>NC_066580.1:69609972-70209972 GCF_024323335.1 Lathyrus oleraceus | reverse complement strand
TTCCTGAGCTTCTAAATACCTTCTTACGTCGTGGAACCAAGGGTTCTCCTGTACCTTATCAGTGTTAAGTTCATAACAGTGTGCTGGTTCATTTAACCGTCCAATGGTAATCATGGGAGCTTCACCGTCCCATCTGACTCTGAACATAGATGACATGGTAGCTAATGTGTCTGCCAATTGGTTCTCCTCTCGGGGAATATGTTCAAATGTGATCTCTTCAAAATATGGGATTAATGTCATTACCTGCTCTCGATAAGGGATGAGATTTGGATGTTTAGTATCCCATTCTCCTTTGATCTGACTGATTACCAAGGCCGAATCTCCGTATACACTCAAAAACTTGATTCGCCAATCTATAGCAGCTCTGAGTCCAAAAATACATGCTTCATACTCAGCCATATTATTGGTACAATGAAAACATAGTCTAGCAGTGAGAGGTGTATGGTAACCTCCGGGAGAAATGAGTACAACCCCAACACCATGGCCCAATGCATTAGAAGATCCATCAAAGACCATAGTCCATCGGGATCCCCATTTGGGTCCTTCATCTGGTTTAGGTTTTTCATTATCCGTAACAAACATGACATCCTCATCTGGGAACTCAAAATTCATAGATTGGTAATCATCCACCGCTTGATGAGCCAAATGATCAGCCAGCACGCTTCCTTTGATTGCTTTCTGGGTAGTGTACTGGATATCGTACTCTGTTAAGATCATCTGCCATCTCGCTATTCTTCCGGAGAGGGCAGGCTTCTCGAACATGTATTTGATGGGATCCATCCTAGAAATCAACAAAGTGGTGTGATTCAACATATACTGTCTTAGTCGGCGAGCAGCCCAGGCCAAAGCACAGCAAGTTCTCTCGAGCAGCGAGTATCTTGTTTCACAGTCGGTAAACTTTTTGCTAAGGTAGTATATGGCATGCTCTTTTCGACCAGACTCGTCATGTTGCCCCAACACACACCCCATTGAATTTTCTAACACGGTCAAATACATGATTAGAGGTCTTCCTTCAACTGGTGGTATCAGAATTGGAGGTTCTTGAAGGTACTTCTTGATTTTGTCAAAAGCTTCTTGACATTCCTCAGTCCATATCATCTCTTGATTTTTCCTCAGCAGCTTGAAGATGGGTTTGCAAGTAGCGGTCAAGTGGGAGATAAATCGAGCAATGTAGTTCAAGCGTCCCAAGAAACCTCTGACTTCTTTCTCCGTACGGGGAACTGGCATTTCTTGAATAGCTCTCACTTTAGCCGGGTCAACCTCAATTCCTTTACCACTGACAATAAAGCCTAAGAGTTTACCGGATCTCACTCCAAAAGTGCATTTGTTCGGATTCAATCTCAACTTGTACTTCTTCAGCCTCTCGAACAATTTGTATAAATGATCGAGATGCTCTCCTTCAGTATGAGATCTAGCTATCATGTCATCCACATATACTTCTATCTCATGATGAATCATATCATGGAACAAAACCACCATAGCATGCTGGTACGTTGCCCCGGCGTTCTTTAGGCCGAATGGCATTACTTTGTAACAGAAAGTGCCCCATTGCGTCACAAACGTAGTTTTCTCCATATCCTTAGGTGCCATCTTGATCTGATTATAACCCGAGAATCCATCCATGAATGAGAATACTTTGTGTTGAGCGGTGTTATCTACCAGAACATCAATGTGCGGGAGTGGAAAGTCATCTTTGGGACTTGCTTTATTCAGGTCTCAGTAATCTACGCACATTCGCACCTTACCATCTTTCTTCGGTACTGGTACCACATTAGCAACCCATTGAGGGTAAGAAGTAACGGCTAGGAAACCGGCATTGAATTGTTTCATAACCTCGGCTTTGATTTTCTCAGACATTTCGGGACGCATGCGGCGAACCTTTTGCTTAACGGGACGACAGTCTTCCTTCATGGGCAGACGATGCACTATTATGTCAGTATCCAATCCGGGCATGTCTTCATAAGACCAAGCAAAAACCTCTACATAGTCGTGCAACATCTGGATCAATCTTTCTTTGACACTGTTTTCCAATCCTGCTCCTATTCTGACTTCTTTTCTGTCTACCTCAGTACCCAGGTTTACGATTTCGAGGGACTCTTCATGCGGCTGTATAGTCCTTTCCTCTTGCAGTAACAATCTGGCAAGCTCTCCAGAGACTTCACAATCTTCCTCACTTCCATCTTCGGCTTGGTAGATCGGATTTTCAAAGTCATAATGAACAGTAGCGGAATTATTGTCAATAGGATCCAGAGTGGATACGGATCTGCAATTTGTTACGTGAGTGTGTGTAAGAAAGCATAGCTTGTTCGAAAGACGACAGGGAAAAATGAAGAGCGCGATATTTGAATGCGAAAAAGTCCATTGATTTATTGAATATGAATATGCTTATGAAATGACAAAACCCTTAACAAATTAGCTATTGTGCCCCGGGTATGGACATAATGCTTTAAGAAGTTCAATTGAAAAAATAAAGATTTGCAATACTAAATGGACAATAACAATTACTCCTGGCTAAAGGAGATCGGGATAGTGTCTTCAGCCTTCCAATTATTGAGTCCGTCGCCAATTGTTGGGTAGATCCAGCTATCCAGGTCGCAATCACTGTCAGCATCTTCTACAGCATTGATTTGATCTTTGACCATCTTATCAGAGTTGAATCCCAGACCAGCTTTGTCAGACTTGTACGGTACGTTGATCAGTTGACCCCAGCCAGTACAGCCACCATCTTCGACCACAGCTTGAGCATCTTTCAGAGAAATCATAGCAGGAGGAGCACGAATAACCTTGGGCACACAGGGAGTTGGCTTAAGGACAGGATCGGGCGGAGAAACCACTTCAAATGACCGAGTTGGAGTCTCGAAGAATTCACCATCCATCTCAACGTATCTGAAGGTATGCACACTACTGACAATGTATTCTTCTTCCCCACACACAGTGACGATCTTTCCCTCTATTGGATATCTCAGCTTTTGGTGGAGAGACGAAGCTACAGCACCTGCCCCATGAATCCAGGGACGTCCCAGCAAGCAGGAATAGGCGGGGCGAATGTTCATTACATGAAATGTAGTGTTGAAAACTTGAGGTCCTATCTTGATAGGGAGAACAACTTCACCGTGGACAACACTCTTTGCACCATCGTAAGCACGCACTACAATGTCACTAGGCTTCAATTCAATGCCTTTACAGTCAAGTTTATCGAGCACGACTTGCGGTAGCACATTCAAGGAAGAACCATTATCAATCAACACATGAGCCAAAGTGATTCCCTTACACTCAATAGAAATATGCAGGGCCTTATTATGGTCTTTTCCTGCTGGTGTCAGGTCAGCATTGGAAAAGCCTAGGCCGTCGTCAACAGTCAGGTTAGCAACATAGTTTTCGAACTGATCGACGGAGGTCTCCTGAGGTACATGGGCAGTCTTCAGGAATTTTATCAAGGCATGGGCATGAGATTCAAAGGTTAACAACAAGGACAACATCGAGATTTTGGAAGGAGTATGCCCCAACTGTTCTACCACATCGAAATCACTCTTGCGAATGATTTTCAGCATTTCTTCCATTTCTCGTTTGGCAACATCTTCAGTAGTAACTTTGATCGGTGTCTCTGACTGAGAAGGGTTGACTGGTTCCTTTCCTCGGTTTTCGGGAACCGGAGGTGAGATCTCTGGAGAGAAGATCCTTCCGCTTCGGGTAACCTTACTAGTCCCAACAATATCATTAGGATTAGCAGAATTGCCAACCTGCTTTACGCCATGGACATAAACATCACCTCCATAATTCCACGGAATAGCTTTGTTTGAGGAATACGGGATCGGGCCAGGTGCAGTAATGATCAGGGGAGCTACTCTGGGTTCAGCAATAATCTTCACAGGTATCCTGGGAGCAGTAATCTTCACTGGAACCTTGGACCTTGCAATCACAGATACTTCTTCAACAGGGTTTTCTGTCTTAGAAACCCTTTCAAAGAGGATTGTACGATCGTCCATCAGTCGTTGGATACCATTCTTCAACTTCAGACAGTCCTTGGGCCGGAGTATGCAGAGATTGCAATCTTCAGTACAACCTGGAAATAAACCAGCTTGCAATAAATTCCTCTTTATGATCGGGAGAGGAGATGTTAAGTCCGCTACAGTAGTGACGAGAGAACCGTCATCGAGAGCATTAACAGCCTTGTCATGATTAGGCATAGGAGCGGTGATGACATTAGGAGTCTCCAGAGGCTCGAACTCAATTTCCCCAGCGTCGATCATGTCCTGAATCTTATTCTTCAACAGCCAACAATCGTTTGTATCATGCCCAGGGCTATCGGAGTGATATGCACACCTGGCATTGGGATTATAACGAGGCGAAGCAGTGTTGACATTTGCAGGAGGACCTCTGAGAGTGATTAAATTTACCTTCAGCATACTTTGCAGTGCTTGTGCTAAAGTCATATTGAGCTTGGTAAACTGCCTTCTTGGTCTGTCTTGTCTTTGCTGGAAGTTTTGAGTCGGCGGGGCTGCGATTGTCACTGCTCCAACGGCATGGTCACCATTTTTCTTACTATGATTCTTCTGACCATACACAGCATTCGATTCATTCTTCCCATGATAGGATTTCTTACTGCTTGTAGAAGTAGCTGCCTGTAACTTTCCACTTCGAATGCCGCTCTCCACCCGTTCACCTGTCAGTATAAGTTCAGTGAAACCTGATGAAGAACTCCCCAGTAGGTGGCTGTAGAATGGGCCAGTCAGGGTACCCATGAACAGGTCTACTAATTCTCGGTCAGTCATAGGGGGTTTGACCCTGCCAGCCAAATCTCTCCATTTCTGAGCATACTCTTTGAAGCTTTCTTTAGATCCCATGGCCATGTTCTGCAACTGTAGCCGAGTAGGTGCTAATTCAGAATTGTACTGGTACTGCTTATAGAAAGCCGTTGCCAAATCAGTCCAGGTGCGGATGTCAGAGCTCTCGAGCTGATAATACCATTCCAACTGAGTGCCAGACAGACTTTCTTGGAAGAAGTGGATCCACAGTTTCTTATCAGTGGTATGCGGCTGAATCTTTCTCACATAAGCCCTTAAATGCATCTGAGGACAGGATGCACCATCGTACTTAGTGAAAGTGGGGATTTTGAATTTGCGGGGAACGGTCACATCGGAGACCAGACCCAGACTTTCGAAATCCAGACCAGGTGTCTTCTGACCCTCCATGGCTAGCATGCGTTCTTCCAGCAGTTTGTACTTATCATCTCTTGGAGAGTACTGTTCATTTTCATACTCTTCATCCTCATCCTCAGGGTTAGAGAAATCAGGATTCTCCTCCTCTGAATCAATTTCCGCCCCCTCTTCTGGACCATTCGGTATTCCAAATTTGATTCCCGTAGCCTGTCCTTTACGCCTTCTGCCCGGGTTAATGAAGCTCACAGCTTTCTTGTCCTTCTTCTTTTCGGCCAAAAGAGCCTTCAGTTCCTCCTGCCCCTTGGATAAGCTTAGCATCATCTCCTTGAACTGAGCATTCTGAGTCTGGAGATCTTTGACAGTCTGTTCGAGATCCATTTTTCTGTTTGGAGGAAAACCGTGAGAACATTGATCCCTTTAGAGTACCTGTTATGCAATGTTATGTCATGCTATGCAATGTATGAAATGTTTTCAAGGCCTTTTGGAATTTAACTTTGTATAGACTACCAAAAAAAAGGAGACTTTTTTTTTTGTTTTTTTTTTTTGTTTTTTTTTGTTTTTTTTTTGTTTTTCTTTTTGTTTTTTTTTTTTACAAAACAGAGCAAAGTTAAATCCCTAAGTCCTTGAAATGGTTAGTACAATGTTATGATGTCATGATGTTATGAGGTTAAATAAATAACAAGCACAAGCAAGTCACACAACCATCATTCCTAGGTTTTAAGGCTTGCATGAGTTCCATAGGTAAGTACCCTCCCCACCGAAGTTTGGTTGGTTCAACCTGTCCTAGAATAGTAACCGGGTTCTAGAAGGATCTCAGATCATCGACCTTTCTTTAGGTCCACTTCAGTGCAACACCAAGTGGTTGACCGAAGCTTCCCTAAAGTCCAATCTCAAAGAGTGTAGTATCGAGTATCAACCAACCTCAGTCGGAACCGAAGCCAGTTATCTCACTACTTTCTAATGGCTAGGATGAGTCAATTAGGATTCTAAAGTTCTGGTTAATGCTTTGATGACACCACGCGGAAGCCGAATTTTTCCTCAAATAACATGAGGACCATCAGGACAACCAAAGTGTCACATTAACCGTAGCTATCATTTTGACCATTCCAGTATACGCCGGATAGTCGCGATGATCTATTGCTACTTACCTAAGGCACACTAGATCCGGGTGTAGGATCTTTCACTCAAAGCCCCCTTAAAAGAAGGAATAATAAGACATAAATGATTTATTTTTTTTAAGATGGACCTCTCTTTGTAGTCCCCAGTGGAGTCGCCAGTTCTGTCATACGGTGAACTGACTTTATTTGGATTTGTAATCGCAATGTCGCGGTTAGCAAGAGTCGCCACCGACTTTTCTTTTATCCCTTAAGGAAAGGTGGAAAAGAACAGGAAAGACCTTAATTTTAAATTCTTAGGTTCGGGAGGTACTTTATACAAAGGGAAGGTATTAGCACCCTTTGTATCCATGGTTATCCATGGGCTCTTAATTGCTCAATCATTTATGTTTTCTTTGTTTGAAAAAGGTGGTTGAGAAATGTATGAAAAATGTTTTGAAAAGGAGAATTTAACTTTGTAATGATTCTTGCATGAATGTATACAAAGTGGTTATCTCATTTAGTTTTTTGAAAGTAGTTTAGAAAAATATAACTTGGCAATGATCCTAGTACGGATGTATGCTAAGTGGTGATTTTCCAAAAGAAGACGTTTGAAAGGTGTGGGGTGTGAAAAGCATTTTTTGTTATGAATGAGCAATTAAGGTTATACCTGTCTGAGGTCTTTCCGGGCATTTCCTATCCTTATGAGGGTAAAACTGTCCTTACTATTGAGAAGCAAGTAGTTTATCCTTGGGATATATAAGGGTCATCGTAGGGTCATCGATAGGTCATTGAAGGCAACAATTGTGAGGATACCTTAGCATTCGAAGGGACTATCATCATTTAACCGTAGGCTACACCGAAGGGTCATCGAGGGACAAAATGGTATTTTCGAAGGCAACATCCGAGGGACTATGATGATTTTACCGAAGGGTCTTTGCTAAGGATATCCCCATATTCGCGGGACATGACCGTAATATTGTAATCGTGGGGTAATAAAGAGAGGTCCGATGTCATTTATTTAAAGTCCATGTTTTAAGTCCATTAGGTAATTATGGTGATACCGCATTAAATCGATACATTAAAATCAACATTACATTAAAAATTAATATAGTAAAATTAATTAGGCAATCAATATGGATCTTCACATTAAAGTGAAATGATTTAGGATCCCCCTCCATGAAGGCTTCCCATGCATAAAGCGGAGTATTAGCCGGCTATTTCTTCGGAAGTATGCTAACCTTGACCATAAACACACTGATTAAAGCATAAAATACAATTGGAAATTGCATCATAAGATAAATATAGCAGCCAAGAATTTAGGCCAAATAATGCAGAATCATCATTAGGTAAACATGAAATAGGCAGCAAAAAGCAAAGCAGCCCCTGGCCCGGTCGCCTCTGCTTCGCCTAGCGAAGGCTCAGCGAAGGCTCGCTGCGGGCTCGCCTAGCGATGAGCTAGCGAGCGGCCACGAGTTTGAAATTTGAGAACATTATGATCTCAACCTGCAGCATGGCTTATGGCATCCAACATACAATTATATGGTTCAGTTTCACAATAGGCAAACACATTTAAATTCTCATGCAAGACTTCAAAATGTTTATGAATTCAATTATAATCCACAAATTAAGAACATGAAGTGGTACCATATGCCAAGTGAAAATACAAAACGATATCACATGCAAATTAAGATACTAAAGTGATACCACATGCAAAATAAGGACACCAAATGATAATCATATGCCAATTAACCATATGCCAATTAAGAAGCTAAAGCGAATAATAGTGAAGCTAACCTGTTTGCAAATCAAGTCGTAACCTTGAATTGGTGAGCCGGATTGAGTTGGACGGCGGTAGCTTCGGAGCGAGTAAGCGGCCTTCAGGGTTTCCGCCTTCTGAATTCTTTGGATCAGCAGGGTTTCTGTGTTTCTCCCTCTGGATGCGTGTTTCCGTCCGTCTTCGTCCGTCTGTGTGTGTTTTTTTCGTAGCAGAGGAGCAGGTATTTATAGTAGAGGTAGTAGTGACCTAATGGGCTTAAAATGAGGTCCAAAAATCTCAAACTTCGCAAGCTTCGCTAGGCGAAGGAATTGCTCGCCTAGCGAGCAAACTAGGTCTGGGCCTTTTCCTGGATCTGACGCTTCGCTGGGCGAGTGCCATGACGAAGCATTCGCTAGGCGAAGGGATTGCTCGCCTAGCGAGCAAGCTATTTTGGGCCCCTTTTGGATTGGGCCTGTTGTGAGCTGGGCTTTTGTTCACTTGATGTCGGTGCCTTGCAGAATAAGTCGGAGGGTCTTGAGAAAATGTTTGGTAATGCCAACGGGCAAATTTTGGGGTATGACACATCAACATACATTCACATGCATCAACATACATATATAATGAAACAGTTATGGCCCCTAGCGCAATTGTTCTCCCAAGCCAATTAGAGAACCTAAGCTAACCTAATAACGATCTAAGCTTCTCCAAGCAAGATCTTCAAGGTTGTCCTCCTTTGGCACTAACTTCTTTGCTTTCTTCATAACATTACATTATATAAAGAAACTCGTTTTACATACGAGGGAGTGAGATGAGAAAAGAAGTTACATAGAGAGATTAAAAGAGAGGCACGACACGCAGGTCGTATTTTAAAACCAAAAACAAAATAAAAGAAAACTAAGGCCATAACCGATCACCACAAGACAATAATAAACACATTATTATTATCAATTTTAATTCTTTTAATTAATTAAAACCAAATTAAATCTCGACGATCGATCACATTACAGAGTTAGCCGAACGGGTGAATTTTGCCTTGCGTTAACCGGTTAGCCAAATGCGTTAACCGGTTAACACTGTTTGAAAATCTGTTCAAAATTGTTTTCTGCCTTGCGTTAACCGGTTAACCAAATACGTTAAACGGTTAACACAATTGAAAATTTGTTAGAAAATTGTGTCCCGTCTTATGTTAACCGGTTAACCAAACGCGTTAACCGGTTAACACTGTTTGAAAAACAGTTAGAAAGCAGTATTCCGTCTTGCGTTAACCGGTTAACCATATGCGTTAACCGGTTAACACTGTACGAAAAAGTGTTTAGAAAGCACAACTCTTGTGCAGTCACAACCCCAATCGCATAACTCTCTGACAACACAACCCTTGTGCCGTCACTAACCATGATGCACCAATTTCAGACCGTCAAACACATCTCGATTGTTGATTCAGTTTGATTGATCAATACGTCATTGCTTCACCATACTAATGTCGGATTAAGAAGCAAACGACCATTGATCGCTCAAAGGAAAACAACCATTGAGTGTTTGAATGAACGAAACAAGAACACTATATCATATATAATGTATTTTGCATCAGGATTACATATATCATATATATATATATATATATATATATATATAACTTGATCGATCTCAATTTAACCTTTGATTCATTTTGTCTTTAATCATATTAATACAGAAAATAAACAGTTATCAGATTCATGGTTTCGTAAGTGGCTCTGATACCACTGAAGGAGAATTGCCATCCAAGGCGCAGCGGAATTTAAAAATTTCTCCATTTAGTGATCCTTACGAATGGGCATGATCAGTGATAGAATCGTTACCTCTTATGGCGATCACGAATGTTGAACGATGACAACGCCTCTACTCAGTCCACACGAACGGATTCCTTCAATCTCAGTGCTAGCTGCTATGAATAAAGGCTTTGAGGGAGAGAGAGAGAAATAAAATTGCAAATTCTCATATGAATGCTTCTGCACAAGGGCTCTATTTATAGAGCCACTTATGTGGGCTTTAAGCTAAAAGCCCACTTAAGTGTATTTTGTCCCATATCTTATAATATGCCCAAAATCACTTAAGCGTGTGGCACCTTACCATATTTCGTATTCCATTTAAGTGCACCATCCCTTACGGTGTTCCTTAGTTACTCTATCTCTCATCAATCCTTCCTTTGTGTGTGACCCTGTAGGTTTTCGCGACGTTGGCAATTATATTAAATCACACATTTAACATAATAAACAGTGAGCGGTATCTAGCAACACATCACTGCTACCCAAGACACGAAAATGTCATGTGATCTGACATATCCTTCGGTGATAATAATTATGTGTATAATTACCCTTTTGCCCTTATGTCTATATTGAACACAAGGTATAAACCGTGTCATCCTTGTCCA
The DNA here is from genome assembly GCF_024323335.1 of Lathyrus oleraceus. NCBI lineage: Eukaryota > Viridiplantae > Streptophyta > Magnoliopsida > Fabales > Fabaceae > Lathyrus > Lathyrus oleraceus. Next base: position 70,199,553 of record NC_066580.1, on the reverse strand, counting down.
GTTCATTATTGGGCCCATAGACATTTGTCCTGTTACGCAGGATGGGCAAATTCCATCTAGGTCACTCATGTCCCTCAGCATGCTTCGTGGAGTACCCATCAACTGTCTTTATGGTCATCCAATTATGGACAACGTGTGATCAGCAATAAGGCACTCGACTCTACACCTAGGGTCTATAGTGGTTTCAGGTCGAAGGATGGTATACACCATTATCACCATGAGAATAACTTATGACACTATGCATAACATTCTATATAGTATTCTCATAGCAGGTCAATCCAGTATAAACATTACTCTTAATATTCATACCCATGTTTAAGACTTGATAACTCTTTATCCATAATCCATGAGATGTGATCATCAATCTCTAAACATAATAGTCTTCATGCTTTAATGTTATCCCACTTCACAATAAAGCTTGACTACGGATACTTTAAGAATAGTGTCCTTATGTCTAATGTGATCTCATGATTAGGTCATACTTGATACATTAAACGGACTAGCTATTCTAGGGACTTTATTAAACAAACATAAAAAAGAAAAAGCCTTTTATTATTAATAAATAATTCGATACAAGTACCAAAAGTATTGGCCTCTAGGGCTTACACCAACAGTTGGTTTGGTTAGGGTTGATTGAACCTTCCTTGTTTCAAATATACTAATGGGTGATCAAGTGTTCATCCATGGTACTTTGAGTCATGGATAGGTTTCCCCTACACCAACCAACTTGGGTCATTGGACATGTAGATGAGGCCTTCACTTGTTAACTATTGGATTCATCTGATATATTGTCATTTACTTTTATTATACTAAACCACTAACACCTTACTTACTTGTTTACATCATACACTAACTCTTATTACCTTGCTAATATTATACGTTATCCTTATAACTTGCTAACTTAACAAATTGATCAATTATTAAGTTTTCAACTTTGAGTTTCGCATGATCTTCCTTTTGTTAGTCTATTGATAGATGGACTTGAGGTTGAATAAATTTCATTGTTACAAATCTATGATAATATGATCCATTGATCATATTACATACTTTGCATCAATTGGCAAGTTATCCCTTGATGCACTATATTTTGAATCTATTGACCTAAGGATAAATAATCCTCAAGTGTTGGTCCATTGTTCATAATCTTAACTTTACTAACTTTTGATTACTACTAACATTTTGTTATTATTATTATCATTGTTATATTTATTATAATTTAATTTTATGTTATTTACATTCAAGTACTCATCATTATCATCATTATATAAACTTAATCATGCATGTTTATTATTTGTCTTTACTTTATTATCATTATCATTTAAAAACAACAAGAGCATGATACAATTATAAGACCAAAAACAATTCATTTCAGTTAATCTACTTGAACTTAGAGGATCTCATCCTAGAACCTTTGCTTGGAGGTCTTTTCCATTATCTTTGTGACACTTTGTGAACTTTGGGTTTCATGGTACTTACAGAATTGTTGTAAGAATGGCATCATGTCACCACCTTAGAGGTACATGTTTGTAAGACCATTATCCTTTGTTTAGCTTAGGTCACTTTTTTCACACACGAGGCTTTATCTTGTGCTACTTTACAATGAGACCCTTTATTTTCTTGTTGGATACTTTGCATTCATATTGCATAAGCCAAATTTCTAAATCAAATAAACAAAGCCTTGATCCAATGGCAAGCAACATTTTCCTAATCAAACTTTAGATACTTAAATGAGAATGGAGCATTCCTACCGCCACTCTGATTATTTTGGACGCAAGACGCTTGTCTTGTTGTCTAGAATATTCACCTCCGCCCATAGACTTTAGTGCAATCTAATCACAATCATTCTTTTCATAAACCCTTGTTCAAGGTAAAATCAACACAAACCATCAAAACTAATTTTTGTTCCTTAGGGAACCCATCCCAAAAACCCTTTTCTCAAATGTAATATCAATCAAACACACAAACATTTTCTACTTTAAACTATGGACCTCTGATTCCTCATCCCTGATCCTTGTTCAAGGTAAAATCAACACAAACCATCAAAACTAATTTTTGTTCCTTAGGGAACCCATCCCAAAAACCCTTTTCTCAAATGTAATATCAATCAAACACACAAACATTTTCTACTTTAAACTATGGACCTCTGATTCCTCATCCCTGATGAGTGATACGTAGGCACAAAGGCCATAATCCTTGGAGAGCACCATAAGAAAAAAAAACCAAAAACCCTCTCTTTCACACACATTCTTTTGAAAATAAAACAATAACGAGATAAATCCCCGCATATGCAAATAACCTAAATGGTTCCCATGGAGTAACATGGACGTGAGAGGTGTTAATACCTTCCCCTTGCGTAACCGGCTTCTGAACCGAAGTCTCGATTACCAGACCGACTCATTATTCTCTTTTCACGCTCCCCATGCGCGTTTCTTTTCTCGAGGATTTTATGACTAATTCCCATCTCCTCCCCGATAGAGGCATATTAAATAAAATCCAGTGGAAACTCTTCTGAGCTTGGCATCCCTTTAGCATTTCTTTTCAGTCCCGGTATTTCATTATCTGATTGGAAAAATCATGACATCGACACTTCTATTTATGCTTTTATCTAGAAAATGCTGGAATGCTTTATCATATCTAATGATGCAATCAGTACCGGAAGCTTCTGAGACTATTTCCTTCTCTAGTTTTGAAATTTTGCTTTTCAAAGTAGAGTTGTTACTTTCTAAAGAAAATACTTTTTCATTTAGAGAGAAAATATCTTTCTCAAGCTCATTGTCAGTTTCAGAAGCAACTACTTGGACTTGTTTAAGGTCCTTGTACTTAATCTAAAAACGCATGTACTTTTCCAGTATTTTAGATAAACATAATTCTCAGTCAAAACGAAATGGTTCAGAAAATACCTCTTCATAATCGGAGTCTGATTTTGATTCTTTCATCACCTTGTGTTCTAGTTCTTCAGAATCTTTTGGATCAGTTGTAGTTTCCATCAATGCAACATTGGCTTGTTCTTCGTCAAAATCTTCTTCTTCATATTCTGAGTCATCCCATGTATCCATCAACCCCTTTTTGCCTTTAGAAAAATTATTCTTAGGCCTTCTGTCCTTTTTCATCTTAGGACATTCATTTTTATAGTGTCCTGGCTCCTTGCACTAAAAGCAAATAATTTCTTTTCTAGAACCTTGCTTATTTTTTCTAGACGAAGAATCAGAACGACCAACAATTCTTCTAGCTCATCTGAACTTCCCTTGCCCATTCTTCCTGTGTTTCCAGAGTCTGTTGACCCTCTTAGAAATCAAAGACAACTCATCATCATCTTCTGAGTCTTCATCAAAAACTTCTTATTCTTCCTTAGCTTGATATGCTCTTGTCTTCTAAGGCTTGGACTTTAACACAACAAATTTACCTCGCTTCTGAGGTTCATCTTCCTCGAGTTCAATCTTGTGGCGTCTCAAAGAACTAACAGATTCTTAAAGATTAATACTGTTAATATTTTTTCCAACTTCAAGGCAGTTACCATAGGTCTCCACTTTTTAGGGAGACTTCTGATTTTCTTCTTGACATGATCAGTTATAGAGTATCCTTTATCCAGAACATTCAATCCTGTAACAAGCACCTGAAATCTTGAGAACATAGTCTCAACAATTTCATTATCTTCCATTCTAAATTCTTCGTACTTCTAGATTAAGGTCAATGTGTTTGTCTCTTTTACTTGAGCATTCCCCTCATGAGTCATCCTCTGAGAGACAAATATGGATCTGGTAGAATCTTTGTTTGTTATCTTCTCATACTAAGTATAATAGATAACATTTAGCATGATAATTCTAGAATTATGATGATTTTTAAAATCTTTCTGTTGTTGATCTGTCATAGCACTTCTTGCTATATTATTTCCTTCAGCATTAATTGGGTGAACATATCCATCGACTACAAGATCTGACAGATCAACATCGTATCCAAGAAAGAAGCTTTCAATTCTATCTTTCAAATAATAAAATTTCTCACCATCAAATCTTGGTGGTTTAGTATTGTAGTGATCTTTCTCATTCTAGTTAACAACATTAGCAGCGTTAGCAGCGACCATTGTTTCTCACACAAAACTAGATTGGTACTGAACACAGTGAAGGGTTGATAAATCTTTTATCACAAACAATACCGGAGCTCCGATACCAATTAAAGGTATGAAAAACACAAGAAATGGGGGTTTGAATTGGATTTTAAAATCAAAATCTTTTTATCAACTCAAGAATACCACTTAAATGTTAATAACAAAGAGATAAAAACACAAGTATTTTTATCCTGGTTCGCTTGAAACTCAAAGCTACTCTAGTCCATCCACCAATGTTATTTTTCCTCATTCACAAAGACTTAATCCACTATAATAAACTAATTACAATAATCACAAAGAATAACCTTCTTTGTCTTCTCAAGGATCCGACTATACCCTAGTCTCCTTAAGGACTCAGAAATAACATCTTTCTTTGTATTCTTAAAAAACTGACTATACCCTAATCTTCTTAAGTAATCACAAACAGTTTGAATAATATTTTTTGTGTTACAAGTTGCTTCTACACAAGCAGATTTTACACAAATGATAATCAAATACTTAAAGAAAAACTGTGTATAAAAGTGATAGCTTTTAACAAAGAAATTTGGCTTTCTCAAATAACGCAGTGCTTCAGCATTCTTATTTTTCTTCAAGTCTCCAATCAAATGATAATTTTAATCGATTTGAAAGATCACATTTAATGTGTTTATCAATTTTCTCGAATGAAAAAATAGACATGGATCCATTTGGTAAATAAATTATGTTTTTAGGAATTTAAAAAATATATATATATTGAAAAGAGTGCGTGTTCTTTGGACAAGAAATCTACAAAACTTTTAAATGAACAAAAAAGGAAATTAAAGATCTTGAATAAGAGTGATTTTTATTTTTTTTAAAGATATATGTTTAGTTTATTTATAATTTACATTCATAAAACTTATAGCGGTCTTTTACTCATATTTTAGAATAATTTCCTTTCAAAAAGATACCTATTTTTTTTATGAGGGCATAATATGCTAATACAAAATAATTTTGTATTAATTGATTGATACAACATATAAATTATTTTTTATTTATGAAAATAAAATAAAATCCAATCCCAAATTTCTAAAAAAATAGTGCAATCGTTTTTAAGAGGTAAATAATACTCGAGATAAATACTTAGTCAAAGGAATAAAAAGCAATTCAATGCAAAAAAATGGTAGTAAATGTGCAATAAAATATATTATTATACATTTAATATTAGTATATTATTAATGCATATATATTTTATTGTGTTAGTTGTTGTGTTAAAGTTTGTTGCTTTGTTATAATGGAATCTCTTTTGAAGATGGTGTTTAAGTTTGTTGTGTTAGTTGTAGCTATTACAGTTGCTCTAGTTGAAAATGTACAAGGTTTACCACCATGTTTCCCGAATCCTAATCAGGATCCTAATCTTGAATGTCAATCAATTGTATGTGATAAGCTCCCATGTTGCGAACCCTCTACCAGCCCACCTATCAGTAATAGAAAGCATTGGGATTTTGGAAATGTTCTTTCATATTATGAAACCGATCAATTTGTAATTGAGAAAAAAATCGCATTCTTTGTATTAATTATATGAATAAGATTGGTTAAGAAGTTAAGGTATCTCATTCTCTATTATTTTTCCATTTAAAAGAGTTTTTTTTATTGATTATAACCTATTGTTCATACTTATCATTCAAGTGAATACATTTTTCATTTCCAATCAATATCACTTTAGATAATAAAAATAAGTGGGTTGCATAAAATCATCTTATAAATTACATATACAACTTGTTATGGTATCTTAAACTTATAAAGATGGTTACTTTTGTTGATTTTATCAAGAGTCAAATCTAGCTCTTACAGATGTACACACATATATCTAAGAGGTGAAGACTTATCTATGATAAAATCAAAAAATAAAGAAAAATCAAAACTTGGTTAAATAAACTAAACCAGATCTCAACAAGTAATGACTTGCCTTCAAACATGTATATCTGTCCACCAGGCCTCAAATATTAAAATAAAAAAAAAACTAATAACAAAGTAACTTCAACTTATCCTTGCGTAAGTTTTCATTAAAAAAATGAGAAATCGAGTCCCACTATTGAATGTCTAAGATTGCATGACCCAAATTAGCCAGCCTATGCACACACATGTTTCCATCTTTATAAATATGAGTGAACACCTTAATCGTTTTGAAGATTCTTGAAAATATCCTTTCCATTCTTGATCTCCCATGGCATCAAATCTTCATTCATCATACAATGAAGAGCTATATGGGAGTCACTTTCTATTCAAACTTTTGACTATGCTCTAAATGTCACTTTTCTGAATTTTATCATAATTGAAAGAATTTAAGCGTCCACGACATTAACAATACCTATATTAGTACTAAAAGAAACTAGTAACCCTTCCTAATTGTCACTTGCAATGCCTCCCTACGTGTCTTAGTTATCTTGAACTGATTCGTCTGTGTTTATTTTTGTCCACCCTTAATCCATGTTGTCCCAAAGAACTGTAATAATTCTAGCAGAATTTATATATCTGCACTTAATCTAGAATCTATCAAAAGTGTCTAACTTTCTCGTATGGTGCACTATTCAACATAATGAAATAGAGTAAATATTTTTTTTTGAGCCATAACGGTTCCCACCGTCACTCACGTAAGGGGTAGATTTGTTTAACCTCCTCTCATTTCTAGAAAGCTTAATGTGATGGAGTGTGTATGTTCTAGTTGCTATAGTCTTGTTTTAGATATTTGGATGTCATCCTAGCATAGTCATATTAAAATAATCCTTAAATGAGTTTGATTAAATTTTAATGCTAAATTTCAAAGTCATCTCCTTCCAAATAGCCACCAAAAACATGCAATCAAAGAGAATATGGACCGAAGAATTTGAAAGCTTATCGTACAATAGACACGTTGATGCCAAATGGTATCCCCTTTATTTCAGATTCACAAAGGTAAATTTGTGTGAATGAAACTCCCCAATACGAATGCCACATAGGGAGGAATAATAAAATCTTTCCAAATCAACTTTGTACAATCTTGGGTATTTTGAAGATTTCCGAGGTGCCTCTTTCATTGAAATTATAATGTTACAAGCGTGCTTCCAACCTAATTGATCTTGAAGATGGTCCATGTGGATCATTATTTGAGTAATACATAAAGCAATGTCTGGATGCTTATTTTTAAAAAAATTAGGGAAAGTCCAACTGCCACCCTTGTCCAGATCACTAATCCTAGTGGGCAGCCTAGTTCTATTATGTAAAGGAATGTCAAGTATCATACTAATCATTTCCCTCAACTAGTTTTCATTATAGTGGTAAATGTTTTTCCCTCTAACTATGCTTGGTACCTTGCTATATGGAAGAACTAATGTGATACTGCTTTGGGTAATTATTAACAAAGATGAAAAAAAGAGGTTCTAGTTTACCAATCAAATGATAAGTTTAATCGATTTGAAAGAGCAAATTTAAGGTGTTTATCAATTTTCTCGAATGAAAAAAAATGGATCCATTTGGTAAATAAATTATACTTTTAGGATTTTTTAAAATAAAATATTTAAAAGAGTGAGTGTTCTTTTAACAAGAAATCTATAAAAGTTTTAAATGAATAAAAAAGGGAATTGCAGATCTTGAATAAGAGTGAATTTTATTTTTTTAAAAGATATATGTTTAGTTAATTTAAGATTTATATTCATAAAACTTATAGTGGTCTTTTAATCATATTTTAGTAACATAACTGTTTTTTATTTTGTGAGTGCATGATATGATAATGCAAAATAATTCTATTTGATTTTAATATATAGATTATTCAATTATTTATATTAATTTATTGATGCAATATATAAATTATTTTTTATTTACGAAAATAAAATCAAATACAATACCAAATTTCTAACAAATAGTGCAACCTTTTCTAAGAGGTAAAAAACACTCGAGAGAAATACCTAGACAAGGGGAAAAAAGGAAATTCAATGTAAAAAATAGTAGTAAATATGCAACAAAATATATTATTAAACAATTAATATTTGTATATTATTAATTCGTATATATTTTATAACTTAAATTCAAGAGTATTCTATTTTATTGCTTATAAATAAGTAATATCCACATATTATTTTTACAAACAATATTAAATATAAAAACTCCAATTAATTTTTCTTTGCATACTAAGCTTTATTATAAGGAAATCTCTTTTGAAGATGGTTTTTAAGTTTGTTGTGTTAGTTGTTGCTATTGCAGTTGCTTTAGTTGGAAATGTACAAGATTTACCACCTTGTTGCCCGAATTCTAATAAGGATCCTAATCTGGAATGTCAACCAATTGTATGTGATAAATTCCCATGTTGCGAACCTCCTACCAGCCCTCCTATCAGCAATACAAAGCATTGAGATTTTGAAAATGTTCTTTCGTATTATGAAACTGACCAATTTGTAATTGAGAAAAAGTCGCATCGTTTGTATTAATTATATGAACAAGATTGGTTAAGAAGTTAATGTATCTCATTCTCTATAATTTAATACATTTAAATGAATGTTTTATTGATTTATAACCTTATGTTCATACTTATCATTAAGCTGAATCCATTTTTCATTTCCAATCAATCACACTTTAGATCATAAAAATAATTGTTTTGCATAAAAAATTATGTTTGTAGACTGATGATCACATCTCATGGATCATGGATAAAGAGTTATCAAGTCTTAAACATAGGTATGAATATTAAGAGTAATATTTATACCGGATTGACCCGCTATGAGAATACTATATAGAAAGTTATGCAAAGTGTCATAAGTTATTCTCATGCCGATAATAGTGTATACCACTATTCGACCTGAAACCACTATGGACCCTAGATGTAGAGTCGGGTGCTTTGTTGTTGATCCAACGTTGTCCGTAATTGGATGACCATAAAGACAGTTGATGGGTACTCCACAAAGCATGTTGAGGGACATGAGTGACCTAGATGGAATTTGCCCATCCTGCGTAACAGGATAAATGTCTATGGGCCCAATATTGAACTGGACAAGGATGACACAGTCTATACCTTGTGTTCAATATAGACATAAGGGCAAAGGGGTAATTATACACATGATTATTATCACAGGAGGTTTTGTCAGATCACATGACATTTTCGTGTCTTGGATAATGTAACACCCCGATAAAATAAGATAATTATTTAAATTGAGTTAATAATATATTTATTAATTTAATTAAATAATTGGAATTATTATTATTATTGGATTATTTTGTTATTATTGGAATAAAAGTAGAAATCAGTAAAAAGGTTCATTTTTCACGTGAAAAGGAAAAAGAGGCAGAAAAGTGGAAAAGGGCAAAAGAGAACCAGAGAACAAGGGTTGAAGAGAGGAAGAGCTTGAAGCTGCAGGATTTGCCGGATTAACTCAGGTAAGGGGGGTTTATCGTCGATTAATGGGTATTATGGGATAATATGTCATGGGTAGTGATAAACCATTGATTTACCTCTGATTGGAATAATTGTGCTGAAAATTGTGAACTTTTGGGATGAACGAATCTGGATTAAAATTGAAGGAAATTCGTAGGAATTAGATGCAATAGTGTTAGGATTTGTGAGATTGAATAAGATATGAATTGTGTTAGGGGATATGAACGAGTAATGTGTAAAATTGGACTGTGGAAGGTTGAATTGGATAGATCTCATAGCAGAGAAAGCCATAGCAGATCTGGAAGTCTGGTTTCTGGTCATACGCGTATGGCACTAGGCAATACGCGTATGAGATGGCATGGTACGCGTATGGCACTAGGCAATACGCGTATGGATGAGGAAGATGATATTTTGAACGTAAATTGGTCTCTGTTGGTACGCGTATGGGGAAGTGGTATGCGTAGCATACGCGTATGAGATGGTGTTACGCGTATGGGATTTGGCTGAGGAATGGGCCATACGCGTATGGGACTAGGCAGTACGCGTATGGGCAGGATTGTGATTTTTCTGTGCTGTTGTTGTGCAGTTTTTGGTTGTTCAGCTGAGTAATATGATTTAGCTGATGTACGATATATTAGGGATCATTTCCCGTTGTTTTGAGTAGTATAGGTATTAGTAGAGGGTGCTAATACTGTGGTTGTTCTTTGGCATGATCTGATATGCTTATGTGATAAAATACTGATGATGTGTGATGGTATGCATGATGCTGTAAATGTATCAGTTATGTGTGTATTTGTGAATAGACTGTTTTATGGCTTAGAGTGTGAGCATATATCTATTCTTGAATTGTTGTTGATGATGTAGCATTGCTAGGTGATTAGCATGCATGTTGTGGCCTTTATGGTGGTAGCTAATTCCCATGGTGAGGAATTAGTGATGAGTTATTGTGAATTGTTGTTGATGTTTGTATGCTAGGTGATTTAGCGTGCATAGCATGGCCCTTGGGGTGTTAGCTAATTCCCATGGTGAGGAATTAGTGATGTGAGTCACTAGGTCTCAAATGAGTGGGACTAGTGAGCTTGGTAGCCGTACCTGGATTTGGTCGGTGAGGTTGAACTATATGTTCACGAATAGTCGGTACCGCATGCATGGAGTCTCATTGCATAATATATGTATGTATGGCGTATAATATGAATGGATGTATTCCAATATTATACGTGTGTTTTATGCTTGTTTTGAGTTTGAGTATGATGATGGTGATGATTATGAGTTGATATTGTCGTTGCTGAATATGTGTAATCTGATTAGGGTAATGATATGTGTTATATTACTTAGCATTACATGATATTTTATAATGCTTATTATATCGATTGAAGGACTCACCCTTACAACTATGTTTTCAGGTAACGAGCAGTGATTGAATAGAAGCTAGTCCTAGGAGTCTAGTGTAGTCCTTAGTGGGTCATGCTCTGGTAGATGTAACATCGGGATGGGATGTTTTACTATGTTTTCTTTTGGTTGTTGAACAACTTTACATGTAATGTAGTACATGATTTGAATGTTGTTATTTTGTATCCGCTGCGAATTATGCAAAAGTGTCCTATTTGATTGAATAAATGAGCATGACAGGATATATTGATGATTGGTGTGAAATGATTGTGTGACACCCTTCAGGGCATAATTACTCTGATTGATATTTTTATTATTTTAATTAGATATTTGGGGTATTTTAGAAGGGTGTTACATTAGTGGTATCAGAGCATAGTCGGTCGAGTCGAGTCGTAATTATTCTGTTCCCCTGTACGGGATAGGTGTTGTGTAACCCTATCAGTACTTATTGTTTAGCTTGTTGGGTTTTCAGAATAGAGATGGCTGGAAGAGGTAGAGATGATGCTGCAATTGCTGAGGCTCTGGGTATGCTAGCTGGAGTACTTGGAGGAAATCCGAATGTTGTGGGAATGGGAGCTGCTCGTCAACTGAGTGAGTTCCAGAAGAACAATCCTCCAATGTTCAAGGGAGCATACGATCCAGATGGTGCTCAGAAGTGGTTGAAGGAGATCGAGAGGATCTTCCGAGTGACTGAGTGTGTCGATAACCAGAAGGTCAGGTTCGGTACGCATATGCTGTCAGAGGAAGCAGATGATTGGTGGGTTGCTACCCGCACTGAGTTGGAAACTGCTGGGAATGCTGAGATCACTTGGGCTGTGTTCAGAGAGAGATTCCTGAGGAAGTACTTTCCAGAGGATGTCAGAGGAAAGAAAGAGATAGAGTTCTTGGAATTGAAACAGGGTAACAGGTCTGTTACTGAGTATGCTGCTAAGTTCACAGAGTTGTCAAAGTATTACACTCCCTATAACGAGGCTACTGGGGAATTTTCGAAATGTGTGAAGTTTGAGAACGGGTTACGTCCCGAGATCAAGCAGGCTATTGGATATCAGCGGATTAGAGTGTTTTCTGATTTGGTTGACTGTTGCAGGATTTTTGAACAGGATTCCAAGGCTAGAGCAGAGAGCTATCAGCAAAGGGTTGATAGGAAAGGCAAGAATCAGAATGATCGTGGGAAACCGTATGCAGTTGGCAAAGGTTTCCAGAGACAGAGTGGGATGAAGAGGCCTAGTGGGGGAGACTCCAGTGCCCCTGCTAAGTGTTACAGATGTGGTCAGGCTGGACATCGTTTCCATGAGTGTACCAGTAATGAGAAGAAGTGTTTTAAGTGTGGCAAAGGTGGTCACTTGGCTGCAGAGTGCCGGTTGAAGACTGTGACTTGTTTCAACTGTGGAGAGGTGGGTCATATTAGCCCACAGTGTCCTAAGCCGAAGAAAGAGAACCAGTCGGGAGGCAAGGTCTTTGCTTTATCGGGTTCTGAGACTTCTGCAGATGATCGTTTGATCCGAGGTACGTGTTATATTAATGGCTTTCCTCTTGTAGCTATTATTGACACAGGTGCGACTCATTGCTTTATATCTTTGGATTGTGCTGTGAAACTTAAGTTAGAGATATCTGAGATGCATGGAAGTATGGTGATTGATACTCCTGCGAAGGGTTCAGTGACTACTACTTCAGTTTGTTTAAATTGCCCTTTGAGTATTTTTGGTAGAGACTTTGGGATGGACCTAGTGTGTCTTCCACTAGTGCAGATTGATGTTATTCTGGGTATGAACTGGTTGGTGTTTAACCGAGTCTATATCAATTGTTTTGATAAAACTGTGATCTTTCCTGAGATTGAGGAAGGAAATAGTTTGTTTCTATCAGCGAGGCAGGTGAATGAGGCAGTAGCAGATGGGGCAGAGTTGTTTATGCTGTTAGCGACTTTGGAGGCTAAAGATAAACTAGCGATTTGCGATCTAGCTGTGGTGTGTGATTTTCCTGATGTGTTTCCTGAAGAAGTGAATGAATTACCGCCAGAGCGTGAAGTTGAGTTCTCGATTGATTTGGTACATGGTACTAGGCCGATATCGATGGCTCCGTACCGTATGTCTGCTGTTGAGTTAACTGAATTGAAGAGTCAGTTAGAAGATCTGTTGGATAAGAAATTTATTCGTCCGAGTGTGTCACCGTGGGGTGCACCAGTGTTGTTGGTTAAGAAGAAAGAAGGTACTATGAGGTTGTGTGTGGACTACAGGCAACTGAATAAAGTGACTATCAAGAATCGGTATCCTTTGCCGAGGATTGATGATTTGATGGATCAGTTGGTTGGTGCGAGTGTGTTCAGCAAAATAGATTTGAGATCGGGTTATCATCAGATACGTGTGAAAACTGAGGATATTCAGAAGACTGCTTTCAGAACAAGGTATGGACATTATGAGTATTCTGTAATGCCTTTTGGTGTGACTAATGCGCCTGGAGTATTTATGGAGTATATGAATAGGATTTTCCATCCGTACCTAGACAAGTTTGTTGTGGTGTTTATTGATGACATTTTGGTGTATTCGAAATCTGAAGAAGAGCATGCTGAGCATTTGAGAGTGGTGTTAGGAGTTCTACGAGAAAAGAAGTTATTTGCTAAACTGTCCAAGTGTGAATTTTGGTTAGAAGAGGTTAGTTTTCTTGGTCATGTGATTTCAAGAGGTGGTGTTGCTGTTGATCCTTCTAAGATAGAAGCGGTGTCTAAGTGGGAAGCTCCGAAGTCGGTTGCTGAGATTCGAAGTTTCCTTGGATTGGCCGGTTATTATAGGAAGTTCATTGAGGGATTTTCTAAGTTGGTGTTACCGTTGACGATGTTGACTAGAAAGGGGCAAGCGTTTGTTTGGGACTCAAAATGTGAAGAAGGTTTCCAAGAGTTAAAGAGAAGGTTAACTACTGCTCCTATTTTGATATTACCAAGTCCGTCAGAACTATTTGAGGTTTTCTGTGATGCTTCATTGTTGGGTTTGGGTGGTGTGTTGATGCAGAATAAGCAGGTTATAGCTTATGCTTCGAGACAACTGAGGGTTCATGAGAGGAACTATCCGACGCACGATTTAGAGTTGGCAGCCGTGGTATTTGTTCTGAAGTTATGGAGACATTACTTGTACGGGTCAAGATTTGAGGTTTTCAGTGACCATAAAAGTTTAAAGTATTTGTTTGATCAGAAAGAGCTGAATATGAGACAGAGGAGATGGTTAGAGTTTCTGAAGGATTATGACTTTGGTTTGAATTACCATCCGGGTAAAGCAAACGTAGTGGCTGATGCATTGAGTCGGAAATCATTGCATATGTCTATGTTAATGGTTAAGGAATTGGATTTAATTGGGCAGTTTAGAGACTTGAGTTTGGTGTGTGAGAGTACTCACAATAGTGTTAAATTGGGTGATTGTTGATAGATTGACGAAATCGGCTCATTTCATTCCGATCAGAATGGATTATCCGTTAGAGAGATTAGCCGAGTTGTATATTGAGAAGATTGTAAGTTTGCATGAGGTTTTTCATGTGTCTCAGTTGAGGAGGTACATTCATGATCCGTCGCATGTGGTCCAAGTAGATGATGTCCAGGTGAGAGATAACCTGACTGTTGAAACATCACCTACGAGGATTGAGGATCGAGAGTTGAAGCAGTTGCGGGGTAAAGAGATTGCTTTGGTAAAGGTAGCTTGGGGAGGACCAGCAGGTGGCAATGTGACTTGGGAACTTGAGAGTCAGATGAAGGAGTCTTATCCTGAGTTATTCACTTGAGGTATGTTTTCGAGGACGAAAACTCTTTTAGTGGGGGAGAGTTGTAACACCCCGATAAAATAAGATAATTATTTAAATTGAGTTAATAATATACTTATTAATTTAATTAAATAATTGGAATTATTATTATTATTGGATTATTTTATTATTATTGGAATAAAAGTAGAAATCAGTAAAAAGGTTCATTTTTCACGTGAAAAGGAAAAAGAGGCAGAAAAGTGGAAAAGGGCAAAAGAGAACCAGAGAACAAGGGTTGAAGAGAGGAAGAGCTTGAAGCTGCAGGATTTGCCGGATTAACTCAGGTAAGGGGGGTTTATCGTCGATTAATGGGTATTATGGGATAATATGTCATGGGTAGTGATAAACCATTGATTTACCTCTGATTGGAATAATTGTGCTGAAAATTGTGAACTTTTGGGATGAACGAATCTGGATTAAAATTGAAGGAAATTCGTAGGAATTAGATGCAATAGTGTTAGGATTTGTGAGATTGAATAAGATATGAATTGTGTTAGGGGATATGAACGAGTAATGTGTAAAATTGGACTGTGGAAGGTTGAATTGAATAGATCTCGTAGCAGAGAAAGCCATAGCAGATCTGGAAGTCTGGTTTCTGGTCATACGCGTATGGCACTAGGCAATACGCGTATGAGATGGCATGGTACGCGTATGGCACTAGGCAATACGCGTATGGATGAGGAAGATGATATTTTGAACATAAATTGGTCTCTGTTGGTACGCGTATGGGGAAGTGGTACGCGTAGCATACGCGTATGAGATGGTGTTACGCGTATGGGATTTGGCTGAGGAATGGGCCATACGCGTATGGGACTAGGCAGTACGCGTATGGGCAGGATTGTGATTTTTCTGTGCTGTTGTTGTGCAGTTTTTGGTTGTTCAGCTGAGTAATATGATTTAGCTGATGTACGATATATTAGGGATCATTTCCCGTTGTTTTGAGTAGTATAGGTATTAGTAGAGGGTGCTAATACTGTGGTTGTTCTTTGGCATGATCTGATATGCTTATGTGATAAAATACTGATGATGTGTGATGGTATGCATGATGCTGTGAATGTATCAGTTATGTGTGTATTTGTGAATAGACTGTTTTATGGCTTAGAGTGTGAGCATATATCTATTCTTGAATTGTTGTTGATGATGTAGCATTGTTAGGTGATTAGCATGCATGTTGTGGCCTTTATGGTGGTAGCTAATTCCCATGGTGAGGAATTAGTGATGAGTTATTGTGAATTGTTGTTGATGTTTGCATGCTAGGTGATTTAGCGTGCATAACATGGCCCTTGGGGTGGTAGCTAATTCCCATGGTGAGGAATTAGTGATGTGAGTCACTAGGTCTCAAATGAGTGGGACTAGTGAGCTTGGTAGCCGTACCTGGATTTGGTCGGTGAGGTTGAACTATATGTTCACGAATAGTCGGTACCGCATGCATGGAGTCTCATTGCATAATATATGTATGTATGGCGTATAATATGAATGGATGTATTCCAATATTATACGTGTGTTTTATGGTTGTTTTGAGTTTGAGTATGATGATGGTGATGATTATGAGTTGATATTGCCGTTGCTGAATATGTGTAATCTGATTAGGGTAATGATATGTGTTATATTACTTAGCATTACATGATATTTTATAATGCTTATTATATCGATTGAAGGACTCACCCTTACAACTATGTTTTCAGGTAACGAGCAGTGATTGAATAGAAGCTAGTCCTGGGAGTCTAGTGTAGTCCTTAGTGGGTCATGCTCTGGTAGATGTAACATCGGGATGGGATGTTTTACTATGTTTTCTTTTGGTTGTTGAACAACTTTACATGTAATGTAGTACATGATTTGAATGTTGTTATTTTGTATCCGCTGCGAATTATGCAAAAGTGTCCTATTTGATTGAATAAATGAGCATGACAGGATATATTGATGATTGGTGTGAAATGATTGTGTGACACCCTTCAGGGCATAATTACTCTGATTGATATTTTTATTATTTTAATTAGATATTTGGGGTATTTTAGAAGGGTGTTACAGGTAACAGTGATGTGTTGCTAGATACTGCTCACTGTTTATTATGTTAAATGCGTGATTTAATATAATTGCCAACGTCGCGAAAACCTACAGGATCACACACAAAGGACGGATTGATGAGAAATATAGTAACTAAGGAACACCGTAAGGTACGGTGCACTTAAGTGGAATACGAAATATGGTAAGGTACCAAATACTTAAGTGATTTTGGCATATTATAAGATATGGGCCAAAATACACTTAAGTGGGCTTTTTAGCTTGAAGCCCACACAGGTGGTTCTATAAATAGAACCCTTGGGTAGAAGCATTGTAACTAAGACTAAAACTCAAGTGAAGACTTGGAATTTCGTTTCCCTCTCTCTCTCTCACTCAAAGCCTTCATTCGTACCAGCTAGCACTGAGATTGAAGGAATCCGTTCGTGTGGACTGAGTAGAGACTTTGTCATCGTTCAACGTTCGTGATCGCTCTGTGGATTTGTATCCAAGGTTTTGATCGTTACAAGAGATCTGCACCAAAGGTTTGAATCGCCACAAGAGGTAACGATTCTATCACTGATCATGCCCATTCGTAAGGATCACTAAATGGAGAAATTTTTAAATTCCGCTGCGCCTTGGATGGAAATTCTCCTTCAGTGGTATCAGAGCCACTTACGAAACCATGAATCTGATAACTGTTTATTTTCTGTATTAAAACGATTAAAGACAGAATGAATCAAAGATTAAATTGAGATCAATCAAGTTATATATATATGATATATGTAATCCTGATGCAAAATACATTATATATGAGATAGTGTTCTCGTTTCGTTCATTCAAACACTCAATGGTTGTTTTCCTTTGAGAGATCAATGGTCGTTCACTTCTTGATCCGACATTAGTATGGTGAAGCAATGACGTGTTGATCAATCATACTGAATCAACAATCGAGATGTGTTTGACGGTCTGAAATTGGTGCATCAGGGTTAGTGACAGCACAAGGGTTGTGTTGTCAGAGAGTTATGCGATTGGGGTTGTGACTGCACAAGAGTTGTGTTTTCTAAACACTTTTTGGAACAGTGTTAACCGGTTAACGCATATGGTTAACCGGTTAACGCAATACGAAATAAAAATTTTAAGGTTTTCAAACAGTGTTAACCGGCTAAAGCATTTGGTTAACCGGTTAACGCAAGACGGAAAACAGTTTTCCAAGAGATTTTCAAACAGTGTTAACCGGTTAACGCAAGGCAGAAAACAATTTTTGAACAGATTTCAAACAGTGTTAACCGGTTAACGCATATGGTTAACCGGTTAACGCAAGGCAAAATTCACCCGTTCGGCTAACACCCGTTCCCGCTGACCGGGCAGCGGACCCCGACTAACTCTGCGTAGTGTGATCGATCGTCGAAATTTAATTTGGTTTTAATTAATTAAAAGAATTAAAATTGATAATAATAATAATGTGTTTATTATTGTCTTGTGGTGATCGGTTATGGCCTTAGTTTTCCTTTATTTTGTTTTGGTTTTAAAATACGACATGCGTGTCGTGCCTCTCTTTTAATCTCTTAATGTAACTTCTTTTCTCATCTCACTCCCTCGTATGTAAAACGAGTTTCTTTTATGTAATGTAATGATATGAAGAAAGCAAAGAAGTCAGTGTCAAAGGAGGACAACCTTGAAGATCTTGCTTGGAGAAGCTTAGGTCGTTGTTAGGTTAGCTTAGGTTCTCTCATTGGCTTGGGAGAACAATTGCGCTAGGGGCCATAACTGTTTCATTATGTATGTATGTATGTTGATGCATGTGAATGTATGTTGATGCATGTGAGAGGCGATTTATATGATAAATAAGCCGGTGAGATCAGAAAAATTGCAATTCCCTCAAATTAAATATTAAGTTTATGTTTTCCAAGTTTTAACACTCATCAAGACTAGTATCGGATAATGTAGGTTTCGCCCACGCGAGGTGCATGTTCTATATTAGTAAGGTGCGATGGGATAATTGTAATATCCAACTGTTAAAACAATGGGTCAAACTTAACTAAACAAATTATAATAATATTATATGTGTTTGCTTTCCAAGTTTTAGCACTCATCAAGACTAGTATCGGACAATGTAGGTTTCGCCTACGCGAGGTGCATTTTCTATATTGGTAAGGTGCGATGGGATAATTGTAATATCCAACTGCTAAAACGATGGGTCAAACTTAATTATAATAATATTATATATGTTTAGAAGCAAGAGTTGGGAATGATCCATATGATGGATTGGAATAAGGAGTTATTCACCCAACTGAAATTTTCGAGAGTTATATGAGATACAACTGGAAGGAGTTCCTACCTAAATAACCTAGTTTTGTGTAATCCGCCTACGCGGACTTAGAACGAAGTGAAATATGGATCTCGACCCACTAGAAAATCTTCCAATGGGATTTTCCGAATCAAATGATGAGGGTCATTTGTTTTGGGTAAAATAGTGGGAGCATATTTAATTAAAGGCCTAATTAAATATGTCAATGATACTTATATTTTCATTAATCCTTATGTAGATTACCATGACAGGAAATACCTCTAACAACATTTTGCGATCAATCCTTGATAAGGAAAAATTGTTTGGGACAAATTTTCTGGATTGGCACCTGTAGCACCTCAAATTTGCACTTCCCATTTGTACATTCATTTCATTTTTAGGTCATTCACATTGCATTCATATTGCATAGTCCATTACATTGCATTAGTCAAAACTAATCAGGAGAATCCATCTGTGCAAGAGAGCAAGGGTTTTTCCATGAGATGAAGGCCCTATGGTTGTTCTAGAGAGCTTACATGACCCAAGGTTCATTTTGATGCAATTTGGCCAAGTGTTGAAGGCTCAAAGTCCACAGTGCAGTTTCAAGTCATCTAAGGCCCATAAAAGTCAACTGCAAGTCAACTGAGGGCTAGGAGATGGAGAAATGGTTTGAGACACTTCACTCATGTCCCAAAGAAGGTTATTCAACATGTCAAACATTTACCTTGAAGATTTTGAAGCCAAATCAAAAGTTTCCAAAAATGGAAAGTGACCTGTAATTTGAAAGTTTCCAAGAATGGCAAGTTTTTGGACCAACTTCAGCTCAACTTTCCAACATTAAAGAAGCTTCAAATGAAATTTTGTCCAACATGAAAGTTGAACATCTTTCTCTCCCATTTCCAAAAGGTCCAAAATCAGGAATTTCTAATGAATGGTTAAGGAGTTATAATCAAATCATGGCAAAGTGTGCTTGAAACTTCAAATGGCCATATCTTTTGAACCAAAACTCCAAATTTGGTGGTTCTTTTTGCATTGTTCTTCTCATGTCATGAAGTTTCCAAAACATCCATCACATTGCATGAAATGTTATCACATGAGCATTTGCATATCCAAGTCAATTTTGGAGGGAAAATTGGAAATTTAAAAATGGTGCATTGTATGGACTTTCTACCATTGCCATTGTGTTTGAAATGTAATTTTGAGTGAATTTGGGCCTTGGTATGCACTGTTCACGTGTGCATCTCATGCATGGAGTGAAAATGCAAATTTGTGTATGCACCTTATTTCTTTCTAATCCCAATTAAACATGGCTTAAGCTTAATTTTAGATTCATTAGCAAGGGATATAAAGGCTTAATCACAACTGCATTGATGACAATACACAAGTTCAGATCTAGAATTGGAGAATTGATCAAAATTTTCTCTCACAAATATTTTCAAAATTCCTCACATAAACCTCATTTCTCTTTGTGAATTCATGATCATGAAGTGGTTTTGAGTGAGATTGAACGTGCATCTTGTGGATTTCTGCTCAAAATCGTGCATGCTTGAAGCTTGAAGGTGTTCATGGCAAATTCAAATTGAGCTGGATCTACATGTTTCTGAGCTTCAATTTCTTCATCAATCATCCCTACAAGCATCCTGGAAGTGATCTGGATCGTTACAAGTGTTGGATTGTGCAAAACCATCACCTGCTCTTCAAGAGGTAGGATTTTCGACCTTCACAATTCTCCAATTCATGTACATATTTGTGTAGATCTTGTGTTGCTGATCATTCTGGTAGAAAAATCAATTGAAATGGTGTAGTATTCATTGAGTTATGCGCGTTTGAAGGTTGAGATGCAAAAATGTTCATGCTCGATTCTCACTTGTTATGATGAATTAAGATTAGGTGTTGATTGATCTGTGTTCTACATTGCATAAACTTTGATTTGGTATGCTTCTTGTTGAATTCTGGACATTTCTGGAATTTTCTAGAAAATGGATGCATGAAGTTCATCATCTTCATCTTCATCTTCATGAAGAAGATGAAGATCATCTTTAGCGACGGATTTTGCCTCATTAGCGACGGATTCTGGAATTTTACGCTGGCTTAGGGTTTTAGACAAAACGGTGTCGTTTTATGTATTGGCGCGCGCACATTTCAGATGTGTATAGGGATCGATTCCCAACGAGCACACTTTTTCAAATCCATTCAGTATTTTCATGTTTTCCCTCCTTATTTTCCATGTACATGTTCATGTTGATTTTCATTTTTATGCTAACTTAGAAAATCCATAATAAATTGAAAAATGCTCCAAATCACTCCCAATGTTTTGCAAAATGATCCTTGTTTTGTCTAGTTTTTTATGATGATGAGTTTGAAAGTTGTGCATGGCTGGAATTTTATTTGCTCTAGGTTGATTGAACACATGTGCATTTGTGACATTGCCTTACTCTTTCTATCATGAAATGCTTGATTTTAATCCAATGGACATGAAACTTTACATGGTGATTCTAGACATATTGATGGACCTTTTAGGCTTGGTTTGGGATTTTTCTCATGCACCATTTCTGTTTTATGCATGTGTTTGCATGGTGTGACAATTTGTGTCACACATTTGGTTGTCTTGTGCAATTTAATTTCCATGCCAAATGACCTCTAATGCTTCTGATTTTTTGTGTGATGATCATGTTGGATGTGTTGATTACTCATGATTTTTTCGAGAATTATTTGAATCATTTCTGTTTTGATTGGGAATTATCATTCTTAATGTTCAAATGTGTGCCTTGAATTGGTCATTGACTTCTCTTGCCTATTACATGAACTTGCCTATTGATTTTGGTTTGGTCCTTTTTAGTACTTGTTCTTGATTGAATACACATGCTTTATGTTGAATATCAAGTTCTGTTTTGGCTTTTTGATTCACTTTTGACCCTAGGCTTTGACCTAGTGGTTTGGACTTACCATTTGGTTGTGAATTTCAGGTTCAAGTATACATTTCCATGGTTGATGTTGCTCCTTCATTTGAGCTTGATCATTTGTTATTGTTGGATAACTTTTGCTGTTTTGTAGGCTTTGAGGACAATTCACTTGTGTTTATGGCTTATGTGTTGCATATTGGGTTGTCTGTTTGATATTGACTGTTGATTATTGTCTGAATGATTGTGCTGATTGGTTTAGTTGTTTCCACAGGTACCTAAGTTGCTTTAAGTTTATCTGAACTTTGCTTTGCTTGCTTGTGGTTGACATACCACTTAGGTATAATCCCTTGATCTTCATGTAGTCTGGAAGACCTGTCATGTTTCTTTGGCAGGCACCTGTCTGAAGCCCTCCTTAAGAGGCAATGTTTGTGGATGTTTAATATTGTGCCAAGCAGGTAAAGTCCTCTTAAGAGGCAATTAGCAGATAAAAGGGATGTGTAATCCATCCCCTGCTATTCAGTTGTGTCATTCACTTTTCTCACACACCATGTGTTGATGCATTGTGAATAAGAACCCAAGATCTTGTTGTGTCAGTCATGTGGAGAAGAGTTCCTTCATTCTGAAATCCCACACTTTCTATTTGATTCATGCTCTCCCAGGCCAGGGATAAGAGCTATGAGGTCTAACCCTCATCTCCATTTCATCTACTTCACCCTAACTCTCAATGTTAGGGTTAAGAGCTAAAAACACCCCATTCCAGTTGGCTTGTTTCTACAGCCTAGCCTTGTATGAGCCACTTGTTTGCATATAGTGTGTGTGCTTGCTCTTGTGATTGTGTTTGCTTGGTATGTTGTGTTTAGGATAGCTTGCTTCCTGTGCAAGTTAGGATTTGAGACCTTAACATAGGGATCGTATGCATGACAACTTCTAGGCTCGAGTCGTAGTCTCCCTAGTAGCTTGTTATCTCCCTTGTCTTTGGTTAGGTTAGAAGTTCTTTCCCTGTTTAGGGGAACTACGTCGCCCTGATCCTCATACCAGATGAGGTACGTAGGCAGGAGATTGGGCTGATCTCTCCGGGCACTTTCTTTTCTTTTGTGTGTGTGTTTGTTATCCTTTTCTGTTTGGAGTCTGATATAAGTCCAGCGATTAGCATTCGGTTTCCAGTTTCTTTGTTTGGAGTCTGACATAAGTCCAGCGATTGGCAGTTGGTTTCCTGTGTGGGTGTGTGTCTGTTGGTTCGGAGTCTGATGTAAGTCCAGCGATTGGCATTCGGTTTCCAGGTTTGCCTGTTTGTGTGGAGTCTGACATAAGTCCAGCGGTTGGCAGTCGGTTTCTTGTTTGTGTCTTGTTTGGCGTGCGTTGGCCGAGCTACGAGTGCTCTGATTCTTCTCTGGTTAGAGAAGATACATATGCATAGGATGCGACGTCCTAGCGAGCACGTTTCCCCTTTCCCTGAACTACGTCGACTCTGATGTTTGTGCCTGACAAACTACGTAGGCCCAGGATGCGACATCTTGCCTAGTCCGTTTCTTCCGTCTTTCATTTGTGTTTCATTCCAGCCTGTGCAGTTTTTGAGCAGTGTGTAGCAACCTTTTTTCTATTCTTTCTGAGCGTGGATCCCGTCGAGTACGACGGATGCGTAGGGGTGCTAATACCTTCCCTTCGCATAACCGACTCCCGATCCTATCAATCTCTGGTCGCGAGACCATTCCATTCCAGGTTTACTTCGAGCGTTTCCTTTCCCTCCTTTAGGATAAATAACGCACGGTGGCGGCTCTGTTGTTTCTTTTCCCGCCGGTTTTTCGCATAATGCGACAACACCGAAACCTGAGGATTGTCCTCAAACATGATAAAAAGCTGTATGTCTTGGAGACACCTGTTCCTGAAGAGGAACCTCCTAGTTCTGCACCTAAGGCAGAAAGAGATGCTTATAAGAAGCATGTTGATGATGCCAATGAAACTGCTTATCTCATGCTAGCTACCATGAACTCAGAATTGCAAAAGCAACATGAGAACATGTCAGCGTTCGATATGATCGAACACCTGAAGATGCTCTATCAAGAGCAAGCAAGGCATGAGAGGTTTGAAGTTTCAAAATCCCTTTTTCAAGGCAAGTTAGCTGAGGGAGTCCCTGTAGGTCCCCATGTGCTCAAAATGATTGGGTATGTGGAAAACCTTGAGAGATTGGGTTTTCCCCTCGGAAAGGAACTTGCGACTGATTTAATCTTGCAATCGTTGCTAGATAGATTCAGTCAATTTGTCCTAAATTTCAATATGAATGACATGGACAAATCTCTTCCTGAACTGCTCGCCATGTTAAGAACTGCCGAGCAGAATCTGAAGTCAAAAGGGAAGTCAATTCTGATGATCGAAAATTGAAAGAGACAGAACAAAAGGCCCACTAAGCAGGGTGATAAAGGGAAAGGCAAGGAAGTTGCCAAACCCAAACCCACCGTTGCTGCTTTAAAGCCTAGTGGAGGCATAACAAAAGAAGGCACCTGCTTCCATTGCGGTAAGACCGGACACTGGAAGAGAAACTGCCCAAAGTACCTGGAAGATAGGAAGAATAGAGTAGAGACTTCAACTTCAGGTAATTTTCTTATTGAAGTTAATTTATATACTTCTGCATCATGGGTATTAGATACTGGATGCGGTTCTCACATTTGTACAAATGTGCATGGACTAAAAAGGAGTAGAGATTTGGCAAAAGGTGAAGTCGACCTACGAGTTGGAAATGGAGCAAAGGTTGCTGCTTTAGCCGTAGGAACTTATGTATTGACTTTACCTAGTGGTTTAATAATTCAGTTAGAGAACTGTTATTATGTACCTGCAATTAGCAGTAATATTATTTCCATTTCTTGTTTGGACAAGTTTGGTTTTTCATTTATAATAAAGAACAATTGTTGCTCAATTTATTTGAATGATATATTCTATGCTACTGCACAAATGAACAATGGATTATATGTCCTTGATCTTGAAATGCCTATTTATAACATTAATACTAAAAGGATGAAAACTAATGAGTTAAATCCAACTTACCTTTGGCATTGTCGATTAGGCCACATAAATGAGAAGCGCATTTCCAAACTCCATAAAGATGGACTCTTGGACTCTTTTGATTATGAATCATATGAGACATGCAGATCTTATTTAATTGGAAAGATGACAAAGTCTCCATTCACAGGATAAAGGTGAAAGAGCTAATGATCTTTTGGCCCTCATACATACTGATGTATGTGGACCACTGAACATACCAGCCAGAGGAGGTTTTCAGTACTTCATCACATTTAATGATGATTTCAGTAGATATGGTTATGTGTATTTAATGAAACACAAATCAGAGTCCTTTGAAAAGTTCAAGGAATTCAAGAATGAAGTACAAAACCAACTAGGTAAGAATATTAAAACTCTTCGATCAGATCGAGGTGGTAAGTATTTAAGCCTAGAGTTTGATGACCATCTGAAAGATTGTGGGATCCTATCCCAACTCACTCCTCCTGGAACACCCCAATGGAATGGTGTATCTGAGAGAAGAGATCGAACCCTGTTAGACATGGTCCGATCCATGATGAGTCACACCGATCTTCCAAACTCCTTTTGAAGACATGCACTATTGACATCAGCTTATACACTTAACCGTGTTCCATCCAAAAGGTTGAGAAGACACCGTTTGAGATATGGAGTGGTAAGAAACCACATATGTCTGACATGAAGATTTGGGGTTGCGAAGTTTATGTGAAACGACAAATTTCAACTAAGCTTGAGCCCAAATCTGACAAATGCTTATTTGTGGGGTATCCTAAAGAAACAAAAGGGTATTACTTCTACAATCCTTCTGAGGGCAAAGTGTTTGTCGCTCGAACTGGAGTTTTCCTAGAAAAGGATTTTATTTCCAAAGGAATCAGTGGGAGGAAAGTAGAGCTTGAAAAAATTCAAGAATCACAAAGCATCGATACACCTATGGAGGAATTAGAGCAGGAAACACAAGTGGTTGTGGAAGAGCAACCTGCTCAAGTAGAACAAGACCAGTGTAGGTCAGGCAGGATACGTCACCTACCTGAGAGATATTGATATCTCATAACTGATCAAGGTGATGTATCACTCATGGATCCAGAACGAACATGAGCCTTGTGTCTACAAGAAGATTAGTGGGAGCATGATCGTTTTCCTGGTATTATATGTAGATGACATATTACTCATTGGAAACGATATCCCTACCCTGCAACAAGTAAAGTCTTGGTTGGGGAAATGCTTTTCTATGAAGGACCTAGGTGAATCAACCTATATATTAGGAGTCAGAATCTATATAGATAGATCACAAAATTGCTTGGCCTAAGTCAGAGTACATAGACAAAGTGCTGAGACGCTTTAATATGAATAATTCCAATGGTTATGTGTTTTGCTTAAATGGTGGCGCTGTGAGCTAGAAAAGTTCAAAGCAAGATACAGTTGCTGATTCTACAACCGAGGTCGAGTATATTGCTGCCTCAAGTGCAGCAAAGGAAGTTGTTTGGATCAAAAAGTTCATTAGTGAACTTGGCATAATCCCTAGCATTGTGGATCCCATTGGTCTCTATTATGATAACAATGGTGTTATCGCACAAGCTAAGGAGCCTAGATCTCACCAACGATCCAAACACATACTCAGGCGCTATCACCTCATTCGAGAGATAATAGACAGAGGAGATATGAAAATATGTAGAGTACCAACACTTGACAATACTGCTGACCCATGAACAAAGCCTCTTGCGTAGCAGAAGCATGATGGTCATACTAGATCAATGGGCATTAGGGGTATGCCTGATTGGCTCTATTGCTAGTGGGAGATTGTTGGTGTAAGCCCTAGAGGCCAATACTTTTGGTACTCGTATCGAATTATTTATTAATTAATAAAAGGCTTTTTCTTTATTATGTTTGATTAATAAAGTCCCTAGAATAGCTAGTCCGTTTAATGTATCAAGTATGACTTAATCATGAGATCACATTAAACATAAGGTCACTATTCTTAAAGTATCCGTAGTCGAGCTTTATTATGAAGTGGGATAACATTAAAGCATTGAGACTATTATGTTTGTAGATTGATGATCACATCTCATGGATCATGGATAAAGAGTTATCAAGTCTTAAACATAGGTATGGATATTAAGAGTAATATTTATACCGGATTGACCCGCTATGAGAATACTATATAGAAAGTTATGCAAAGTGTCATAAGTTATTCTCATGGTGATAATAGTGTATACCACTCTTCGACCTGAAACCACTATGGACCCTAGATGTAGAGTCGAGTGCTTTGTTGCTGATCCAACGTTCTCTGTAATTGGATGACCATAAAGACAGTTGATGGGTACTCCACAAAGCATGCTGAGGGACATGAGTGACCTAAATGGAATTTGCCCATCCTGCATAACAGGATAAATGTCTATGGGCCCAATATTGAACTGGACAAGGATGACACGGTCTATACCTTGTGTTCAATATAGACATAAGGGCAAAGGGGTAATTATACACATAATTATTATCACAGGATGTTTTGTCAGATCACATGACATTTTCGTGTCTTGGGTAGCAGTGATGTGTTGCTAGATACCGCTCACTGTTTATTATGTTAAATGCGTGATTTAATATAATTGCCAACGTCGCGAAAACCTATAGGGTCACACACAAAGGACGAATTGATGAGAAATAGAGTAACTAAGGAACACCGTAAGGTACGGTGCACTTAAGTGGAATACGAAATATGGTAAGGTACCAAATACTTAAGTGATTTTGGCATATTATAAGATATGGGCCAAAATACACTTAAGTGGGCTTTTTAGCTTGAAGCCCACACATGTGGTTCTATAAATAGAACCCGTGGGTAGAAGCATTGTAACTAAGACTAAAACTCAAGTGAAGACTTGGAATTTCGTTTCCCTCTCTCTCTCACTCAAAGCCTTCATTCGTACCAGCTAGCACTGAGATTGAAGGAATCCGTTCGTGTGGACTGAGTAGAGACGTTGTCATCGTTCAACGTTCGTGATCGCTCTGTGGATCTGTATCCAAGGTTTTGATCGTTACAAGAAATCTGCACCAAAGGTTTGAATCGCCACAAGAGGTAACGATTCTATTACTGATCATGCCCATTCGTAAGGGTCACTAAATAGAGAAATTTGTAAATTCCGCTGCGCCTTGGATGACAATTCTCCTTCAATAAATGTATAAAGATGAATAATTTTGTTGATTTTCTCAGAGTCAAATCTAGGGTTTTCAGATGTACACTCTAATATCCCATATTTCCTTAAATGTTCAATTAGTTATCAGTTAAGACCAATTGAGTTCCTATGTACTCTATCTATTATCAATTGTAATAATTTGAGCTCATATGTGCTCTAAGTGTTATCAGTTTGGACCAATAGGGTAACCAGTGAACTCTGAAGAGATTAATTATTAATAACAGATACAGACCAATATTAATAAATACAAGAAAGGACATTTTTGATAACATTAATAATTGGTCAATTGGTGCTGGAAGATAAAATATCAATTGGTATATTTTTATTACTACTTGATATTATATATATTATATATGTATTTTGTGTGGTGGTGATTGAAAGAAGAAGAAAAGGATAAGAAGAAGTAGGTAAGAGTGAGCGAGAGATATCAGAAAGAAAAAAGAGAAAGAGGAAAAGAGGAAGAGGAAAAAGAGAAGAAGAGGAAGGAAACCAACACCACCATCATCATGTCATCTTCATCATCATCATCACCACTTTCTAGTCACCATCTTCACCATCTCCATGGGTCCAAGGTGAGTTCTTAGATAGATTTAGCCTTGGGGAGGGGAAGAATTTCATGAAGGGAATTAGGTTGTGTATGATATTGTGGTTGTTGATAATAACATGTTGATGTTGCTTCATGATGTTCATGATGTTATGTTATGTTGTATGATTGTTATGTGTTTTGGCATGGATTCATGATGGTGTATGTTTTGGTATTGATTGGGGTGTTTGAAATTGGAAAAAGGAGTGTTTATCAGTGTTTTTGGAAGTGAGGTAGTGTATCAGTGTTTCAGTTTCTAAGGCCACTAAAATATTTTGGAAGAACAAGAGTACTTCATGGAATATATATTTGGGGATAAGGACTTGAGGGATAAGTGTAATACCCCAAAATTTACCCTTCATTTTTCCTGAAAAAAAAAAACGAAAAAAAAAATGAAAAAATGAAAAAAAAATAAAAAGTTAAAAATAAATAAAAAAATAAAATTAATTAAATAAATAAATAAAATATAACAAATTTTTTTGGACTTGGGTCTCCCTCATTTGAGCCCACTACCCACGAAAATCAGTCTAAAAATACTGAAGTTTCAGTAGAGGAAAACAGACTTGGAGTTACACTGAAAGAAGCAAAATACTCTGAGGTTTCCTTGGAACAAAACCCTGGACAAAACCTGAAGAGAAACCTGACAGAGAACCCAGAGCAACCCCAGGCAGCTCTGAAAAATTCAATCTGACTCACACACTAACATTGCATGCAAACCCAGCCGTGCCATTTGATTTCAACCGGTCTCTCCCATCAGGTTTGCCTCATTCCCATGATTTTATGCTCTTAATTTGGATCATCTGAATGTATGAGGTATGATGGATGAATTTCATTATGTTTTTACCCACGGGTTTAATTATGCATAAATGGGTGAAACCTATGCCTTGAATGTTTAATCACATGATTTCTGAAATGTATGCCACAGGGTTTGAGGTTTCTGAAACCATACTATTATCCATGAAAAAAATGCTTATCGTGTTTCACTAACCCTTTTGTTGAGTTTTTGTGAGGACTCACAGACTCTTGCAGAGATGGTTTGCGTGGTTTAACCACTTTATTTGTGGGATACCCCCTGGAGGTTCATTCCGATTACCTGTACTGACTCACCTTTCTTTGATGGCATTAGCTTGGGAGATCCCTGGGTTTCTTACTCCTTTAATTATTGTTACTTCGGATCTTTATCCGTGTGGTACTTTTACCTCTTTTCCGCATTTTATCGCTTTCTTAGCTGGAAGACCTCGATAGGAGGCATTTGTTTTCTTTTGTTTATTTACTTCTGAGCCCCTTGTTGGTACATTTACTTTATAAATGTTTGTTTTGTATGTGTTCGTATCCCTGCAGGTAGCGCGGTTCCTTCGTCAAGGACTGCCTTTTTGCCCTTGAGCATCCCAAACCCTAAAACCCTAAGCAACACGTTAACTCCTTCTACTACAGGCGAGTAAGTCTCCAAAGGTCGAGCATCCGGTAGATTGCATAGTGACGTCGTTCGTCCAAAACCCAATCCATAACCCCGTAGTTAGCTGAACTACGGCTTGCTCTGATTCTCATTCCAGATGAGATACGTAGGCATAAGACGCGATGTCTTAGCGAGCACACATCCCCCAACCCATAGGTCAGTCGAGCTACGAAGACTCTGATTCTCATATTCAGATGAGATACGTATGCAGTGGATGCGACATCCGCGCGAGTCATTTTCATTTAACCTTTTTTTGGTAAACAGCACAAGATAAACTCACACCCTTTAGACAAAAATCACAAAAGTGGATCCCGTAGAGTACTATGGATGCGTAGGGGTGCTAATACCTTCCCTTCGCATAACCGACTCCCGAACCTAAGATTTGGTTGCGAGACCCCGTCTTGTCCTTTCCTTTTTCAGGTTTACTTCGAGCGTTTCCTTTCCCTCCTTTGGGATGAATAACGCACGGTGGCGACTCTTCTGTCTTTTTCTTTCGCAGGTTGTTTTTTTCGCGCACTGTATTTTTCAGGTCGCGACAGCTGGCGACTCTGCTGGGGAACAAGAAGTTGACCTCTTGCTGGTCCATCTTCCCTAAGCGAGTCCCTCCTAGCTTGTGTGATTTTCTTGTTTATTGGGTGTTCATGCTTTTGTACATTTATTTACTTACTTGCTTGCATTCATCTGCTGTATCTGTTGGAGCTGTTGTTTGTTTGTTGGGATGGGATGTTCTACGAGAGATAAGCCCATTACCCAGGCTTGAGTGCACACACAGGTTTTAGAGTGGATAATCATGAGGCTTGCGTGGCATGTTGCTACGTTAAGTCGTTCGTGAAGAACCACACCCAGACGAGGTTTCTTTTGGATATATTATGTCCTACGGATGTTCCGTAACGACATGATGTTCCTTTAGAAATCGTCGACTCTGGTGACCATTTCCCGAGAACTCAGTCGAGGCCTCTCCTCCGAGACGTGATTATGTTAGCTCTGGTGGGCGCATTCTCGCTGATCAATCCGAGGACCCCGAGACTGGGAACTTGCTTTAGGATGTCCTGTTGAGGGGAGTTAGTGGAGGTCTTTTATCCCGTGATAATGCCAAACCTTCAGTGGTAAACGTATTATTCGCGACTGAAGGGCTGAAGGTGACGAACTTCTGTTCTTAGAACCTACCAGTGAGGGGCGGGCTAAATTCAGGAAACCTTAACCTCCAACCAACCCGGTTTTCTGGAGCAGAGCTTTGATCTTGTATTATATTCCTCAATGGTTTTCTCTTCAGACAGTGTAACCTGACAGATGTTCAAGCAGATACAGCAATCCTGATTGACATGCCACTGCATTGCATTCACATCATCACATCATTTGCATTCATATCATTCACACATGTTTTTCCATTTCAAGGGGGTTTACATCTTCTTCTTGATTCCAGTCGGAGTTTTTCTGGTTCTCTTAAGATGGATATTGGCAGAAAGAGACTTGTCGCCTACAAGTTTCCGGTGGTCTGTCTGGAGCCCATCCAACAGTTGATGCAGTTAATGGATCCTGGTTCTCTAGAAGGATTCCGAGAGGATTACGGTCTGATTCTAAGTTTCGTCACGGTTCTTTCCAAAGATCAACATGACGCCCTATTCACACTGCTACAGTTCTATGACCCTCCACTGAGATGTTTCACTTTCCCGGATTATATTTTGGTCCCTACTCTGGAGGAGATTGCCAGTTTTCTCAGAGTTCCTATCAGGTCACAGTTATTGTTCTACAGTTATGAGTTTTTGCCCGATCTCAGCATGGTTGGTTCAGCCACATATTTGGAGGAATCAGTCTGGAAGGCTAATATGTGTCAGAAGGGAGAAGTTAGTGGTTTTCATCTGAGTTTCTAACTGGGAGAAGCAAAGAAGAAGCTGGAAGACGGTAACCAGAGGGGTTTCAATGTTGTGTTGGCTCTTTGTGTGTATGGGATTGTCTTGTTCCCTAATGTCGCCAAATTTGTGGACATGGACGCAATACGCCTCTTCGTGTTGAGAAATCCAGTACCGACCTTGCTAGGAGATTTCTTTCATTCAGTGCACCACAAAAATAAGAATAGAAAAGGGGGATTGTTGAATTGTTGTGTGCCTTTGTTTTATAGGTGGTTCAGTTCTCACCTACCCAAATCAGGAGTGTTCATTAATGTCAAGGACTCGTTGAGTTGGTCGAAGAGATTGATGGGGTTGAGAGCTGAAGATATTCCTTGGTGGTCTGACCGGAGCTTGCTTCGGGCAGATATTATTCATAGTTGTGGGAACTTCCCAAATGTTCCGTTGGTAGGAAGAAGAGGAGGAATCAACTATAATCCTTCTCTAGCAGTTAGACAGTTTGGATATGCTTTAAGAACTCCGCCTTTGGAAAAGGATATGGAAGAATCCCTGTTTTTCCATTCTTCGCCTGATTTGACGGTATCCCGTAAGGCAGCTGAGGCCTGGCTCAAGGTGATCAAGAGAGGAAGAACCGTCCTTGGAAAAGGAGATTGTAGAACTTACCCTCGGTATGAAGAGTGGCTTCAAGGAAGAGTCGAAGAGTTTGGTCTGTCGTTCCCTATTGAAGAACCTTTGTATCCACCTACTCCTGAGCAGTCAACAATGGTGAGCTGAGAGGAGTACGACAAGTTGAAGAGTGCCATGGAGGGACTTCAAACCAAGAACTTAGAGTTAAGTGAGAAGTTGTAAGACTGTATGCATCAATTCCAGGAGGCAGAATATCAGAAGGGGAAGCCATCAGAGTGCAAAAGGAAGCAGAGAGGAGATTTGCTGTGGAGGCGGACTTCTTCAGGAAGACAGACGAAGCCTTGAGATCATCCAGTTCTGAGTTGAGGCGAGTCAAGCAGCAGTTAGTAGATGCTCATGGTAAATTAGCTGGGTGGCAGGAGCAATGGGATGCATTTTCAACTTCTCGGAAGGCAAAGGAGGAGGAGACAGTAGCCTAACTGACTGGTCAGATAGAGAAATTGACGACTTTACTGAAGGGGAAAAACAATGAGCTTCTGTGCGCCCGTTCTACTAATGGCTACATCATAGATCAACTCCATGAGGCTCGAGGACAGATTGAAGAACTCAAGGTGTTGGCAGGTTTGAAGAAATCCAGACTTGAAGAGGTATTCGGAGAAGATGATGGGAATTACTACAGAGAGCACATCAACGAACTGGATGGGATCATTCACAAGAGGAATCTGCTTATCCGGCATTTGACAGAATCTCCAGATCATCCCGACATGGTGGCATTACTGGATGAAGTGAGGAGCAGTCCTTATGGGTTGTATACAGGAGGTTGATCCCTGGTTTATGTTCCTCCCTTTACTTTTTGTTTTGTTGCTGTGTAGTGATAATCCACAGGCTTGTTGTGGGGATCCTCTTTTGATGTACTTTTGGCTAAGGCCCCTTTCCTGGAACTCATTTGTATGTTGGTTTCCCTTTGTTGCATCTTGATCTCAGAAGTTTATCCCTGACTCAGTCTTCTTGCACTATTCGCCTGATGTGAGACTGGAATCAAGGGGGTAGAATACCTTTTGGATTTGATAAACATGGCATTGCATTTACATATTCATTGTCATATCTTGCATAACAGGTACCGCTGCAGTGTTCTCATATTGTTTGGTGTCCCACTAGCAGGATAGCTGACTCAGGCATTCACCGATACGGTACCCGAAGGAATCAACAGAGAGCGATGGAGAGCTTACAAGCAGAGCTCGCCGAGATGAAGATTCGCATGAATCAATTCATGGATTTGGTTCAAGGGGTGGCTCAAGGACAGCAGGAGCTTAGATTGTTGGTACAGAGGGATCCCCCTATTACTCAACTGGAGACGTTGGCTGATCCTCCAGCTGGAGAGGCTAATGGTCCCAATGGACCGGGGCCTATCCCGATCCCGCATGTCAACCTAGATCAACAACCCATTCAGGATGGTCAGGATGATCAGTTCCCCTTGCTTCAGGAAGACTTTGGCATGGACCTCATGTTTAGAAGATTGGAAGAGAGGTTGAAAGCAGTGGAAGGACAGAATCTTCTGGGAGTAGATGTTGCTGACTTGGGGCTGGTCCCAGGTGTGAGAGTGCCACCGAAATTCAAGGTCCCGATATTTGACAAATACCATGGCAGCTCTTGCCCCAAAACTCACGTGCAAGCCTATTTCCGTAAAATGGTTGCATACTCTGATGACGAGAAGCTAATTATGTACTTCTTCCAGGACAGCCTGGCTGGGGCATCCTTGGAATGGTATATGAGGCTGGACAGAGCCCACATCCGTTGCTGGAGGGATTTGGCAGAGGCTTTCGTGAAGCAGTATCAGTATAATGCAGACATGGCTCCGGACAGAACTCAACTTCAGAATCTGTCTCTTAAAAACAATGAGTGCTTCAGGGAATACGCTCAACGCTGGAGGGATACAGCTTCCTGTGTTCAGCCTCCTATGTTGGAAAAGGAAATGGCCAACATGTTCATGAATACGCTGCCTGGACCTTATCTGGAGCGTCTGGCGGGGTGCAATGCTTCCAACTTTGCTGATGTGGTCTCTATTGGAGAAAGGGTGGAGAATTACCTAAAGACCTATAAGAGCCAGAATGGAGGTGGATCCTCATCAGGGGTGAAGAAGTCGTTCATTCAGGGACAGAAGAGGAGAGAAGGGGATGCAAATGCCATATCTTCTTATCAGAACAGGGATAACCGGAGGAATAATTTTCAGAATTATCATCAGCAACCGTATGTTGCGGATGTGACCATTCCAGTTGCAGCGCCACTACAACAACAACAATCACAATGTCAACCAGCTCAGTATCAACAGCAGCAGCAACCGGGTAACATACCCGCTTATCAACAGAGGCAAAGGATGATGGACCGGCGTTTCGACACCCTTCCAATGTCGTACGCTCAGTTGCTTTCTAGTCTTCAACAACTACAACTTGTGCAACTGCGCACTCTGGCTCCTCCTATTGGTAAACTTCCGGTGGGTTACGACGCCAACGCTAGGTGTAGCTTCCACTCTGGGGCACCTGGCCACAATATTGAGAACTGCAAAGCTTTTAAGCACGTAGTTCAGGACCTCATAGATTCAAAGGCCATCGACCTTGCACCGGCTCCGAATGTCGTTAACAATCCCATGCCCCAGCATGGTGGTGCGAACGTTAACATGATAGAGGGAAAAGCCAAGTCCATTAAGGATGTGTTGAAGTTGAAGACTCCATTGTTGGATATCAAAGGATGCTTGCTGAAGGCCGATGTTTTCCCCGGTTGTGGGAAGGGTTGTTTGGATTGTGCCACTCAGAGTGGAGGTTGTTTGAAGCTACAGCAGGGTATCCAGGCCTTGCTCGACAAAGGTATCCTCCAGGTTGAAGATTTGTCTGTCCAAGAGTTTGTGGAAGGGGTTGAGGAAGAAGTGTTTGAAGATGCTACTGATGAATTCGCAGATGTTGTTCCTACTAATTCTGTAATCCATGATGTAATTGAACTTGATTCCGATGTTTCGGACGTGTGTACTTCAACACCTCAGACTCGTCAGGGGCCGATTACTTTCTCCAGTGCTGGCATCTTTCAGTATGGCCAGGTATCAGCAATCAATGAAGAAGATCGGGATAGTGATTGTGACATTGACAACTGGGTGCGTCCGAGGATCCCGGGTGAAGTCATCAACAATTGGTCTTCTGAAGAGATTATCCAAGTCACTCTTCTTGAAGAGTAATTTTCTTTGTTTATTCATGCATATCCAAGTCTTACGTTCCGCCCAGGGCGTAATGACTCATTGTAGGGCCCGTCTATGTGACACTTGCATTTTTATCATAAATAAAGGACGTATTTTTGCATTCAAATATTTCGTTCCCTGTCTTTCTATTTTTGCAGTTTTTCAAAATAAAAAAAATGGCAATGTTTTGTTTAGTTTCCACTTTTTTCTTTCACACTCATAAGCACATACCATCACTCATGCAGATGCACGTCACCGGATCCTATTGATAACGGTTCTGCTATGGCTCACTTCGACTTTGAAAATCCAATCTTTCAAGCTGAAAAAGAGGGTGATGAAGACTGTGAACTCCCTGAAGAGCTTACCAGGTTATTAAAACAAGAGGAAAGGGTTATTCAACCGCATCAAGAGTCTGTTGAAGTGATTAATCTCGGCACCAAGGACGCCAAGAGAGAAATCAAGATAGGGGCTGCTTTAGAAGACAATGTGAAGAAAGGGCTGATTGAATTGCTGCAAGAATACGTTGACATCTTCGCCTGGTCTTATCAGGACATGCCTGGGCTGGACACAGACATCGTGGTACACCGCTTGCCTCTCAAAGAAGGTTGTCCTCCGGTCAAGCAGAAGCTCAGAAGAACAAGACCAGAGATGGCTGTCAAGATAAAGGAAGAAGTGCAAAAGCAGTTGGATGCAGGGTTTCTAGCAGTCACCAATTATCCGCCATGGGTTGCAAACATCGTCCCAGTACCTAAGAAGGATGGAAAGGTACGGATGTGTGTCGACTACTGGGATCTGAACAGAGCTAGCCCTAAAGATGATTTCCCATTACCTCACATCGACGTTTTGGTGGATAATACAGCTCAGTTCTCGGTATTCTCCTTCATGGATGGTTTTTCTGGCTATAACCAAATCAAGATGGCACCAGAGGACATGGAAAAGACAACTTTCATAACCCCATGGGGCACCTTCTGCTACAAGGTGATGCCGTTTGGTCTGAAAAATGCCGGAGCAACATATCAACGAGCTATGGTAACTCTGTTCCATGATATGATTCATCATGAAATCGAGGTTTATGTGGATGATATGATTGCCAAATCTCAGACAGAAGAAGAACATTTGGTGAATTTGCAGAAACTGTTTGAGCGTTTGAGGAAATTCAAACTGAGACTTAACCCGAACAAGTGCACTTTCGGGGTGAGATCGGGAAAATTGCTGGGTTTTATTGTTAGCGGAAAAGGGATTGAGGTGGATCCCGACAAAGTAAAAGCGATACAGGAAATGCCAGAGCCAAGAACAGAGAAGCAAGTCCGTAGTTTCTTAGGGAGGTTGAACTACATTGCAAGGTTCATCTCTCACCTAACAACCACGTGTGAGCCAATTTTCAAATTGCTGAGGAAAGATCAGGCTATCAGGTGGAATGAAGATTGTCAAAGGGATTTCGAGAAGATAAAAGAGTATCTACAGAAACCTCCGATCCTTATACCTCTAGTTCCTGGGAGACCTCTGATAATGTATCTGTTAGTGACCGAGAACTCGATGGGGTGTGTATTGGGACAGCATGACGAGTCTGGTCGAAAAGAGCATGCCATATACTACCTTAGCAAAAAGTTTACCGACTGTGAAATCAAATATTCGCAGCTTGAGAAAACTTGCTGTGCTTTGGCCTGGGCTACTCGCCGACTAAGATAGTATATGTTGAACCATACTACCTTGTTGATTTCTAAGATGGATCCAGTGAAATACATATTCGAGAAGCCAGCTCTCACCGGAAGGGTCGCTCGTTGGCAAATGATTTTAACAGAGTATGATATTCAGTACACGTCACAGAAGGCCATCAAAGGTAGTATTCTGTCAGACTACCTTGCCGAGCAGCCGATTGATGATTATGAGCCGATGAAGTTTGAATTCCCTGATGAAGACATCATGTTCCTCAAGATGAAAGACTGTGAAGAGCCAGTTGTTGAGGAGGGACCTGATCCAAACGAAAAGTGGACTTTGTTATTTGATGGGGCTGTCAACGCCAGAGGAAGTGGAATTGGTGCTGTCATTACAACTTCGAAAGGTGCCCACATACCTTTCACCGCTCGTTTGACTTTTGAGTGCACAAATAATGAAGCTGAGTACGAGGCCTGTATCTTGGGTATTGAGCAAGCCATTGGTTTGAGAATCAAGACTTTGGACATCTTCAGAGATTCAGCTCTGGTGATCAATCAAGTGAATGGTGATTGGAATACTCTCCAGCCCACTCTGGTCCCCTACAGAGACTACACGAGAAGACTGTTGACTTTCTTCACAACAGTAAAATTGTATCATATACCTCGTGATGAGAACCAGATGGCAGACGCACTTGCTACTCTATCCTCCATGATCAAGGTAATTCGTTGGAACCATGCTCCCAGGATCGATGTGATGCGCCTTGACAGGGCCGCATATGTGTGTGCTGCTGAACTGGTAGTCGATGACAAGCCCTGGTATCACGATATCAAGTCCTTTCTGAAGAATCGAGAGTACCCTGCAGGGGCATCCAACAATGACAGAAAGACTTTGAGAAGATTGGCAGGCAGTTTCTTCTTGAACAAAGACGATGTGCTGTATAAGAGGAACTTCGACATGGTTTTGCTCAGATGCATGGACAGACACGAGGCGGACATGTTAATGCAGGAAGTTCATGAAGGTTCCTTCGGTACTCATGCCGGCGGACATGCAATGGCTAAGAAATTGTTGAGAGCGGGTTATTATTGGATGATCATGGAGTCAGATTGCTTCAAATATGCTCGGAAGTGTCATAAATGCCAGATTTATGCTGATAAGGTGCATGTACCGCCAAATCCTCTGAATGTGATGACTTCGCCGTGGTCGTTTTCTATGTGGAGCATTGACATGATTGGAAAGATTGAGCCGACTGCTTCCAATGGGCATCGCTTCATCCTTGTTGCCATCGACTATTTCACCAAGTGGGTCAAGGCATCGTCGTTCGCGAATGTCACCAGACATGTGGTTGCCTGTTTCATCAAGAAAGAAATCATTTGTCGTTATGGGATTCCCGAAAGAATCATTACTGATAATGGTTCTAATCTCAACAACAAAATGATGAAGGAGTTGTGTCAGAACTTCAACATTCAGCATCACAATTCTTCCCCTTACCGCCCTAAGATGAACGGCGCTGTTGAGGCGGCAAATAAGAACATAAAGAAGATTGTGCAGAAGATGGTCGTCACGTACAGAGATTGGCATGAGATGCTACCTTTCGCCTTGCATGAGTACCGCACTTCAGTATGTACATCGACTGGGGCAACCCCTTACTCCCTGGTGTATGGTATGGAAGCAGTCCTACCTGTTGAAGTGGAGATTCCTTCTTTAAGAGTCTTGTTGGATGTCAAGTTAGACGAAGCCGAATGGATTCGGACAAGGTTCAATGAGTTGAGTCTTATCGAAGAGAAGAGAATGGCAGCCATTTGTCATGGGCAGTTGTATCAGAGTCGGATGAAGAGAGCCTTTGATCAGAAAATGCGTCCTCGTTGTTTCCAAGTCGGAGATTTAGTGTTGAAAAGGATCCTTCCTCCTCAGACAGATCACAGGGGCAAGTAGACTCCTAACTATGATGGACCGTATATTGTCACCAAGGTTTTTGATGGTGGGGCCTTAATGATTGCAACTATGGATGGTGAAAACTTCACTTCCCCTGTGAACTCAGACGCAGTTAAAAAATACTTCGCATAAAATAGACCCGCTGGATAGTAAAAAGAATAGTCCAGGCAAAAATGGGCATCCCGACGAATCAAGAAAATTAAAAGGTTTGGGCAAAAATTAGGGATTAAAAATGAAAAGATCGTACACCCGGTAAGTTGAAAACCTGAAAAGGCAACTTAGGCAAAAATGGGTATCCCGGTGGATTGAAAACCCGAAAAGGGCGATCCAGGCAAAAGTTAGGGATTAAGCGAATGACTGCGTTCTGAGTTAGTTCTGAATCTCATCTCATGTCGATGACTGGAAATTTTCGAAAGGTAGGAAACAGTCCAATCACCTTTTCAGAAGGCTGATCATCTGGAGGATCTTGAAGACGAGCAAGTCATAGCAGAATTGGAACCCAATAGAAATCCATTTCACATTGCAATTAGATTAATTTCTGTTTTTATCTTTTGTGCGATTACCTCTTTCCAGGGATTGCTTCCTGATGTAAATGCCTATTCAGAGGCTATTCAATCAATAAAATCATGTTATTCAGTATATCTCTGTTTTCATTTTCATTTTACTGTTTTGTTTGCAAAAATGACGTCCGAATTTTTGATAAACATTGCATCATGACACATAAGGGCTTTACAGGTACATGCTTAATAAACATTTAAAATTGCTGTAAATTTTAAGTGCTTTGGATCGTCTATTCAGAACAGATACCCTCAGGGCATTTCCTTAAAATCCCCTGCAGATGATCGTGAATATCTTCCCCAGTGAAGTCGCCAGCAGACGAATCTGGTGTCTTATCCCTGCAGAGCTGATCAGAGTGTTGGATTCTTCAATCCCCCAGCAGGTTCTCACCACTGTACTTCCCCAAGCGTTTGTTTCAGGACATACACTCCCCAGTAGAGTTGACAGTGCCAGACCATACACTCCCCAGCGGAGTTGACAGTGCCAGACTGTATCTTCCCAGCAGAATCGGCTACTCCTTAGAGTTCGAGGCCAGATCGATAATCCCAATGCCGAATCCATGGTTTCTTTCCTTGAAGTAGAACCTCGGTACCGTATCAGTGTTTGCTTCCCCTATTGAGTCATCTCTCGCTGATCGTGGTTTCCAGAACCACTATCGCTTTCCCCAACAGCAGGTTTTCAGTGTCGTTCTCTCCACAGTCATGATCTCGGCATTTCATCATTGCTAGAGCACCGTGTGGCGGGTCATTTCCCCACATATTTCTTTGCGCTGTGCATCTCCAGCAGCCTTGCCAGGATCCAGAAGGATGGTGATCATTTCCCCAGCAGATCCTCTTGCCTCAGCTTGGCATTCTACCCAGCATTTCGCATCCCTGCATGTAGAATCATATTGCATTGCATCCTCCCAAATCGCGTAGCATTTCGATTTTCATGGAGCATTACGCCATTGAAAGATTTAAACATACGCATGTAAGCATAAAACATTCTCGGTATCCCAAGTGATAAGCTAGAAGTTGTTTCCAGTACTCAGACTGAAGATTGTTCATGACCCACCTCGGTTATCCCCAGCAAGTGTCATTGGCCCATGCGTCGCCTCTATTTTCTTTCCATATTTCTGCCGATGCTGACAGGCATGAAGTTTTTCCGGTATTCAGATCGAAGTGGCGTTCAGGCCAATTTCCGATATTCAGACCGAAGTGGCGTTCAGGCCAGTTTTTCGATATTCAGATCGAAGTGGCGTTCAGGCCAGTTTTTCGATATTCAGATCAAAGTGGCGTTCAGGCCAGTTTCTGGTATTCAGACCGAAGTGGCGTTCAGGCCAGTTTTCTAATGTCCAGATCGAAGAAGTTTCCGACGTTCAGGTCGATGCAACTTGTGGCGTTCAGGCCAGTTTTCCGATGTCCAGATCGAAGAAGTTTCCGACGGTCAGGTCGATGCAACTTGTGGCATTCAGGCCAGTTTTCCGATGTTCAGATCGAAGAAGTTTCCGACGTTCAGGTCGATGCAACTTGTGGCATTCAGGCCAGTTTTCCGATGTTCAGATCGAAGAAGTTTCCGACGTTCAGGTCGATGCAACTTGTGGCATTCAGGCCAATTTTCCGATGTTCAAATCGAAGAAGTTTCCGACGTTCAGGTCGATGTAACTTGTGGCATTCAGGCCATGGTTATTTCTGTGTTACCATATTATTTTGGTATCCAAGTTAACATTCTTTTTCGGTATTCAGACTGACTCTCACCGTACCAGACGGATTCTTCTTTCAAGACCACCTCTTTGCCATTTCTGACAGACATTGTTACTTCACTTCACTTTAGTGCAAATTTTTGGGCTTTTATTGTATTCAATCCCTTGATACCTCAAAAGTACGAAAGCAGCTGCCATCTTCTTTTCGGGTCTCCATGTTGATTGAATAGGGGCAGCTGTAATACCCCAAAATTTACCCTTCATTTTTCCTGAAAAAAAAAAACGAAAAAAAAAAAAAAACAAAAAAAAAAAACGAAAAAAAAAAATTAAAAGTAAATAAATAAATAAAATTAATTAAATAAATAAATAAAATATAACAAATTTTTTTGGACTTGGGTCTCCCTCATTTGAGCCCACTACCCACGAAAATCAGTCTATAAATACTGAAGTTTCAGTAGAGGAAAACAGACTTGGAGTTACACTGAAAGAAACAAAATACTCTGAGGTTTCCTTGGAACAAAACCCTGGACAAAACCTGAAGAGAAACCTGACAGAGAACTCAGAGCAACCCCAGGCAACTCTGAAAAATTCAATCTGACTCACACACTAACATTGCCTTGCAAACCCAGCCGTGCCATTTGATTTCAACCGGTCTCTCCCATCAGGTTTGCCTCATTCCCATGATTTTATGCTCTTAATTTGGATCATCTGAATGTATGAGGTATGATGGATGAATTTCATTATGTTTTTGCCCACGGGTTTAATTATGCATGAATGGGTGAAACCTATGCCTTGAATGTTTAATCACATGATTTCTGAAATGTATGCCACAGGGTTTGAGGTTTCTGAAACGATACTATTATCCATGAAAAAAATGCTTATCGTGTTTCACTAACCCTTTTGTTGAGTTTTTGTGAGGACTCACAGACTCTTGCAGAGATGGTTTGCGTGGTTTAGCCACTTTATTTGTGGGATACCCCCTGGAGGTTCATTCCGATTACCTGTACTGACTCACCTTTCTTTGATGGCATTAGCTTGGGAGATCCCTGGGTTTCTTACTCCTTTAATTGTTGTTACTTCGGATCTTTATCCGTGTGGTACTTTTACCTCTTTTCCGCATTTTATCGCTTTCTTAGCTGGAAGACCTCGATAAGAGGCATTTGTTTTCTTTTGTTTATTTACTTTTGAGCCCCTTGTTGGTACATTTACTTTATACATGTTTGTTTTATATGTGTTCGTATCCCTGCAGGTAGCGCGGTTCCTTCGTCAAGGACTTCCTTTTTGCCCTTGAGCATCCCAAACCCTAAAACCCAAAGCAACACGTTAACTCCTTCTACTACAGGCGAGTAAGTCTCCAAAGGTCGAGCATCCGGTAGATTGCATAGTGACGTCGTTCGTCCAAAACCCAATCCATAACCCCGTAGTTAGCTGAACTACGGCTTGCTCTGATTCTCATTCCAGATGAGATACGTAGGCATAAGACGCGATGTCTTAGCGAGCACACATCCCCCAACCCATAGGTCAGCCGAGCTACGAAGACTCTGATTCTCATATTCAGATGAGATACGTATGCAGTGGATGCGACATCCGCGCGAGTCATTTGCATTTAACCTTTTTTTGGTAAACAGCACAAGATAAACTCACACCCTTTAGACAAAAATCACAAAAGTGGATCCCGTAGAGTACTATGGATGCGTAGGGGTGCTAATACCTTCCCTTCGCATAACCGACTCCCGAACCCAAGATTTGGTTGCGAGACCCCGTCTTGTCCTTTCCTTTTTCAGGTTTACTTCGAGCGTTTCCTTTCCCTCCTTTGGGATGAATAACGCACGGTGGCGACTCTTCTGTCTTTTTCTTTCGCCGGTTGTTTTTTTCGCGCACTGTATTTTTCAGGTTGCGACAATAAGGACGTTCAGTTTTGTGGGGAGCCTAAGTGTCGCAACCTAAAATGCGAAAAAAAAATTGGCAAAGGAAAAAGAAACAGAAGAGTCGCCACCGTTCGTTATTTATCCCAAAGGAGGGAAAGGAAACGATCGAAGAAAACCTGAAGAGAAAGGAAAAGACAAGGTCTCGCAACCAAATCTTGGGTTCGGGAGTCGATTATGCGAAGGGAAGGTATTAGCACCCCTACGCGTCAGTAGTACTCTACGGGATCCACTCTTGTTGTTCTAGT
Organism: Lathyrus oleraceus; assembly: GCF_024323335.1. Lineage (NCBI taxonomy): Eukaryota > Viridiplantae > Streptophyta > Magnoliopsida > Fabales > Fabaceae > Lathyrus > Lathyrus oleraceus. The sequence goes on along the minus strand of NC_066580.1, from coordinate 70,155,775 downwards.
CTAAAGGGTGTAGGTATATCTAATGTACTATCTGCTAAAAGAAGGTTAAAAGAAAATGAAAATGACTCACAAGGATGTCGCATCCACTGCCTACGTATCTCATCTGAATATGAGAATCAGAGTCTTTGTAGCTCGGCTACCTATGGGTTAAAGAGAAGTGTGCTCGCTAAGACATCGCGTCTTATGCCTACGTATCTCATCTGGAATGAGAATCAGAGCAAAACGTAGTTCATCTAACTACGGGAACAAAGGTCTCGATTGCAACTAGGGCAAGAGAAAGGAAAGGTCTCGATCGCAACGAGGGCGAGAGAAAAGAATCGCAACAAGGGCGAAAGCAAACAAGGATTAGTCGTTAGTCGTCAGTCAAACTCGGCAAGACATCGCATATCGTACCTACGTATCTCATCTGAACATGAGAATCAGAGTTGTCGTAGTTTGCCTAACTAGGGGTTAAGGACTGCCATCTGAACATGGACTTACAAAAGAGGACACCAGCTGTGTCAAAGGAAGGTGGGCAATGTGTTCAAAGTTCTAGCAGTAGGTGTCGTAGCTCGCTGAATCGAGTCTTAGGCAGTTACCTCTTTGCAATAGAACGGATTGACATGCCACAAGATCGGAGACGCACGGAAGATCTAAAAATGGGGAAGCTTTGCCCTAGAGTTGTCATGCAATGTGGACCTATGTGTTAGGATTTACAATGGGAACATCTACCTAATGTTAGCATGCAAAGAATAAGGGAATTCTACCTATGTTATCATACAAAGGGTTCTACCTAATGGGTGCTACCTAAACGGAACAAGAGTCGACGGATGGAGCAAGGAGATGAGCCACGAATAAGGGTAGATGGCGATGCTTGAGGAAATCAACTTACAGGTAGATGGCAATGCCTGAAGCAATCGACTTACAAGAGAAATGGCGATGCCAGAGGCAATCGACTTACAAAAGGATGGATGAATATGTGATGGTTCTGTTAAGTTTTGAAAATGATTACTCGACGTTGGATCGAGCTTTTGATCTTGCTTTGAAATGGTTATTGGATGTTCATTTTAATTCTTTTATTAACAGATGAATAAAGAATGAAAGAATAAATATTATACACTTCATGGGAGAGGGGTACATTTGTTATGAATGGGGATTGTTCATGGTAATCAAACAATAAGAATATATGCCTCAAACATCATACAAGTAGGCAACAATTATCAATCAAATCAGATAAATAAACAAGTATATAATCAAATCAAATAATCAAATAATGGAGCATTAAACAATGCATGGGAGTATGAACATGTTAAACAATCAAACAATAGTGAACATGGATGAAAGAAACAAGTGCAAGAGATAACAAGTGAATTAGACAGATAAAAAGATGCACACAAAGGGCCACTGAATAATTAAATTAGGAAATGAGGTAAGGACCAAATAAAATCAAGGTAAAAGGCCTCTAATACATGGCATATGAGATGAACAAGGGAGGATCAAAAGATCTCTTCAATTTCCATAAGCAATCCCTAAGTCAAACATCGATCATAACGAAGTCAACTGAAAATTCAAGTCAACATAAAAAATATGAAATAAATAGCAAATTAAACAAGAAAATTATGAAAAATTAAACTAAGTAAGGTGGGGTCAGGACATCATCACCCCCCAAAAAGATTTTAAAACTAATAAAAATTGGTGCATGAATTAATTAAAATAAAACAGAGGTCAAACCAAAAGTCAACCAACAAGACTAGGTTAGAAATAAATCCAAAATAAATTGAAAATGGGAGATAAAATTCCAAGAAAAGTTCATCCCAAAAATCAAAAGCTAAAAAGAATTTTAAGACATAAAAATAAAATCAAGAAAAAAATGTGTGTTAAAATGGACCATTTAGAATAAATAATTAAATGGCATTTTGGTGGGTGGCATTTTCGCTGAATCGAGTCTTAGGCAGTTACCTCTTAAACATGAATTTGAGCTAATTCCCCTTGATCTGGTAGTCACACCACTATTGGGATCCCCTATGATAAGATCCTTAGGGTGGTCTTTCTGAATTCTGATAGATGGCATTTTGGTGGGTGCATCTACCTCACATTCAGGAGGAGATTCCTGTACTTCTTCAGACTTGACTGGAGTGTCTGTTGAAGTATCAAGGAATGTTCCAACATCCTCTATGACATAGTTTCCTTCCTCTTTATCATCCACAATAACATTTATGGATTCCATCAGGACATTGGTCCTGTGGTTGAACACTCTGTACGCTCTGCTGTTAGTTGAGTATCCCAGAAATATACCCTCCTCACTTTTGGGGTCCATTTTCCTTCTCTGTTCACGATCTGTGAGAATGTAGCATTTACTTCCAAAGATATGAAAGTACTTCACAGTGGGTTTTCTACCTTTCCATATTTCATACAGAGTGGAGGAGGTTCCTTTTCTCAAGGTGACTCTATTGTGAACGTAGCAAGCGGTATTCATAGCTTCAGCCCAAAAGTGCATAGGGAGCTTCTTTGCATGGATCATAGCTCTGGCAGATTCTTGAATAGTTCTATTTTTCCTTTCAACTATCCCATTCTGCTGAGGAGTTATAGGAGAGGAGAACTCATGACTTATTCCTTCAGACGAGCAGAACTCATCAAACTTGGAATTTTTGAACTCCGTACCATGATCACTCCTAATTCGGACAACACAACTGTCCTTTTCCCGTTGAAGTCTGATGCACAGGTCTTTGAATACATCAAATGTATCTGACTTCTCTCTGATGAAGCTTATCCACGTGTATCTGGAATGGTCATCAACCACCACATATGCATATCTCTTTCCACCCAGACTTTCAACCTGCATAGGCCCCATTAAGTCCATGTGCAACAGTTCCAGAACTCTGGAAGTTGTAGGATGTCCCAGCTTCGGATGTGACATCTTGGTTTGCTTGCCCACCTGGCATTCTCCACAAACTCTTCCTTCATCAATAAGCAACTTTGGAATTCCTCTGACTGCTTCCTTGGATATGATCTTCTTCATTCCCCGTAAGTGGAGATGTCCAAGGCGTCTATGCCACAGCTTCACCTCCTGTTCTTCCTTGGCTGAGGAGCAGATTGTGGAGAAGTTTGAGACTTTAGGTTTCCACAGATAACAGTTATCTTTGGATCTGGATCCTCTCATAACTTCCTGATTGTCTCCATTTGTCATAATACATAGCTCCTTAGTAAACTGAACATAGAACCCTTGATCACACAGTTGGCTTATGCTGATGAGGTTTGCAGTTAGTCCTCTTACTAACAACACATTATTCAGTTCTGGAACTCCAGGGCAGTCCAGCTTACCCACACCTTTTATTTTTCCTTTAGCACCATCACCAAAGGTCACATAGCTGGTAGTGTGAGGTTGTATATCCACCAATAGATTCTCCATACCAGTCATATGTCTTGAGCAGCCACTGTCAAAGTACCAGTCTTCTCTGGTAGAAGCCCTTAGAGCTGTGTGAGCTAACCTAGCATACCATTGTCGCTTCTTGATGGGGACATTGTGCCTATAAGTCTTATGCTTAGGTCTGTCATGAGGGGCTTGGTTAGGGTAATCATGAAGCCTGTAGCAGAAGGCTTTTATGTGGCCAAGCCTACCACAGTGGTGACATCCCCATTGCTGGAATTTCCTCTTCTGATGATTACTCATCCTGGTTCCTTGATGTTGAGACATTGGGTGTGACCTTCGCTTGAATTTCTGAACTTTAGCCTTTGAGCGTTTGAGTTCAGCTGAGGATTTTTTCACAAAGCCTAAACCAGTCATGGTTCCAGACTTATGTCCCACCTTTAGGATCTCTTCCAAGGTGTCAGTTCCTTTATTCAACATTCTGATGGATTTAGTCATCTGCTCTAGCTTAGATGTCAGCACATATATCTCACCATTCAGACCATCTATGACTTTCAGCTGCTTTTTATTATCAGCTTCCATCTCCTTGATGCGCTTCTTCTGCTTTTCACCTTGTACACGGACTTCTGCACTGGTGACACATATCTCCTTATATGATGTAGCAAGTTCATCAAGGGTCAGATCATCTGCGCTTGAATCATCATCAGTGACACAAACACTAGTTAGTGCAGTGACATGTTAAGCAAATTCTCTTTCAGATTCACTCTCAAAATCTCCCTCAGACCATGTGACAACTAGCCCCTTCTTTTGCATCTTGAGGTAGGTAGGGCATTTAGCTCGAATGTGTCCATAACCCTCACATCCATGACACTGGATTCCCTTGCCTTGGTTGAACTTTTCTTCAGAAGTTGATTTTTTCCTTATGTCAGACGGGATGTTCTTGACATTTGGTCTACCTCTTTGATCAATCTTCTTCACGAACTTGTTGAACTGTATCCCAAGCATGGCTATGGCTTCTGATATGCTTTCATCACTTCCAGTATATCCTGCTTCTGACTCCTCTTCAGAATTTGATACAAAAGCTACGCTTTTGCTCTTTTTTTCAACATTGTCGCACATCCCCATTTCAAATGTTTGGAGAGAACCAATGAGCTCATCCACCTTCATGTTGCAGATATCTTGAGCCTCTTCTATTGCAGTGACCTTCATGGAAAATCTCTTAGGTAATGACCTGAGAATCTTTCTTACAAGTTTCTCTTCAGCTATTTTCTCCCCTAAGCCACCAGAGGTGTTTGCAATCTCAAGAATATTCATGTGAAAGTCATGAATAGTCTCATCCTCTTTCATCCTCAGATTTTCAAACTTGGTGGTCAGCATCTGAAGTTTGGACATCTTCACTTTGGAGGTGCCTTCATGAGTTACCTTGAGGGTATCCCAAACATCCTTGGCCAGCTCACAGTGGTGCACTAGTCTGAAGATGTTCTTACTTATTCCATTGAACAATGCATTCAAGGCCTTAGAATTTCCAAGGGCTAATGCCTCTTGCTCCTTGTCCCATTCTTCTTCAGGGATCTGCACACTGACTCTATCCTCACATGTCTTCGTTGGATGTTCCCATCCTTTGTTGATAGCTCTCCAGACTTTGCTATCTAGAGACCTTAAGAAGGCTATCATACGAGGCTTCCAGTCATCATAGTTAGAACCATCCAGCATGGGTGGTCTATTTGAGTGTCCTACATCCTTGTCCATGGTACTAGAAAGTAACTTCCCTAGATCGCACCCAGAACTTAACAGGCAGGGTTCCTGCTCTGATACCAATTGAAATTCTAGTTAACAGACTTTCGATGTCACACGGGTTGTTATGACATCCAATTCTGCGCAGACAAGGATTATGCAGAAAAATGTAAGTGCAGTAAATAACACGAGTAATTGTTTACCCAGTTCGGTCCAACATGACCTACGTCTGGGGGCTACCAAGCCAGGGAGGAAATCCACTATTAGTAGTATTAATTCAGACCTTAAACCAACTGTTTAACCCTATCACTTAATACCTACCCAATGCAATTTCAATCTTACACATAGATCAGAGTTCCTACTCACTCCCCCTCAATCACCTCAGTGATTACTACCTTTAATCAATATTAAAGACAATTTTGAAGTCACACTTCAAACAACTCTTGATTGTGCTTAACAACTTTAATCAAGATACACAGCACTCACGCTTAAAAGCTTAGAGTGACACAACACTTACAACTCAATGAACACCCTATACCAATGCAATCATCTACGTGATAATAGCTTGGCTTACAAGATATGTCTAATACAAGACTCACAAAAATACAGCAGTGAAGTATGATGGACACACTAAATCTTCACGCCTCAAAATCCCCAGTTCTGAATGAAGGAATGACTTCCTTTTATATTGCAGCACTTGGGCCTCGTACTTGTATTCTCCTGAATTTAAGGTCACGCGAGTTCCCCTAAATTCCACATCTAGGTTACTAACAAATAGGCTATTTGTTAGGTTCATTAAATGTAGCTTGGTTGTTGGTTTCCTGGATTTTCTCTCAGTTGTTGAATCCCTGAAGAATAGCCTGAGAAAAATGCTGAAACAGAAAAACTAAACAACCTACAATCTAACATATGCTGTCAGGAATGAATGTCCTAACATTCAGCTTGACATCAAGGACCATATGCTAAGTCTGTTTTTCCTGAAAACAGACTGTACAAATTTGCTGAACTGTACAGGACCAATCTGTCCATTCTACAGTAACAGCTTACATTAATAAATGTCAAAGCATCCAATTTGACATTTACACATTTAGCCTTAAGTCAGTTCTATTATCCTCTTGAAGAACAAACTGAGAAACATACTGAAGTGTAGCAGAACACCACTCTGTCTATTGTTCAATATATGCTGTCAATGATGAATGTCATAACATCCAGTTTGACATTCAGACAATAGGCCTTATGCCAGGTCTGGTATTTCCTTGATAACCAGACTGAAAATAAATACTGAGTTCTAACAGAACACCAACTATTCTATTCCTCAGTATCTGCTGACAGGGATGAATGTCACAACATCCAATTTGACATTCAATACATCCTGTATTAGCTAATCCTGCAGTAAACTACCCAAGTATGTCATGACATCAGTCAAGACATCAGAGTACAGCTAGATATTCTAACCTACAATGCAGTCACACAAACACCTCTACAGCATGTCATGACATCAGTCAAGACATTAGAATCCAGCTAGTGTTTTACCATACAATGCAGCCAATTAAACACCTACAGATGTGCAATCCATCCCCAGCTTTTCAGTTGAGTCATTCATCTTGCTCGCACTACGTGTTGATGCATTTTGAATAAACACCCAAGATCATTGTCCAGAGTCAGTCATGTGGAGTAGAGTCCCTCATTCTGGACTCCCACACTTTCATTGATTGAAGCTCACCCAGGCCAGGGTTAAGAGCTATGAGGTCTGATCCTCATTTCCCATTTCATCTGCTTCACCCTAACTCTCAATGTTAGGGTTAAGAGCTTCAAACACCCATAACAGTTGGCTTGTTTGTCGAGGTTGATATGACCCCTTGACTAAAGCCCAGCCTTGTATGAGCCACTTGTTTGCATATAGTGTGTGTGCTTGCTCTCTTGTGCTTATGTTTGCTTACTTGATTGATGTTTAGGTTAGCTTGCTTCCTGTGTGAGTTAGATGCTGATTAGAGACCTCAACATAGGGATCGTATGCATGACAACTTCTAGGCTCGAGTCGTAGTCTCCCTAGTAGCTGGTTATCTCCCTAGTCTCTGGTTAGGATAGAAGTTTTTCCCTGTTAAGGGGAACCACGTCGCCCTGATCCTCATACCAAATGAGGTACGTAGGCAGGAGATGAGCTGATCTCTCCGGGCGCCCTTTTCCTTTTTCAACCCCTTGTTTGTGTGGAGTCTGACATAAGTCCAGCGATTGGCAGTTGGTTTCCTGTGGGTGTTTGTTTGTTTGGAGTCTGACGTAAGTCCAGCGATTGGCAGTTGGTTTCCTGTGGGTGTTTGTTTGTTCGGAGTCTGACGTAAGTCCAACGATTGGCAGTCAGTTTCCTGTGTGTGGTTGTTTGTTCGGAGTCTGACGTAAGTCCAGCGATTGGCAGTTAGTTTCTTGTTTGTGTTTTGTTTGGCGTGCGTTAGTTGAGCTACGAGTGCTCTGATTCTTACTCTGGTTAGAGAAGATACGTATGCATAGGATGCGATGTCCTAGCGAGCACGTTCCCCGTATCCCTTCTCCCGTCTTCTTCCAACTGTGTTTTATTCCAGTTTTGTGCAGATTTGAGCAGTCTCTTTAGCAACCTTTCTTCTATTCTTTCTGAGCGTGGATCCCGTCGAGTAAGACGGATGCGTAGGGGTGCTAATACCTTCCCTTCGCATAACCGACTCCCGATCCTATCAATCTCTAGTCGTGAGACCATTCCTTTCCAGGTTTACTTCGAGCGTTTCCTTTCCCTCCTTCGGGATAAATAACGCACGGTGGCGGCTCTGTGTCTTTTCCCGCCGGTTTTTCGCGTAATGCGACAGTAAGTCATCAAGACAAAATAACCCTGGTATGATGAAGTGTGTAGTAGGTATTGGGTTAGAAGAAAAATTCCAATCATAAGTGTGTGGCAATGATAGGGTTCATCTTAAGGGCATTTTATTTGAATTGCAAGAGTAACAGTGGCTTATTGGAAGTCTGGTTGTTATTTATCCTCTTGAGAAGTGTTTGGTTGGTTGGTCACGGAGTATAAACATTTGCACCGTGTTGGAGCTAAGGGTGTTTTAAATGTCATAAGTGTACCGTTGTGGATGTACAAATTAAGGATGGAGTTACAAGTCACCACAAGTCAAATTAGTAATTTTGAAATTGGGACTTCTGAAGGTGTAATGCGTAGTTGGTCATCTGTAGAGATATCATAGAAGTCATATGTTTGGGAAACCAACCTAGTGAACCATATTCGGTGTGAGTAACTCTTGGGTGTATCACTATTACAGATAGTGAGAACCCTAAGGAGTGATGTTGGAAGAGACTTACTAAGTGGTGATCTGGAAGGGATTAGTTCAGTATATTGTATGCGTTAGTAAGGTGTAAATTGATTAGTCGGAATATGACATTCAATAATTTCTTGGATTCATGGCTTCAGATGAGGACCCCTAGGAGAGTAGTATTTTTGTGTACAATGATATTCTACCCTATCGGAAGGATTCATGAATTATACTTCCCAGGAGGAATGGGAATCAGATATTCCTGAAGTTAAACATGTAACTCGGACTGTATATTAGTAAGAGCATGAGCCAAGATTATGGAAGATGGGACAGGATAATTGAGATGAATGATTTTGGATACGAAGTGAAATGTTATCTCTAGATGTGTGTGAAATATTGTGTGTGACTCTATGAGGTGTATGGACACTCATAATTACGTTCTAGATTGCTTAAGTTCCTTAGAAGTGGTGTCTTGTTGATGATTTAAAGTTCCTTGACGGTGTTACTTTGTTATTGGTCGAGATCATGTGTCAGAAGAAATCTTGAATGAATTAAAACCCTATAAGAGGATTTGATATGGAATATAGTAACCAGAACCGGAGATTGTCAAACTAATTTGGTTTAGTTGCTTCGAACACATGATGAATTTGGATGTCATACACCTTTACGATTGTAGTCACGTGGCTCCTATATATATATATCTTATGGAGGATGTTGGTCATATTCTAAACTTTTGTGTGTCAACAAGAAATTTATTCTACTAATGGATGATAATGAGGTCCTAGTATTGTTTTTGATGGTGGGCACTCTACAGGATAGCTGTGGTCTTCTATGTAAACTGTTAGCTAATCAGTGGTGCTTAGGAATCCCAGGTGTTCCACTGTTGGAATCAGAGTATCACAATGGAAGGTGATGGAAGAAAGGGTTCAATCAAGATTATGGGAATTAAAGAGATAGTTACTCATAAGAATGGGAGTAAGACAATCTCGTGCTAATGATGTTATCTTATTGGAGTAGTACGAGAGAAGCGAAGCAGTAGAAGTAAGGGTTTATAGCATATAGTATCAAATCAAGTGAAGTTTATGAGATTATCAATAAATGGATTACAAGGTTGTCGCATTTGTTGAAGGAATAAGAAGAGAAGAGTAGTCAATATTGTGTGCGGACAAGGAATCAATAAACTTTCTTATGGGGAATTAATGAGTATTGAGTAACCAAGTCAAGATAAGATGTCATATTTATGTTTTGTGTAACTTAGTGCAAGGAAGGGAAGTTGTGATTTCTGGGAGGAAAGTGACCAACTGATGTTGAGCGGTATATCAGATAAATTAAGTGGGAGCAAGTATAAATGTTAATCCAATATCAGGATAAGATTATGATGGAAATTAAGAAGTTTCAAGAGTTCATTAAAGAAGGAAATTTGTCAGCAAGGACAAGTTAGAAGAATGAGTATGTCTGAAGTTTGGAATCGAAGAGAAGTTAAGTGTTGGTCTAAGACGTTGATACAAGAATTATTTGTTTGTTGTGTGAAGGGAATTCGGGGGAGAATTTCAATTTAAGGGGGGAGAACGTAATATCTCATATTCCCTTAAATAATCAATTAGTTGTCAGTTAAGACCAATTGAGTTCCTATGTAATCTATCTATTATCAATTGTAACAATTTGAGCTCATATGTGCTCTAAGTGTTATCAGTTGGGACCAATAGGGTAACTAGTGAACTCTGAGAAGATTAATTATTAATAAAAGAGACAGACCAATAATAATAAATACAAGAAATGACATTTTTGATAACATTAATAATTGGTCAATTGGTGTTGGAAGATAAAATATCAATTAGGATATTTTTATTACTACTTGATATTATATATATTATATATGTATTTTGTGTGGTAGGGATTGAAAGAAGAAGAAAAGGATAAGAAGTAGGTAAGAGAGAGAGAGAGAGAGAGAGAGAGAGAGAGAGAGATATCAGAAATAAAAGAGAGAGAGAGAGAGGAAAAGAGGAAAAGAGGGAAAGAGGAAGAGGAAGAAGAGAAAGGAAACCACCACCACCATCATCATGTCATCTTCATCATCATCATCATCACTTTCTACTCACCATCTTCACCATCTCCATGTGTCCAAGGTGAGTTCTTAGATAGATTTAGCCTTGGGGAGGGGAAGAATTTCATGAAGGGAATTAGGTTGTGTATGATATTGTGGTTGTTGATAATAACATGTTGATGTTGCTTCATGATGTTCATGATGTTATGTTATGTTGTATGATTGTTATATGTTTTGGAATGGATTCATGATGGTGTATGTTTCGGTATGGATTGGGGTTGTTGAAATTGGAAAAAGGAGTGTTTAGAAGATGATTTTTTGAAGAAAATTGAAGAACCAATCCATTGGTTTAGTGAATTTTTTTAGAGAAATTCACATTCAATCGATTGATTCATTTGATCAATATGTTGACATCAATTAATTATTTGATCAATCTATTGACATGAATTAAATATTTGAAGAATTAAAATATGTCACCAATGGGGTTCAAACCCAAGACCTCCTTGGAATGGTACAATCCTTACCACTAGGCCAATGATTTTGTTGTTGAATACTTATGCAATGGATAAATGTTAATCTAAATCTTGATTAAGATAGATTGATGAATTAATTGAGTGTTGTAAATCTGTTTTGGACGCAGCCGGAGGCGTTGGGAAGCTCTTTCAATGCTCTATCATATAGTCATGAAAAAACATGATTATATGTCAATTATTGATAGTATAATGATGATGAATATATATATATATATATATATATATATATATATATATATATTATGAGTTATTGTTTTATTGATTGAATATATGGTTCTTGTTCTTGCCATAATTCAAGAACCATGAATCCGACTGATATGAGACTTAAAGCTTTGAAAAGCTCATACAATGAGATATTGCATGGTGTTAAGGGACCATGAGCTAACCAAGAATTATTGGTAAAGGATAGTGATAATTGCATGCTTGGGTTATGTTCGACTTGTTTGTATGTGACAACTTGAATAACCTAAGAAAATGAGGAGCATGTTGTGAGTTGGATATGTCTAGGGTTTATTGTGACATATTATGCTACTATGAATGCTATTGTATGATATTTAATATGCTAATGTATATGCTTTAAATTGATTGTATGTTATTGGATGTGAAATAATATGATTAAAACTCTATAAAGATGAGTGAGGACACCTAGGAGAATAACTTGATTAATAACTTAGAAAGATAATCTAGGTTATGGAAATGAGTATAAGGTGATGCTTGGACTCAACGGTACCTAGGTGTGTATCATGGACAAGTACTCACTTGATGAGTGAACCAATATGCCTTGTATGGAACATGTGTGATTTATGTATGAGAATGGATCATGTTATGATGCTATGAGAATTGATATGATGTCATGAGAATCGTTTGATATTTTTGGTGAGGAACATTTGTTCCAAAAGTCCTATTTTTGGTGAGGAGCATTGCTCCGAAAGCCCTATTAGTTATTGAGAATTAATCACGTATTCATAATTATTTGTGTCGTGCACATACCACTTAAAGGGCTTCAGTAAAGCGGTAAGTGGGGATGTCGCACCAATGATTCGCGCCTCAATTGGGTTTGAGTTCCAACCATGCAAGGCATCGGGGAAAGGTGGACACCTAAGTGGGTTTGAGTCCCATATGGTGAAAGATACTCAACATGGGTTCGGGTCCCATATGGTGAAAGATACTGAACTTGGGTTCGAGTCCCATACGAGTGATGGTTCTTAAAAGTGGGTTCGAGTCCCATAGCGGAACTTGATATCCATTGTGAAAATAGAATCATACGGACATGCGTGAACCAAGCCTAGGCCTAGACGCAGGTCCGGTTGGGGATCGATGTGGCGTGAATCCGAATAGTGATTTGTTGAGTTATGTGAACTCAAGTGACATGTTTCCATACATTGCGTTTATCCCTCTGTTACTCAAGTCCTAGTTAAAAGGTGTGAGTGATGCACAAGTAACAGAAGGTGAATACTTGAGTTAGAATCGAGTAGGAACCCTGTAGAGCCGAGTGGACCCATAGGATAGGAGAACTCACTGAGATTATTATCTCATCCCATTATTGTTTTTATTTTTCAGGTAATCTTTGCAGGTTGAATCTAAGAGAAGTTGTTTATGGATGTTTCAAGGGATGTTGTTTATCATGATCTTCCGTTGTGGAGTTGTGTGCAATGAAGATATTGCACATAGTTTCTTAGATTTTTATTGTTTAGGCACAATTGTATAACATGTTCCATTGATGTTTTTAGTTTGGACATGTATATATATTGATGCCATTAGGCACTTATGTTGGATCAATACCAATTATTAACACTTGTATGATATTATTCTAGATATATATTATACAGGTTGTTACATACACACACATATCTAGGAGGTCAAGACCTATCTAGGGAAAAATAAAAAAATAAAGAAAAATCAAAACTTGGATATATAAACTAAATGAGATCTCAAGAAGTAATAACTGGCCTTCAAACATGTATATTTGTTCACCAGGCCTCAAATATTAAAATCCCGAAAACTGATAACAAGGTAACTTCAACTTATCCTTGCATAAATTTTCTTTAATGAAATGAGAAATCGAGTCCCACAATTGATTGTCTATGATTGCATGACCCAAATTAGCCAGCCTTTGTGCATACATGTTTTAATCTTTATAAATATGACTTGTTGGTTCTTTGTGTTGGCATCAATTTTGGTAAAACTTAGTGTTATCACAAGATGTTACGTGTGTTGTCTTGACATGGGATATCAGCTTCCTGCAGGATTTTTAAATATGGTTGTGCAGGATTTAGTTAAGATGTCAGACCCCATGTTAAGACATGTGCACACAGAACATTCAGTCTGAATGTTATGTGTTTTGTTGCTGCATTTTTCATGTAAATCTTTGTGTGCTTATGTGGAGATTGCATGCGCTATTCAAGGAGTAATTCTATTTAAAACCAAAATGTTCTATTTTACAAAAGGAATGATTAGATGATGTTTCTTAGGAGATACACAAATAAAATTGAATTAGGGTTTCATGCTGCCCAGGTCCATTCAAAAAGATTCTATTTAAAGGCCATGTAAAACCTGTTTTAGACACACTAGATACGAACGATGAAGTGAGAGAATTTTAGGGTTTTAGTCTTGTGTGAACTTATGTATTGTGAGTCATTCATTCATCTTGTTGATGTATGAATTGGACTGAGTTTTGTGTTGTAATTTGTCCACTCTAAGCTTTGAAGTACGAGTGTTTGTTTACTTGATTAAAGCTTTTAAGCAAGATCAAGTATGTGTCCTTGAGGTGTGTTTTCTTTCTTTTTGTATTTGTTCTTTTATCACTACTGTGATTGAGGGGGAGTGAGTAGGGTCTCATACCTAAGAGTTCTTAGATAGAAGTCACACAGGTAGAGATTAGGTGAAAAGACTGTAACTTGAAGTTGTTTACTGAGAGTCTTTGAACTAATTCTGTTTAGTGGATTTCTTCCCTGGCTTGGTAGCCCCCAGACGTAGGTGAGTTTGCACCGAACTGGGTTAACAATTGCTTGTGTCGCTTGTTCAATTGTTACTCTGATTTTATCCTGTTTATATTTCACTTGTAGTTCAGATATTAGTGTCATGAATTACCTTCGACATCTCATATCTGATACCAGAATTTCAATTGGTATCAGAGCAGGCATCCTACTCTAGTTCTGGGTGAGATCTTGGGATGTTACTTTCTGGTACTATGGATAGAGGCTGAGGATCTGTACACAGACCACCAATTCTGGATGGATCTAACTATGACTACTGGAAACCTCGAATGGTACCCTTCTTGAAATCTTTGGATAATAAGGCTTGGAAGGCTGTTCTAACAGGCTGGGAACATCCCTTCAATACGAAGGAAGGAGAAGTTACAACTTATAAGAAGCCTGAGGAAGAATGGACCAAGGAGGAGAATGGACTAGATCTTGGAAACTCTAAAGCATTGAATGCTATATTCAACGGGGTTGATAAGAACATCTTCAGACTGGTGAACAACTGTGAGGTGGCTAAAGATGCTTGGAATATTCTCAAAATGACTCATGAATGTACCTCTAGAGTGACTATGTCTAGATTGCAGCTACTTACTACTAAGTTTGAGAATTTGAGGATGAAAGAAGATGAAAGTATTCATGACTTCCATATGAATATCCTTGAAATTTCTAATGCCTCAGGAGCCCTGGGTAAGAAGATGTCAGATGTAAAGCTTGTGAGGAAAATTCTCAGATCTCTTCCCAAGAGATTTTCCATGAAAGTGACAGCCATAGAAGAATCTCAAGATATCTGCAAGATGAGAGTGGATGAGCTAATTGGATCCCTCCAAACATTCGAGTTGGGAATGAGTGATGGATCTGAAAAGAAAGTCAAAAGCATAGCCTTTATGTCAAACACTAAAGATAAGTAGGAAGAAAGTAGTCAGGATACTGATGAAGGTCTGGAAAATGATTTAGCATTACTTGGGAGACAATTCAACAAAATCCTGAAGAGGATGGATGTGAGGTCAAAGCCTAATGTCAAGAATAACTCATTTGACATCAGTAGGCCCAATGATGCTAGAAGAAGAACAAAATATGAGGAAAAATCCAAACAGGGCAAAGGAATTTAGTGCCATGAATGTGAAGGGTATGGACACATTAGAGCTGAATGTGGGACCTACCTCAAGAAACAAAAGAAGAGTCTTGCTGCTACTTGGTCTGATGAGAACTCTGAAAGTGAAATAGAAGGAGAGTCTGCCAATCTTGTGACTGCCTTGACTGGGAGATGGGATCCTGATGAAGACTCCAGTGATGATGAATTAGCTACTTCTTACAGGAAGTTGTGTTTCAGAAGTGAAGAAGTGTGTCAACAAGTGAAGAATCAGAAGAAACTGATAACCCAACTAGAGGATGAGAAGACAGAACACTTAGAAACCATTTCTAAGTTGAAGATCGAAGTTGTGTTCCTGAATTCCAAACTGGATGAGATGACGAAGTATGTCAGAATGCTAAACAGTGGATCTGACACCTTAAACAAAATCCTCTAGACTAGAAAGATGGAAGGAGACATGACTTGCCTTAGGTTCAATAAATCCTCTCCTGATTGTAGTCCCACTAGTAGCAAACCAAAGATGTCACATCAGGTGTCTCAACATCACAAGGAAAGTCAACATAAAGGAAAACACCAAAGATGGAGATGTCATTACTGTGGGAAATTTGGCCACATAAGACCATTATGCTTTAGGCTGTATGGTTATCCTTGTCCTACTCATCATCAACCTAGACCCAAACAACACACCATTGTTAACAGAAAACAGTGGGTTCCTAGGGCTGGTGCTACTAACTTGATAGCTCACACATCCTTCAGAGTCTCAGCCAAAGAAGATTGGTACTTTGACAGTGGATGCTCCAGACACATGACTCGAAGCAAAAACCTGCTAATTGACCTCCAACCTCATGTCACCAGCTATGTAACTTTTGGTGATGGAACAAAGGGTGAAATCAAGGGGATTGAAAAGTTGAACCATCCTGGAGTCCCTAACCTTGAGAATGTGTTGCTTGTTAAAGGATTGACTGCAAACCTGATCAGCATCAGTCAACTATGCGATCAAGGTCTAAATGTGAAATTCACAAAAACTGAATGCTTGATTACTAATGCAAAAAATGAGGTGATCATGAGAGGAGTCAGGTCTAAGGACAACTGCTATATGTGGATTTCTCAAGAAACTAGCTATTCATCAATATGTGCTCTAGCTAAAGAAGAAGAAGTGAAACTATGGCATCAAAAACTGGGTCACCTGCATCTTAAAGGAATGAAGAGGATCATATATGTTGAAGCTGTCAAAGGAATCCCAAAATTGAAGATTGAGGAAGGAAGAGTTTGTGGTGAATGTCACATTGGAAAGCAGACAAAGATGTCACATCAGAAGATCAAACATGACACAACATCTAGAGTGCTGGAACTTCTCTACATGGACTTGATGGGACCTATGCAGTTGGAAAGTCTTGGTGAGAAAAGGTATGCTTATGTTGTGGTGGACGACTTCTCCAGATATACCTGGGTGAATTTTATAAGGGAAAAATCTGATGTGTTTGATGTGTTCAAAGATCTTTGCCAAATACTTCAAAGAGAAAGAGAGAGTCATGTTATCAGAATCAGAAGTGATTATGGGAAAGAATTTGAGAACAGTAAATTTGATGAATTCTGTTACTCTGAAGGAATTGGTCATGAGTTCTCTTCTCCCACTACCCCTCAGGAAAATGGTGTAGTAGAAAGGAAAAATAAAACTCTCCAAGATTTTGCTAGTGCTATGATTCATGCTAAGAAGTTGCCTTACCACTTTTGGGCGGAAGCTATGAACACAACCTGTTATGTTCACAACAGAGTAACCTTGAGGAAAGGGACCCCAACCACTTTATATGAAGTCTGGAAGTGAAAAAGACCTACTGTCAAATACTTCCATGTGTTTGGTAGTAAATGCTATATCCTAATTGATCGTGAACAAAGAAGGAAAATGGACCCCAAGAGTGATGAATGAATATTTCTGGGCTACTCAACAAACAGCAGAGCCTTTAGAGTTTTTAGTTCCAGAACAAAAGTTATGATGGAATCTATCAATGTTGTTGTTGATGATCAAGAGACGGATGTCATAGACGATGTTGAAACATTTCTGAATGATGCCCCAGCTGATCTCCTGGATAAAAGTAATGAGAGTGAGTCCACTCAAGCTGAACATGAAGTTGATAAAGTTAATAAGGGACCCTCTATCAGAATTCAGAAGGATCATCCTAAAGATCTCATTATAGGAGACCCAAATAAAGGGGTCACCACTAAATCAAGGGAAGTGATCTCACACGCATGTTTTATGTCCAAGATTGAGCCTAAGAATGTTAAAGAAGCCTTAACTGATGAATTTTGGATCAATGCCATGCAGGAAGAGTTAGGCCAATTCAAGAAAAATGAAGTATGGGAACTAGTTCCAAGACCTTAAGGAATAAATGTTATTGGAACAAAGTGGGTTTACAAGAATATATCTGATGAAAAAGGCGTGGTTACTCGAAATAAAGCAAGATTGGCAGCACAAGGATACACTCAAGTCGAAGGAGTTGACATTGATGAAACATTTGCTCATGTAGCTCGCCTGGAGTCCATTAGATTGTTACTAGGAGTGACATGTATTCTGAAGTTTAAACTGTTCCAAATGGATGTGAAAAGTGCCTTCTTAAATGGCTACTAGAATGAGGAAGTATATGTTGAACAACCTAAGGGATTCATAGACCCAAATCTTCCAAATCATGTGTATAAATTGAGGAAAGCTCTCTATGGGTTGAAACAAGCTCCTAGAGCTTGGTATGAGAGACTCACAGTGTTTCTCATTGACAATGGATACAGAAAGGGAGGCATTGATAAGACTTTATTTGTCAAAGATGAAGGAGGAAAGCTCACGGTGGCTCAGATCTATGTGGATGATATTGTGTTTAGTGGGATGTCAAGTAAGATGGTTCAACATTTTGTTGAGCAAATGCAGTCTGAATTTGAAATGAGCCTTGTTGGAAAACTAACCTATTTTCTCGGCATGCAAGTCAAGAAGATGGAAGATTCTATCTTTTTATCTCAAAGTAAATATGTCAAGAATATTGTTAAGAAGTTTGGCATGGAGAATGCAAGCCACAAGAGGACACCTGCTCCTACTCATCTGAAAGTATCTAAAGATGAAAATGGTGTTAGTGTGGATCAAAGTCTCTACAGAAGCATGATAGGGAGTCTGCTATATCTCACAGCAAGCAGACCTGACATTGCTTTTGCTGTAGGTGTATTTGCTAGATATCAAGATGAACCAAAGGTGATCCATATAAACCAAGTGAAGAGGATCCTGAAATATTTCAACGGAACTAGTGGCTATGGTATGCTATACACTCATGGATCTGAATGTGTGTTGTCTGGATATTGTGATGCTGATTGGGCTGGAAGTGTTGATGATAGGAAAAATACATCAGGAGGATGCTTCTTCTTGGGGAACAATTTAATATCATGGTTTAGTAAGAAGCAAAATTGTGTTTCTCTATCTACTGTTGAAGCTGAATACATAGCAGCTGGAAGTAGTTATTCTCAACTGGTGTGGATGAAACATATGCTGATTGAATATAATGTCTCACAAGATGTCAAGACATTATACTGTGACAACCTGAGTGCCATAAATATCTCAAAGAATCCTATTCAACACAGCAGGACAAAACATATTGATATCCGTCACCATTTTATTAGAGAACTCGTGGAGGATAAGATTGTAGCCTTAGAGCATGTCACTACTGAGATGCAGTTAGCTGATATTTTTACAGAGGTATTGGATGCAAATCAGTTTGAAGTCCTGAGAGGAAAATTAGGGCTTTGCATTCATGAAGAATTGTAGCAATTAATATGGAGTGGGAAAAGTAAGCAAAATAGTGTCTATGTGGCTAAAATAAAGCGCCCCCATTATGGTAAATCATCACCTAGTTTTGGAAATACCATCTATTACATCTTCACACACTACCCACGCAACCTCACTACCTACTCCAACTCTTCCATCTTCCTGCTCTTTCCTCACACACCTCTGCTAGGGCAACTACATTTTTTCCACAAAAACATCAAAATGTCACAACATCAAAATACTTCAGCTTCAAAAACTACTAAGTCTACTCAAAAGGTTAGAGCTCCTTCCATGACCACTCACGATTATGAGATTCTGGATGTGGTTCCTCTATTTGTTATTCCCTGTGAGGCCCTTGATTTGAACCATCCCATGGATGCCTCAGCTTCTGCATGCCCCAATCAAGGTAACATCTCTAGTATCCCTTTTAGCTCAACTCCTGCCACTAACTCTAAGGAAGATATACACCACACTGATCGTGTCATAAGAAACCTAGTCACTAGAATCCTTAATGAAGGACATTTTGTGAAGGGAGTCTCTACTCCCCTGTCTAAAATGTACCCCACTCCTGAGGTTGAACAACATAGTGAGAAGAATGACGATTCCTCTAGTTCTGAGAAGGACATTGTTGTTGAAGGTTTGTGCTCTCTAGGGCAAACTGTGTCTAGTAAAGAAAAATCTGTGGCATCTAAAACTGCCAATGCTTCCCACTCTGAGAGGCATGATGATGCAAACGATGTGATTGACCTAGAGGATGATAGGTCCGATGATCAAGAGGATAGCTTACTTCATCACTTAAATCCATGTGTGGATAAACGTATAAAGACTCGAAAAGGAAGATTTGTGGCTGAACTTATGTCAGCTAGAAAAACTAAGAAGACTGCTGGTATTGGTCCCTCCAAATCTTGGAGCAAGGTTGAAGTAAAGAAGAGGAAGGTTAGAGATGATTTTGAGTCTGAAGAGGATGTTGAGGAAGATGTCCCTGACATCTCTCTTGTGAAGAAAACCATCGTGAGGAAGTCTCCTGTGAATTTGGATAATATCTCTTTCCATCTTGAGGATGGAGTTTCTAAATGAAAATTTGTGATTCAAAAAAGGGTGGCCGTGGAAAGGGAGTTGGGAAAGGATGCTGCTGAAGTCAAGGAGGTCATGGACCTGATAAGGGCTGCTGGGTTGTTGAAGACTGTGGCTGGGTTCTCTCAATGCTATGAGGGTTTAGTTAAGGAATTCATTGTCAACATTCTTGAGGATATTGCTGATAAGAACAACAAGGAATTTCGCAAGGTGTTTGTGAGATGTGAGTGTATCACATTCTCTCCCATTGTTATTAATAATTTTCTAGGAAGAAAAGTTGAGGGTGCAGGTGAATTGGTAGCTACAGACAATGAAGTCTGTAGGGAAATTACAGCTAGGCAGGTGAAAGGGTGGCCTATTAAAAAGCATCTTCCTACTGGGAAGTTGACTGTCAAGGGTGGCCTATTAAAAAGCATAAAACAGGAACTGCAAATTGGGTGCCTACCTACCATATTTCCACCATTGCTAATACCCTTGGAAGGTTTATCTTTGTTGTGGGAACCAAGGTGAATTTTGACTATGGTAGATTTATGTTTGAACAAATCATCAAGCATGCTTCTACTAACGCAGTTAAGTTGCCTATAGCATTTCCCTCTATGATCTGTGGGATTATCCTGAAACAACACCTTGGTATTCTGAGTTCTAATGAATTACCTAGTAGAAGAAAACCTACTCTATCTGTGCACTATAAATTATTTGAAGGAAGTCATGTCGAGGACATTGTCATGACATCTGCCATGAAAAAGCCAGCCTTAAAAGTTGGAACAATTGTTGAGCTTAAGGAGACTTGTAAAGAGATGGGTGAGGGATAAGGGTAGCAACAGCTACGAAACAATCGTTGGAAGCCTTGATTGCAAGCTTGGAGCAAGCTGAAGATGAAAATATTGAACATGCTAAGGAAGCTGAAGCCCACAGCTCTAGTGAGAGGTCTGCAAACAATGATGAGAGAAGTGGCAATTATGTTTCTGGTATTGATGAAGCTGCAAGCTCAAGCTCCTCTGATTGGCTCCTTTGACTTTGGTCCCTATTGACTTGATGGTATTTGTTGATGTTTTAATGGATGTAATTATTCTTGGTATTACTTTGTTGATCTGTTTTTCAGCTTGCTTATAGCTGATTATGTACTTGGTTTTCTAACCCTTAACTTTTGACAATTTGGTTTATGACTGAATAGACATTTTTTGTCTCTTTGGTATCTTTTGGCTAAAAAGTGGGAGAAGTAGTTATAGCTATAGCTATAGATGATGTTTGATGTTATTTTTGATACAAAGAAGGAAAAGTGTTTTGTTTGTATGAAGCAGATTGGTGCTTGGTGTGGACTAGCTGAAGGGGGAGGTGGTGTGTTCTGAGCACAAGCACATGTGTGTTTACTAGTTGCTATTTTTGCTAGTAATATGTGTATGTTTACTTCTGGTGCTGAACTGATACTTTGATTGATGTCTTGTGAACCTGTGATCAGATGTATATTTTAGCCAAAATTTGCCAAAGAGGGGGTTTGTTGGTTCTTTGTGTTGATATCAATTTTGGTAAAACTTAGTGTTATCACAAGATGTCACGCGTGTTGTCTTGACATGGGATATCAGCTTCTTGCAGGATGTTTAAATATGGTTGTGCAGGATTTAGTCAAGATGTCAGACCCGATGTTAAGACATGTACACACAAAACATTCAGTCTAAATGTTATGTGTTTTGTTGCTGCATTTTTCATGCAAATCATTGTGTGCTTATGTGGAGATTGCATGCGCTATTCAAGGAGTAATTATATTTAAAACCAGAATGTTCTATTTTACAAAGGAATGATTAGCTGTTGTTTCTTAGGAGATTCGCAAATAAAATAGAATTAGGGTTTCATGCTGCCCAGACCCATTCAAAAAGTTTCTATTTAAAGGCCATGCAAAACCTGTTTTAGACACACTAGATACGAAAGATGAAGTGAGAGAATTTTAGGGTTTTAGTCTTGTGTGAACTTGTGTATTGGGAGTCATTCATTCATCTTGTTGATTTATGAATTGGACTGAGTTTTGTGTTGTAATTTGTCCACTCTAAGCTTTGAAGCACGAGTGTTTGTTTACTTGATTAAAGCTTTTAAGCAAGATCAAGTATGTGTCCTTGAAGTGTGTCTTCTTTCTTTTTGTATTTTTTCTTTTATCACGGTTGTGCTTGAGGGGGAGTGAGTATGGTCTCATATCTAAGAGTTCTTAGATAGAAGTCACACGGGTAGAGATTAGGTGAAAAGACTGTAACTTGAAGTTGTTTACTGAGAGTCTTTCAACTAATTTTGTTTAGTGGATTTCTTTCCTGGCTTGGTATCCCCCAGACGTAGGTGAGTTTGTACCAAATTGGGTTAACAATTGCTTGTGTCTCATGTTCAATTGTTACTCTGTTTTTATCTTGTTTATATTTTACTTGTTGTTCAGATATTAGTGTCGTGACATTACCTTCGACATCTCATATCTGATACCAGAATTTCATGACTGAACACCTTAATCATTTGAAGATTCTTTAAAATATCCTATCGAATCTTGATCTTGAATGAAAAAACATATATGGAACCATTTGGTAAATAAATTATGTTTTTAGATTTTTTTTAATAAAATATTTAAAAGAGTGTGTGTTCTTTTGACCAGAAATCTACACAATTTTTAAATGAACCAAAAAGGGAATTGCAGATCTTGAATAAGAGTGAGTTTTATTTTTTTTAAAGATATATGTTTAGTAAATTTATGATTTACATTCATAAAACTTATAGTGGTCTTTTAATCTTATTTTCTAATTATTTACTTTTACAAAGATACTTGTTTATTTTTGGTGAGGGCATGATATGATAATAAAAAATAATTCTATTTGACTTTAATATATACATTATTCAATTATTTCTATTAATTTATTGATACAAAATATAAATTAATTTTTATTTATGAAAATAAAATCAAATATAATTCCAAATATTAAACAAACAGTGCAATCGTTCCTAAGAGGTAAAAAACCCTCAAGATAAATACCTAGTTGATCACACTGAAAAACACCGCGTATATGAATTGGATTGCACATGTTTATTAGGTATTTATTATCATTTTGCTTGTGTTATGCTTTATTTTTTGTTCTTTTCAGGTATTTAGCTCTTTCAGGACCTTTTTCAAAGAAACGAAGCAAAAAGACCAAAACATTAGGGTTTTTCGGCAAATATTGTACTCATGGCGTTCTGCATGGCGGCCGCTATAGGAGAAGCCATTACACATCAGCCCTCAACCAGGAGGAAACTGCCATGATCCCATAAACTTCCCCATTTACTCACATGGTGGGCGCCATGGAGGGGTGGCGGGCGCCACCTTTGAATTGCACGTTCCCACTAAAGAGAAGTTGAAGGGCATCCTGGTCTTTGCATGCTGATGAGTTCCTCTATAAATAGGTCATTCTAGTTCAGTTCCAAATCATCCAACTTAGTTTACAACACTAAGACTATAATATCATCTGTGAAAGCGATAATCCGTCATATCGAGAGGTTATCGTACCTTAGTGAAATTGAGTTGGAGCACTTTGATTTTGTTGTCGTCTTTATTTTCAAAGTAAAAGGTTTATTTACTTCCTTGTACCAGATTTAAAGCCTTTGTTTGGAGAAGGTTCTAATTTAATCTCCTTTTTATTTTACTTGTCATGCTTTACTTTATTTAATTCCTTGTTATGCTTTACTTTATTTAATTTCCTGCCATTGTCGTTACTTTATTTAATTTTCTCGCTATTATCTTTATTGCTCGTTTTAATTGTTTTAAACGCTTTACTTGTACTTCACGCCTTACATTCTATACTTCTTTTCATCATGTTCAACATCGTTGTATTTGTTTGTATTACCATGTCAGGCTAAATCTTTCAAAGGTTAGAATGTAAGGATCGCGGTTAAAGAGATGTTTCACATATTGCATCTGTAGAAATGCTTTAGGGGATGTTTTGATTTTTAATTCGATTTTTCTGAAACAAACTTAGATAATTTTAACTACTCAAGGAGTGCGAAAGCACCCTGGCTTAGTTAACTTGGAATTTTTATCACTTTAAGGAAAAACGATTTTTGAAACTGTTTTCGGAGGCGTTGATAGATTTAAAATCAGGAAACTCCTTGGGTAAACTTTCTGAATCAAAATCACTTTTCAACTAAGCTTACGAGTCTTATTTCTTAAAAATAGGTTTACTACTTTAGCGTTTTGTGCACCTTTTATAAGTGACAATAAAAGGCCTTAATTTAAGGGTAAACTCGATTCTGAATTCGCGAAAGCGGCATTTTCTGTTAAGTGGATTCTTTTCAAGAGTAAAAAATATTACCCCATAAGTAGTTCTATTTAGACAGTCGAAACATCGTTTAACTAACGTGAAATACATTCAAGCCTATCTTTATCTGCACTGTATTTGTCATTTTCTTTATTTACAGTTATTTTGCAACATCAATATTTCATTTGTACCGCCTTAGATAAACATCTTAACAACAGTAATCGATAGATTGACGATTTGGTCTTTATGGGATCGATAATCTTTTATATTACAATCGCGCGATTCGTGCACTTGCGAATACAGCGATCAAGTTTTTGGCACCGTTGCCGGGGACCAACTTCGTCAAATTTTGTACCATGTTGTTACACCGTCTAGACTAAGGCATTATTATCCGGTAAATGTGAAGAACCTGTAGTACAGGAAATTTAGTAGATCCTTTAGCGGAACCCGAACGTTACACTCGTACACGCCTCTTACTCGTCTGAATTAAGAAAGCTATGGCCGAGAATCGCGATCGGAGACCTCGTAAGGAATTTTCCCAACCCTATGACGAGGAACCTAGTTCTAGTATAGTAAACCCTCTCATTACTGCCAACAATTTCAAACTAAAACCACCTTTACTGCAATTAGTGCAACAAAACCAATTCGCGGGTCTCGCTACTGAGAACCCAAATTAACACTTAAAAGTCTTTATCCAACTGGCCGACACCTTTAAATCCAACGGTGCTTCACCTGATGCGATTTGTTTAAGATTATTTCTTTTCTCCCTCAGAGATAGAGAACGTTCATGGCTAGATTCATTTCCAGCTAACTCAATAATTACCTGGGATGACCTTAGGGGAGTATTCCTTGCTAGATATTTCCCCCTAGTAAGACTGTTGTTCTTCGAAACCAAATAACTAGATTTACTCAAAACCAAGGAGAATCACTTTTTGAAGCTTGGGAAAGATACAAGGAGCTGTTAAGAGTCTGTCCACACCATGGCCTAGAACAATGGTTGGTTGTTCATACCTTCTACAATGGACTCCATTATAACACAAAGATGAGGATCGACGCTGCCGTTGGTGGCGCGTTGATGAACAAACCTTACCTTGAAGCTTGTGACCTAATTAAGTATATGTCCCAAAACCATTACCAATGGGGAACTCAACGAGCATCAATAGAGAAAAAGGAGACCCAAGGTGGAATACATGAGATAAGTTCTATGGACATGATGCAAGCGAAAATGGACGCTTTACCCCTTAAGTTCGAACATATTTCTACAAAGTCTAACACCGCAGCGGTAGTCCACACAGAGTGTGAACTTTGTGGATCTAAAGGACAAGAATCGGCAGAATGTAACCTTTTGAACGACCTGAACACCGACCAAGTGAGTTATGCCCAAGGTAACCCATTTTCAAACACTTACAACCTTGGATGGAAGAATCACCCGAATTTTTACTATAAAAACCAGAACCCTATCCAAAACTATGCACATCAAAGACCACAAGGTTTTCAAGCCCAAAAACCAAATCAACCTATGCAAGTTGTGCCCCAGAAGCCTAACCTTGAGAAGATCATGGAGAACTTTATATCAGGCTAGACTCAGCAAAATAATGAATTCCTAAACCAGAACATTCACATAAATGAACTGATAACGCAATTAGG
The DNA here is from genome assembly GCF_024323335.1 of Lathyrus oleraceus. Lineage (NCBI taxonomy): Eukaryota > Viridiplantae > Streptophyta > Magnoliopsida > Fabales > Fabaceae > Lathyrus > Lathyrus oleraceus. Next base: position 70,129,990 of record NC_066580.1, on the reverse strand, counting down.
GACTAAGGTTGATCAGATAATTACTCATAATAAGATGCTTGAAACCCAAATCTCACAGGTAGCACAAAACCAAGCCCCGCAAACTACACTTGGAGGACAATTCCCTGGACAACCTCAACTCAACCCTCAAGGGCAAGTTAACGCTATCGCATTACGAAGTGGGACCGCTTACGAAGGGCCTTATAACCCAACAATGAGCGAGTCCAAAGCTTCTAAAGAAAATATACCTACCAACCCGGGAGAGGAACCAGTGGAACCCAAAAAACAAACCGACCAAGAAGGAGAAGCCAAGGTTAAAAAATACAAACCACCACCCCCGTACAAACCACCAATCCCATATCCACAAAGACTTAAACAAACCAAAATCAATAACCAATACCAAAAGTTTATAAAAGTAATAGAGAAGCTTCATGTAGAGATTCCTTTCACCGAACCCATCACCCAAATTCCATCTTATGCCAAATTTCTCAAGGACATCTTAACCAACAAGCGTAGGCTTGACGATCCCAAACCTTTGGAATGAAACTTTATTTCCAAGAATAAACTTGCTAAGAAGGAGAAAGACCCTGGGAGTTTTTCTATACCTTGCATTCTAGGGAGTCATATGATCGACAAAGCTTTCCTAGACTTAGGCGCTAGTGTGAGTTTAATGCCCTTAGCTGTGTGTAAAAGGTTAAACTTAGGAGAATTACAACCAACTAAGATGTCCCTCCAATTAGCCGATAGATCTGTTAAGTATCCTGTGGGCATATTAAAAGACATCCCTGTTAGGATCAGTCAACTTTATATCCCGATAGACTTTATGGTCATGGATATCAAGGAAGACGACGATATCCCTATCCTTTTAGGTAGACCATTTTTATCAATAGCCGGAGCTATAATAGATGTTAAAAGAGGAAAATTAACTTCCAAAGTAGGAGATGAAAAGATATAGTTTATTCTTTCAAAGTTCCTGATGGCACCAATCATAGGAGACACATGTTACGCGATTGATATCATAGATGAATGCATAAGGGAATTTGATCAAGAAGAACATATGATCGAACCATTTTCAAACCCGAATGAAAAGGATGACGAGCTAAAGGAAACGGAACCTCACACTAATGAATGTTTGGCCCTTACTCCAGACCTTTCGCCAAACTCTCAAAAACCATCTCAAGAACTTAAGGAATTGGCCAAGAACCTAAGATACGAGTTTTGGATAAAGAAATGAACCACCCAGTAATAGTTAGTGCCACCTTAAACCAAGACGAGACAAACCAACTCTTGAATGTTTTACGAAGATACCCCTCTGCCTTAGGATACAACATCTCTGATTTAAAAGGTATAAGCCCATCTGTGTGTATGCACAGGATTTCGCTAGAGGAGGATTCAAAACCTTCCAGAGAACATCAGAGAAGAATCAACCCTGTAATGAGTGAGGTGGTAAAGAAGGAAGTCCTTAAACTGCTAGAAGCTGGTATAATCTATCAGATCTCCGATAGTAAATGGGTAAGTCATGTACATGTGGTGCCCAAAAAAGGAGGCATCACAGTCGTGCAGAACGAGAAGGGCGAGCATGTGGATAAACGTATAGAAGGCGGACGGCGTATGTGCATAGACTATAGGAAACTAAATAAGGCAACTAGGAATGACCATTTCCCCCTTCCATTCATAGATCAAATGCTTGAGCATCTTGCCAGACACTCTTACTTTTGTTATCTAGATGGATATTCTGGATTTTTACAAATACCCATATACCCCGAGGATCAAGAGAAAACAACCTTCACCTGTCCTTACGGAACATTTGCTTACAGACAAATGATGTTTGGACTTTGCAATGCGTCAACTACTTTCCAATGTTGTATGATGTCAATCTTCGCAGATTACCTCGACGAAATTATGGAAGTGTTCATGGATGATTTCTCGGTATGTGGGTTTGACTTTGAGAATTGCCTCATTAATCTTGAGAAAGTCCTTGAAAGATGCATAGAAGTTAACCTTGTATTAAACTGGGATAAGTGCCACTTTATGGTTAAAGAAGGCATAGTGTTAGGACATATAATATCTGAAAGAGGTATTGAGGTCGACAAAGCAAAGATAGAAGTAATAGAAAACCTTAACCCTCCTAAGACTGTTTGAGAAGTCTGAAGTTTTCTTGGACACGCCGGTTTTTACCGACGCTTTATCAAAGATTTCTCTAAAATAACAAAACCCCTTACCGGCCTCTGATGAAATACATTGAATTCATTTTCAATGAAAAATGTATCGAAGCCTTTAATCACTTAAAACAAGCGCTAATTTCAGCACCCATTTTACAAACTCCAGATTGGAGTCAACCTTTTGAAATAATGTGTGATGCTAACGATTTTGCTGTAGGAACTATTTTAGGATAAAGAAAAAAAAAGAAATTACATGTGATATATTACGCTAGTAGAACCCTAGATGCCGCTCAACTCAATTGTACGACAACAGAGAAGGAACTCCTAGCTGTAGTTTTTGCAATTGATAAATTTAGGCCTTATCTTGTCGTATCTAAGATTATAGTCTGTAAAGACCATGAAGCTATTTGTTACCTTCTAAGCAAAAAGGATGCGAAACCTAGGTTACTCAGATGGATCTTTTTGCTACAAGAGTTCGACTTAGATATCCGAGACAAAAAAGTAACAAAAAACGTAGTTGCTGACCATCTTTCCAGACTAGAGCATTTGAAGCCATACCATTTACCTATAAATGATGATTTCACCTATGACTGATTGATAGCTAAGTTAGATGTTGTTCCCCTTGAACCTGATAAAGACAACTTTGGAACAATTTCAGAGATTACCAGAGTACCATGGTATGCTGATTTTGTGAATTATCTAGCCGCTAATATCATACCACCTGACCTCAATTATCAACAAAAGAAGAAGTTCTTTAAAGATGTAAGACATTTCTATTGGGACGAATGACTCCTTTTTAAAAGAGGAACAAATAACATTTTTCGACGTTGCGTCCCGGAAGAAGAAGTTAGAAATATCATAGAGCATTGTCACTCTTCACCCTATGGTGGACATTCAAGCACATCCAAGACATACGCTAAGATCCTTCAAGCTGGTCTTTATTGGCCAACACTATGGCGTAACGTCCATACTTATATTGTCCAATGTGACCGGTGCCAGCACGCTGGAATCATCTCAAGATGCGAAGAAATTCCTTTGAAGAACATCCAAGAAGTGGAATTATTTGATGTTTAGGGTATTGATTTCATGGGACCTTTTCCATCTTCGATGGGAAACAAGTATATTTTGGTAGCCGTCGACTATGTGTCCAAATGGATAGAAGATATAGCCTCACCCACTAACGACACAAGAGTAGTCATCAAGTTGTTTAAAAATAATATTTTCCCTAGATTTGGAGTACCACGACTTGTCATAAGTGATGGTGGATCACATTTTATATCCAGGATATTCAATAAACTCTTAAGAAAGTATGGAGTAAAACACAGAGTAGCAACACTATATCATCCCCAGACTAATGGTCAAGTGGAAGTATCAAATAGAGAGATTAAGCAAATCTTGGAAAAAACTATTTCAATATCCAGAAAAGATTGGTCTAAAAAGCTCACAGAAGCATTGTGGGCCTACATAACTGCTTACAAAACCCTATTGGAACTACACCATACCAGTTAGTCTATGGAAAGTCATGCCACTTACCTTTTGAACTTAAGCACAAAGCATATTGGGCCATCAAGACCCTGAATTTGGATTACCTAGCATCTAGCGAGAAGCGAATCCTCGATATCCACAAATTGGAGGAACTCGTCCAGAACGCTTATGAGAATGCCATTATATACAAAGAAAGAACCAAAGCATGGCATGACAAAAGGATTGAGAAAAAAAGGACTTTAATATAGGCGACTCTGTTCTCCTTTTCATTTCCAGATTACGACTTTTTTCCAGGTAAGCTGCGTTCGAGATGGACAGACCCCTTTAAGGTTTCCAAAATCCTCAAATCTGGAGCAGTTGAAATCCGGAACAATTCCTGTAATTCGTTTGTGGTAAATGGACAAAGACTGAAGAAATATCAAGGAGGTGACATCCCCACAGAATGCCCTGGCCATACTCTGATCGACCCTCCGGTTCCTACCTCTGATATATAAAGTTCAAATCGTTAAGTTAACGACGTTAAACAAGCGCTGCATGGGAGGCAACCCATGATTTCTTTTCCCTTTACTTCACTTTTACTATTTCAATTTATATTTTCATATGTTATATATATATATATATATATATATATATATATATATATATATATATATATATATATATATATATATTTATGTTTAGACTAACAGTCGAAATATTTGCGATTTCAGGTGTCCTCTGTTTTTAACCTATCTTTTAAGGATGGAGAATTTCGACACTATGTCAGTGATCTTTCGTGACCCAGTACAGGAGCAACGCTATGCCATGCTTTCCCAGCGTCGAATGCTGCCCATCAGATATCCTAATTCAAGCTGGATGGAAGCATTAGGCTATATATATATATATATATATATATATATATATATATATATATATATATATATATATATATATATATATATATATATATATATATATATATATATATATATATATATATGTTTAGACTAACAGTCAAAATATTTGCGATTTCAGGTGTCCTCTGTTTTTAACCTATCTTTTAAGGATGGATAATTTCGACACTATGCCAGTGATCTTTCGTGACCCAGTACAGGAGCAACGCTATGCCATGCTTTCCCTGCGTCCAATGCTGCCCACCAGATATCCTAATTCAAGCTGGATGGAAGCATTAGGCTTGATGCTAGTGTCAGGAATTTGGGCAGTCAGCTGCAATGGGATGAGTATACTAAAGCGATGCATCTGACTTACACGAACCTCACTTTGGAGTCCTTGAGCTCGTTGAACTAGGAGATGTTGGTCACGCTAGTGGTGGTGGCTACATTAATTTCAGGATGTTTGGGACAGAGTACACCTTCAACCACAAGCGTTTCAGTTACTTACTTGGATTTCAGAGTACTTATGATGCCTCATCTGAGCTCTCCATGAGCTATTTCCTGAGTAGAGATGTTGAGAAGTTCTGGAGTGACATTACATGTGGAGGTATCCCTGACCCTTCCACCCAAATCTCTAACAAGATCCATAATCCTGCTTTTAGATATTTTTATATGATTATTGCTCACACCTTTTTGTGGAAGAGGGACACTGATACACACGTAAGTGCTAAAGAGATTTTCTTCATGTACTGTACCACTCAGTCTTGCCCAGTAGCTTGCGGAGATTTTATGATCGAGAGTCTCTATCTTAATGCTCGCTCCGCTATGAGTCTTATACATGCTGGAAGCATGGTAACCCATATAGCCTCCGCCCTAGGACTTGATAGAAGGATATTTCACCTAACAACTTACTGCAGTTATACTTTAATGGATATTGAATTCTATCTGGACTGTGGCCTCATGAGGAGATCTTCTTTCAACCCAGACCAATACAGGCTCCTGATCGAGGGTGAGACTATCCACTACTTTACTTTACCAGACCCTTAGGTTACTTGTGTTTATAATCAGGCCAATTGGGCATATGCCATAGAAGGCCAAGCTGAGACAGTGGATGAGCAGAGAATCCCACCTGAAGTAGAGCATCATCCAGCATCTACCAGAATCAAAGTCCTCACCAATAATCCAAATCTTCAAAGTCCAAGCATGCATTATGAGCTTGTTAAGCTTCGTATAGAGATAGCTCAGCTCCGCCAGGAGCTTGCTGACGTTGCTTTGCAGGTCGAAGTGTCGGATGCCACACATGCCACTGAAGTTGATATACTGAACAATGAGATCGCTGACCTTAGTGAAGGAGAATTGCGGTCCAAAACGCAGCGGAAATTAAAATTTCTCCTTTAGAGATCCTTACGAATGGTCATGATCAGTGATAGAATATTTACCTCTTGTGATGATCGAAACCTTTGATGCAGATCCACGAAGCGATCACGAACGTTGAACGATGACAACGTCTCTACTCAGTCCACACGAAAGGGTTCCTTCAATCTCAGTGCTAGCTGGTACGAATGAAGGCTTTGAGTGAGAGAGAGAGAGAGTGAGAGAAAACGAAAATAATGCAACCGCAAATTTTTGCTTCTGCACAAGGGTTCTATTTATAGAACCACTTGTGTGGGCTTCAAGCTAAAAAGCCCACTTAAGTGTATTTTGGCCCATATCTTATAATATGCCCAAAATCACTTAAGCCCATGGTACCTTACCATATTTCGTATTCTACTCAAGTACACCGTACCTTACGATGTTCTATAATCCACTTAAGGGCACCGTACCTTACGGTATTCCTTAGTTACTCTATCTCTCATCAATCCGTCCTTTGTGTGTGACCCTGTAGGTTTTCGTGACGTTGGCAATTATATTAAATCACGCATTTAATATAATAAACAGTGAGCGGTATCTAGCAACACATCACTGCTACCCAAGACACGAAAATGTCATGTGATCTGACAAAACCATCTGTGATAATAATTATGTGTATAATTACCCTTTTGCCCTTATGTCTATATTGAACACAAGGCATAGACCGTGTCATCCTTGTCCAGTTCAATATTGGGCCCATAGACATTTATCCTGTTATGCAGGATGGGCAAATTCCATCTAGGTCACTCATGTCCCTCAGCATGCTTTGTGGAGTACCCATCAACTGTCTTTATGGTTATCCAGTTACGGACAACGTTGGATCAGTAATAAAGCACTCGACTCTACATCTAGGGTCCATAGTGGTTTCAGGTCGAAGAGTGGAATACACTATTATCACCATGAGAATAACTTATGACACCTTGCATAACTTTCTATATAGTATTCTCATAGCGGGTCAATCCGGTATAAATATTACTCTTAATATTCATACCTATGTTTAAGACTTGATAACTCTTTATCCATGATCCATGAGATGTGATCATCAGTCTACAAACATAATAGTCTTAATGCTTTAATGTTATCCCACTTCACACTAAAGCTCGACTACGGATACTTTAGGAATAGTGTCCTTATGTTTAATGTGTTCTCATGATTAAGTCACACTTAATACATTAAACGGACTATCTATTCCAGGGACTTTATTAATCAACCATAATAAAGAAAATGCCTTTTATTATTCGATACAAGTACCAAAATGTATTGGCCTCTAGGGCTTACACCAACACTTAGACACCAGATTGTAGAGCTCCGAGGATCCTAAGTTGAGGAGACTCCATCATTCCGTGGACATTGATGATATCATCGACCGAGAGATTCCGTTTGCTTTACTTATTTCCCATTATTTATTATTTATGCTTGTTTTTATTTTTCCTTTTGACTTTATGCTTGCTTTTCCTTTCCTAGCATCTCTCGACCCGTGACTTATTACTATCTATTCATATATATATATATATATATATATATATATATATATATATATATATATATATATATATATATATATATATATATATATATATATATATATATATATATATATATATATATATATATATATATATATATATATATATTTGTTACTATTATTATGTTTTTATTTTATTTTTACTCTACTTTACTTTTTTATTTTGGCATTTATCAAGCCTAATCAAAAATCAAAAAGATAACATGTTATGGAATCCTATGTACACCTCCTTTGCAAAAATAAGGAAAAAGTTGAAGCCCAAGAAGCAAGGAACAAGCCCGGCCCAAAAACAACAATTCTGGAGCAATGGCGGGCGCTATAGCCTCGTAGCGGGTGCCATGGGGTCTGTACATTTAACGGGACTAAATCCCTAAATCTGCCATTTTTTCCTTCTTCAACCTCTCAAAACCCATTTTTTCCTCATTCCACCTCCATTGAAGTCCACAAAAAATCCCAACTTAATCATTCTAACTCCAACCCATTATCATTTCCAAACATCACTAATAAATTTCCTCCACCAAAAACCCACTACAATCCCATTTTCACTTCCTTTCCCTAAAAACCCATTTTTTCTTCACTCACCATCAATGGCCGGAATGGAATTCAAAAATAACATCCTTCGCGGAGGGAAACCTAGAGAGCGTCAAAACAATTTTTTACAGAAGTTGCAATCACATGAAATTCTCGCCACCGGGTATGTAAATGAGGACTGTTTGTATACTTTAGGGACGTATCATAGTGTTTTTCATATGCTAGATAATTTAGGTTTGCATGACATTTTTGCATATAAGGAACCCACCCATGATAGGCTGACTAGGGAATTTATAAGTTCCCTAATTTACACCGTTCATCCTGGCACTGCTAGCGTGTTTGGTACCGTATGTATTAGAATGTTCAATGTTGAATATGACTACACTACCGATGTCTTAGCAGGTTTCAGCAATACAAAGCACTGATATTTTGGAAATGTTCTTTCGCATTATGAAACTGAGCAATTTGTCTTTGAGAAAAATACGTATTAATAATATGAATAAGATTGATTAAGAAGTTAAGGTATCTCATTCTCTATTATTTTTTGTATTTAAAGGAGTGTTTTTATTAATTTATAGCCTTATCTTCATACTTATCATAAAACTGAATACATTTTTCATCTCCAATCAATAACACTTTAGATCATAAAAATAAGTGTTTTTCATAAAATCATCTTATAAACAACATATGCAACTTGTTATGGTATCTTAAACATATAAAGATGAATAATTTTGTTGATTTTCTCAGAGTCAAATCTAGCTCTTTCAGATGTACACACACACATATTTAGGAGGTCAAGACCTATCTATGAGAAAAGCAAAAAATAAAGAAAAATCGAAACTTGGATACGTAAACTAAACAAGATCTTAACAAGTAATGACTTGCCTTCAAAGATGCATATTTGTCCAACAGGCCTCGAATATTATAATCAAGAAAAGTGATAACAAGGTAACTTCAACTTATCCTTGCATAAATTTTCTTTAATGAAATGACAAATCGAGTCCCACAATTAAATGTTTATGATTGCATTACCCAAATTAGTGAGCCTATGTGCACACGTGTTTGAATCTTTATAAATATGACTGAACACCTTAATCGTTTGAAGATTCTCGAAAATATCCTATCCAATCTTGATCTCGAATGAAAAAATAGATACGGATCTATTTGAAAATAAATTATGTTTTTAGGAATTTTTAAAATAAAATATTTAAAAGTCTGTGTGTTATTTTGACAAGAACTCTACAAAAGTTTTCAATCAACAAAAAAGGGAATTGCAGAGCTTGAATAGGAGTGAGTCTTATTTTTAAAAAAGATATATGTTTAGTTAATTTATGATTTACATTCATAAAACTTATAGTGGTCTTCTAATCATATTTTAGAATAATTTACTTTTACAAAGACACCTGTTTTTTTTTGTGAGGGCGAGATATGATAATACAATATAATTCTATTCGACTTTTGATATACAAATTATTTAATAATTTTTATTAATTTATTGATAAGCGATAGAAAAAAAATTTATTGATAAAAATAAAATAAAATAAAATCCAAAATTTCTAACAAATAGTGCAATCGCTCCTAAGAGGTAAAAAACACTTGAGATAAATACCTAGTCAAGAAAAAGAAAAGAAAATTCAATGTAAAAAATGGCAGTAAATGTGCAATAAAATATAGAATTATACATTTAATATTTGTATATATTTTATAACTTGAATTCTAGAGTATTCCATTTTATTGCCTCTAAATAAGTAAAATCTACACAATATTTTTACAAATACTATTCAATATCAAAAATCCAATTTATATTTCTTTGCATACTAAGCTTTATTATAATGGAATCTCTTTTGAAGATGGTGTTTAAGTTTGTTGTGTTAGTTGTTGTTATTGCATTTGCTCTAGTTGGAAATGTACAAGGCTAACCACCATGTTGCTCGAATCCTAGTCAGGATCCTAATCTTGAATGTCAACCAATTGTATGTGATAAGCTCTCGTGTTGCGAACCTCCTACAAACTCTGCTATCAACAATACAAAGCATTGATATTTTGGAAATGTTCTTTCGTATTATGAAACTAATCAATTTGTAATTGAGAAAAATTCGCATCGTTTGTATTAATAATAAGAATAAGATTGATTAAGAAGTTAAGACATCTCATTCTCTATCATTTTTTGCATTTAAAGGAGTGGTTTTATTGATTGATAACCTTATCTTCATACTTACCATTAAGCTGAATACATTGTTCATCTCCAATCAATAACCCTTTAGATCATAAAAATAAGTGATTTGAATAAAATCATCTTATAAATAACATATATAACTTTTTATGCTATCTTAAACGTATAGAGATGAATAATTTTGTTGATTTTCTCAGAGTGAAATCTAGCTCTTTCAGATGTACACACACACACACATATTTAGGAGGTTAAGACCTATCTATGACAAAATAAAAATATAAGAAAAATTAAAACTTGGATACATAAACTAAACGAGATCTTAACAATTAATGACTTCTCTTCAAACATGTATATTTGTCCACCAAGCCTCAAATATTAAAATAAAGAAAACTGATAACAAGGTAACTTCAACTTATCCTTGGAAAAATTATCTTTAATAAACTGAAAAATCGACTCCCACAATTGAATGTGTAAGATTGCATGACCCAAATTAATCAGCCTTTGTATACACATGTTTTAATCTTTATAAATATGACTGAACACCTTACTAGTTTGAAGATTCACGAAAATATCCTATCCATTCTCGATCTCGAATGAAAAAACAGATATGGATCCATTTGAAAATAAATGATGTTTTTAGGAATTTTTAAAATAAAATATTTAAAAGAGTGTGTGTTCTTTTGACAAGAAACCTACAAAAGTTTTAAATGAACCAAAAAGGGAATTGCAAATCTTGAATAGGAGTGAGTCTTATTTTTTTTAAAGATATATATTTAGTTAATTTATTATTTACATTCATAAAACTTATAGTGGTCTTTTAATCATATTTTAGGATAATTTACTTTTACGAAGATACCTATTTTTTTTGTGAGGGCATGATATGATACTACAAAATAATTCTATTTGAATTTAATATATAGATTATTTAATGCTTTTTATTAATTTACTGATAAGCCATATAAATTAGTTTTTTTGATGAAAATAAAATAAAATAAAATCACAAATTTCTACCAAATAGTGCAATCGTTCCTAAATGGTAAAAAACACTCGAGAATAAACACCTAGTCAAAGGAAAAAAAGGCAATTCAATGCAAAAAATGGCAGTAAATGTGCAATAAAATATATGATTATAAAATTAATTTTTGTGTATATTTTATAACTTGAATTCTAGAGTATTCTATTTTATTGGCTATAAATAAGTAAAATCCACACATTATTTTTACAAATAATATGCAATATCAAAACTCAGATTTATTTTTGTTTGCATACTAAGATTTATCATAATGGAATCTTTTTTGAAGATGGTGTTTAAGTTTGTTGTGTTAGTTGTTGCTATTGCGGTTGCTCTAGTTGGAAATGTACAAGGTTTACCACCATGTTGCCCGAATCCTAGTCATGATCCTAATCTTGAATGCCAACCAATTGTATGTGATAAGCTCCCGTGTTGTGAACCTCGTACCAGCCCTCCTTTCAGCAATACAAAGCATTGAGATTTTGGAAATATTCTTTCGTATTATGAAACTGATCAATTTACAATTGAGAAAAATTCGCATCGTTTGTATTAATTATATGAATAAGATTGGTTAAGAAGTTAAGGTATCACATTCTCTATTATTTTTTGCATTTAAAGGAGTATTTTTATTGATTTATAACCTTATGTTCATACTTATCATTAAATTGAATACATTTTTCATATCCAACAATAGCCCTTTAGATCATAAAAATATAAATGTTTTGCATAAAATCATCTAAATAAAAACATATGCAACTTGTTATGGTATCTTAAACGTATAAAGATGAATAATTTTGTTGATTTTCTCAGAGTCAAATCTAGCTCTTTCAGATGTACACACACACATATTTAGGAGGTCAATACCTATCTATTGGAAAAGCAAAAAATAAAGAAAAATAAAAACTTGGATACATAAGCTAAACGAGATCTTAACAAGTAATGACTTGCCTTCAAACATGCATATTTGTCCAACAGGCCTCAAATATTATAATAAAGAAAAGTGATAACAAGGTAACTTCAACTTATCCTTGCATAAATTTTCTTTAATGAAATGACAAATCGAGTCCCACAATTAAATGTTTATGATTGCATTACCCAAATTAGTGAGCCTATGTGCACACGTGTTTGAATCTTTATAAATATGACTGAACACCTTAATCGTTTGAAGATTCTCGAAAATATCCTATCCAATCTTGATCTCGAATGAAAAAACAGATACGGATCTATTTGAAAATAAATTATGTTTTTAGGAATTTTTAAAATAAAATATTTAAAAGTCTGTGTGTTATTTTGACAAGAACTCTACAAAAGTTTTCAATCAACAAAAAAGGGAATTGCAGAGCTTGAATAGGAGTGAGTCTTATTTTTAAAAAAGATATATGTTTAGTAAATTTATGATTTACATTCATAAAACTTATAGTGGTCTTCTAATCATATTTTAGAATAATTTACTTTTACAAAGACACCTGTTTTTTTTTTGTGAGGGCGAGATATGATAATACAATATAATTCTATTCGACTTTAATATACAAATTATTTAATAATTTATATTAATTTATTGATAAGCGATAGAAAAAAAATTTATTGATAAAAATAAAATAAAATAAAATCCAAAATTTCTAACAAATAGTGCAATCGTTCCTAAGAGGTAAAAAACACTTGAGATAAATACCTAGTCAAGAAAAAGAAATTAAAATTCAATGTAAAAAATGGCAGTAAATGTGAAATAAAATATTAAATTATACATTTAATACTTGTATATATTTTATAACTTGAATTCTAGAGTATTCCATTTTATTGCCTCTAAATAAGTAAAATCTACACAATATTTTTACAAATACTATTCAATATCAAAAATCCAATTTATATTTCTTTGCATACTAAGCTTTATTATAATGGAATCTCTTTTGAAGATGGTGTTTAAGTTTGTTGTGTTAGTTGTTGTTATTGCATTTGCTCTAGTTGGAAATGTACAAGGCTAACCACCATGTTGCTCGAATCCTAGTCATGATCCTAATCTTGAATGTCAACCAATTGTATGTGATAAGCTCTCGTGTTGCGAACCTCCTACAAACCCTGCTATCAACAATACAAAGCATTGATATTTTGGAAATGTTCTTTCGTATTATGAAACTAATCAATTTGTAATTGAGAAAAATTCGCATCGTTTGTATTAAAAATAAGAATAAGATTGATTAAGAAGTTAAGACATCTCATTCTCTATTATTTTTTGCATTTAAAGGAGTGGTTTTATTGATTGATAACCTTATCTTCATACTTACCATTAAGCTGAATACATTGTTCATCTCCAATCAATAACCCTTTAGATCATAAAAATAAGTGATTTGAATAAAATCATCTTATAAATAACATATATAACTTTTTATGCTATCTTAAACGTATAGAGATGAATAATTTTGTTGATTTTCTCAGAGTGAAATCTAGCTCTTTCAGATGTACACACACACACATATTTAGGAGGTTAAGACCTATCTATGACAAAATAAAAATATAAGAAAAATTAAAACTTGGATACATAAGCTAAACGAGATCTTAACAAGTAATGACTTGCCTTCAAACATGCATATTTGTCCACCAAGCCTCAAATATTAAAATAAAGAAAACTGATAACAAGGTAACTTCAACTTATCCTTGGAAAAATTATCTTTAATAAACTGAAAAATCGACTCCCACAATTGAATGTGTAAGATTGCATGACCCAAATTAATCAGCCTTTGTATACACATGTTTTAATCTTTATAAATATGACTGAACACCTTACGTAGTTTGAAGATTCACGAAAATATCCTATCCATTCTCGATCTCGAATGAAAAAACAGATATGGATCCATTTGAAAATAAATGATGTTTTTAGGAATTTTTAAAATAAAATATTTAAAAGAGTGTGTGTTCTTTTGACAAGAAACCTACAAAAGTTTTAAATGAACCAAAAAGGGAATTGCAAATCTTGAATAGGAGTGAGTCTTATTTTTTTTAAAGATATATATTTAGTTAATTTATTATTTACATTCATAAAACTTATAGTGGTCTTTTAATCATAATTTAGGATAATTTACTTTTACGAAGATACCTATTTTTTTTTTTTTGTGAGGGCATGATATGATACTACAAAATAATTCTATTTGAATTTAATATAGAGATTATTTAATGCTTTTTATTAATTTACTGATAAGCCATATAAATTAGTTTTTTTTGATGAAAATAAAATAAAATAAAATCACAAATTTCTACCAAATAGTGCAATCGTTCCTAAATGGTAAAAAACACTCGAGAATAAACACCTAGTCAAAGGAAAAAAAGGCAATTCAATGCAAAAAATGGCAGTAAATGTGCAATAAAATATATGATTATAAAATTAATTTTTGTGTATATTTTATAACTTGAATTCTAGAGTATTCTATTTTATTGCCTATAAATAAGTAAAATCCACACATTATTTTTACAAATAATATGCAATATCAAAACTCAGATTTATTTTTGTTTGCATACTAAGATTTATCATAATGGAATCTTTTTTGAAGATGGTGTTTAAGTTTGTTGTGTTAGTTGTTGCTATTGCAGTTGCTCTAGTTGGAAATGTACAAGGTTTACCACCATGTTGCCCGAATCCTAGTCATGATCCTAATCTTGAATGCCAACCAATTGTATGTGATAAGCTCCCGTGTTGTGAACCTCGTACCAGCCCTCCTTTCAGCAATACAAAGCATTGAGATTTTGGAAATATTCTTTCGTATTATGAAACTGATCAATTTACAATTGAGAAAAATTCGCATCGTTTGTATTAATTATATGAATAAGATTGGTTAAGAAGTTAAGGTATCACATTCTCTATTATTTTTTGCATTTAAAGGAGTGTTTTTATTGATTTATAACCTTATGTTCATACTTATCATTAAATTGAATACATTTTTCATATCCAACAATAGCCCTTTAGATCATAAAAATATAAATGTTTTGCATAAAATCATCTAATTAAAAACATATGCAACTTGTTATGGTATCTTAAACGTATAAAGATGAATAATTTTGTTGATTTTCTCAGAGTCAAATCTAGCTCTTTCAGATGTACACAAACACATATTTAGGAGGTCAATACCTATCTATGGAAAAGCAAAAAATAAAGAAAAATCAAACTTGGATACATAAACTAAACGAGATCTTAACAAGTAATGACTTGCCTTCAAACATGCATATTTTCCAACAGGCCTCAAATATTATAATAAAGAAAAGTGATAACAAGGTAACTTCAACTTATCCTTGCATAAATTTTCTTTAATGAAATGACAAATCGAGTCCCACAATTAAATGTTTAAGATTGCATTACCCAAATTAGTGAGCCTATGTGCACACGTGTTTTAATCTTTATAAATTTGACTGAACACCTTAATCGTTTGAAGATTCTCGAAAATATCCTATCCAATCTTGATCTCGAATGAAAAAACAGATACGGATCTATTTGAAAATAAATTAGTTTTTAGGAATTTTTAAAATAAAATATTTAAAAGTCTGTGTGTTATTTTGACAAGAACTCTACAAAAGTTTTCAATCAACCAAAAAGGGAATTGCAGAGCTTGAATAGGAGTGAGTCTTATTTTTAAAAAGATATATGTTTAGTTAATTTATGATTTACATTCATAAAACTTATAGTGGTCTTCTAATCATATTTTAGAATAATTTACTTTTACAAAGACACCTGTTTTTTTTTTGTGAGGGCGAGATATGATAATACAATATAATTCTATTCGACTTTAATATACAAATTATTTAATAATTTATATTAATTTATTGATAAGCGATAGAAAAAAATTTTATTGATAAAAATAAAATAAAATAAAATCCCAAATTTCTAACAAATAGTGCAATCGTTTCTAAGAGGTAAAAAACACTTGAGATAAATACCTAGTCAAGAAAAAAAAAGAATTGACAATGTAAACAATCCTCCTACAAACCCTCCTATCAACAATACAAAGCATTGATATTTTGGAAATGTTCTTTCGTATTATGAAACTAATCAATTTGTATTTGAGAAAAATTCGCATCGTTTGTATTAATAATAAGAATAAGATTGATTAAGAAGTTAAGATATCTCATTCTCTATTATTTTTTGCATTTAAAGGAGTGTTTTTATTGATTGATAACCTTATCTTCATACTTATCATTAAGCTGAATACATTGTTCATCTCCAATCAATAACCCTTTAGATCATAAAAATAAGTGTTTTGAATAAAATCATCTTATAAATAACATATATAACTTGTTATGCTATCTTAAATGTATAGAGATGAATAATTTTGTTGATTTTCTCAGAGTGAAATCAAGCTCTTTCAGATATACACACACACATATTTAGGAGGTTAAGACCTATCTATGACAAAATAAAAATATAAGAAAAATTAAAACTTGGATACATAAACTAAACGAGATCTTAACAATTAATGACTTTCCTTCAAACATGTATATTTGTCCACCAAGCCTCAAATATTAAAATAAAGAAAATTGATAACAAGGTAACTTCAACTTATCCTTGCATAAATTTTCTTTAATAAACTGAAAAATCGACTACCACAATTGAATGTGTAAGATTGCATGACCCAAATTAGTCAGCCTGTGTATACACATGTTTTAATCTTTATAAATATGACTGAAAACCTTAATCGTTTGAAGATTCACGAAAATATCCTATCCATTCTCGATCTCGAATGAAAAAACAGATAAGGATCCATGTGAAAATAAATTATGTTTTTAGGAATTTTTAAAATAAAATATTTAAAAGAGTGTGTGTTCTTTTGACAAGAAACCTACAAAAGTTTCAAATGGACCAAAAAGGGAATTGCAAATCTTGAATAGGAGTGAGTCTTATTTTTTTAAAAGATATATGTTTAGTTAATTTATTATTTACATTCATAAAACTTATAGTGGTCTTTTCATCATATTTTAGGATAATTTACTTTTACAAAGATACCTTATTTTTTTTGTGAGGGCATGATATGATAATACAAAATAATTCTATTTGATTTTAATATATAGATTATTTAATAATTTTTATTAATTTATTGATAAGCCATATAAATTAGTTTTTTTGATGAAAATAAAATAAAATAAAATCACAAATTTCTACCAAATAGTGCAATCGTTCCTAAATGGTAAAAAACACTCGAGAATAAACACCTAGTCAAAGGAAAAAAAGGCAATTCAATGCAAAAAATGGCAGTAAATGTGCAATAAAATATATGATTATAAAATTAATATTTGTGTATATTTTATAACATGAATTCTAGAGTATTCTATTTTATTGCCTATAAATAAGTAAAATCCACAGATTATTTTTACAAATTATATTCAATATCAAAACTCAGATTTATTTTTGTTTGCATACTAAGCTTTATCATAATGGAATCTTTTTTGAAGATGGTGTTTAAGTTTGTTGTGTTAGTTGTTGCTATTGCAGTTGCTCTAGTTGGAAATGTACAAGGTTTACCACCATGTTGCCCGAATCCTAGTCATGATCCTAATCTTGAATGTCAACCAATTGTATGTGATAAGCTCCCGTGTTGCGAACCTCGTACCAGCCCTCCTTTCAGCAATACAAAGCATTGAGATTTTCGAAATATTCTTTCGTATTATGAAACTGATCAATTTACAATTGACAAAAATTCACATCGTTTGTATTAATTATATGAATAAGATTGGTTAAGAAGTTAAGGTATCACATTCTCTATTATTTTTTGCATTTAAAGGAGTGTTTTTATTGATTTATAACCTTATGTTCATACTTATCATTAAATTGAATACATTTTTCATATCCAACAATAGCCCTTTAGATCATAAAAATATAAATGTTTTGCATAAAATCATCTAATAAAAAACATATGCAACTTGTTATGGTATCTTAAACGTATAAAGATGAATAATTTTGTTGATTTTCTCAGAGTCAAATCTAGCTCTTTCAGATGTACACAAACACATATTTATGAGGTCAAGACCTATCTATGAGAAAAGCAAAAAATAGAGAAAAATCAAACTTGGATACATAAACTAAACGAGATTTTAACAAGTAAAGACTTGCCTTCAAACATGCATATTTGTCCAACAGACCTCAAATATTATAATCAAGAAAAGTGATAACAAGGTAACTTCAACTTATCCTTGAATAAATTTTCTTTAATGAAATGAAAAATCGAGTCCCACAATTAAATGTCTAAGACTGCATTACCCAAATTAGCCAGCCTATGTGCACACGTGTTTTAATCTTTATAAATTTGACTGAACACCTTAATCGTTTGAAGATTCTTGAAAATATCCTATCCATTCTTGATCTCGAATGAAAAAATAGATATGGATCTATTTGAAAATAAATTAGCCTTTTAGGAATTTATAAAATAATATATTTAAAAGAGTGTGTGTTATTTTCACAAGAACTCTACAAAAGTTTTAAATCAACCAAAAAGGGAATTGCAGAGCTTGAATAGGAGTGAGTCTTATTTTTAAAAACCATATATGTTTAGTTAATTTATTATTTACATTCATAAAAGTTATAGTGGTCTTTTACTCATATTTTAGAATAATTTACTTTTACAAAGACACCTGTTTTTTTTTGGTAAGGGCGAGATATGATAATACAGTATAATTCTATTCGACTTTAATATACAGATTATTTAATAATTTATATTAATTTATTGATAAGCGATAGAACAAAATGTTATTGATAAAAATAAATTAAAATAAAATCCCAAATTTCTAACAAATAGTGCAATCGTTTCTAAGAGGTAAAAAACATTTGAGATAAATACCTAGTCAAGAAAAAAAAAGAATTGACAATACAATCCTCCTACAAACCCTCCTATCAACAATACAAAGCATTGACATTTTGGAAATGTTCTTTCGTATTATGAAACTAATCAATTTGTATTTGAGAAAAATTCGCATCGTTTGTATTAATAATAAGAATAAGATTGATTAAGAAGTTAAGATATCTCATTCTCTATTATTTTTTGCATTTAAAGGAGTGTTTTTATTGATTGATAACCTTATCTTCATACTTATCATTAAGCTGAATACATTGTTCATCTCCAATCAATAACCCTTTAGATCATAAAAATAAGTGTTTTGAATAAAATCATCTTATAAATAACATATATAACTTGTTATGCTATCTTAAATGTATAGAGATGAATAATTTTGTTGATTTTCTCAGAGTGAAATCAAGCTCTTTCAGATATACACACACACATATTTAGGAGGTTAAGACCTATCTATGACAAAATAAAAATATAAGAAAAATTAAAACTTGGATACATAAACTAAACGAGATCTTAACAATTAATGACTTTCCTTCAAACATGTATATTTGTCCACCAAGCCTCAAATATTAAAATAAAGAAAATTGATAACAAGGTAACTTCAACTTATCCTTGCATAAATTTTCTTTAATAAACTGAAAAATCGACTACCACAATTGAATGTGTAAGATTGCATGACCCAAATTAGTCAGCCTGTGTATACACATGTTTTAATCTTTATAAATATGACTGAAAACCTTAATCGTTTGAAGATTCACGAAAATATCCTATCCATTCTCGATCTCGAATGAAAAAACAGATAAGGATCCATGTGAAAATAAATTATGTTTTATGGAATTTTTAAAATAAAATATTTAAAAGAGTGTGTGTTCTTTTGACAAGAAACCTACAAAAGTTTCAAATGGACCAAAAAGGGAATTGCAAATCTTGAATAGGAGTGAGTCTTATTTTTTTAAAAGATATATGTTTAGTTAATTTATTATTTACATTCATAAAACTTATAGTGGTCTTTTCATCATATTTTAGGATAATTTACTTTTACAAAGATACCTTATTTTTTTTGTGAGGGCATGATATGATAATACAAAATAATTCTATTTGATTTTAATATATAGATTATTTAATAATTTTTATTAATTTATTGATAAGCCATATAAATTAGTTTTTTTGATGAAAATAAAATAAAATAAAATCACAAATTTCTACCAAATAGTGCAATCGTTCCTAAATGGTAAAAAACACTCGAGAATAAACACCTAGTCAAAGGAAAAAAAGGCAATTCAATGCAAAAAATGGCAGTAAATGTGCAATAAAATATATGATTATAAAATTAATATTTGTGTATATTTTATAACATGAATTCTAGAGTATTCTATTTTATTGCCTATAAATAAGTAAAATCCACAGATTATTTTTACAAATTATATTCAATATCAAAACTCAGATTTATTTTTGTTTGCATACTAAGCTTTATCATAATGGAATCTTTTTTGAAGATGGTGTTTAAGTTTGTTGTGTTAGTTGTTGCTATTGCAGTTGCTCTAGTTGGAAATGTACAAGGTTTACCACCATGTTGCCCGAATCCTAGTCATGATCCTAATCTTGAATGTCAACCAATTGTATGTGATAAGCTCCCGTGTTGCGAACCTCGTACCAGCCCTCCTTTCAGCAATACAAAGCATTGAGATTTTCGAAATATTCTTTCGTATTATGAAACTGATCAATTTACAATTGACAAAAATTCACATCGTTTGTATTAATTATATGAATAAGATTGGTTAAGAAGTTAAGGTATCACATTCTCTATTATTTTTTGCATTTAAAGGAGTGTTTTTATTGATTTATAACCTTATGTTCATACTTATCATTAAATTGAATACATTTTTCATATCCAACAATAGCCCTTTAGATCATAAAAATATAAATGTTTTGCATAAAATCATCTAATAAAAAACATATGCAACTTGTTATGGTATCTTAAACGTATAAAGATGAATAATTTTGTTGATTTTCTCAGAGTCAAATCTAGCTCTTTCAGATGTACACAAACACATATTTATGAGGTCAAGACCTATCTATGAGAAAAGCAAAAAATAGAGAAAAATCAAACTTGGATACATAAACTAAACGAGATTTTAACAAGTAAAGACTTGCCTTCAAACATGCATATTTGTCCAACAGACCTCAAATATTATAATCAAGAAAAGTGATAACAAGGTAACTTCAACTTATCCTTGAATAAATTTTCTTTAATGAAATGAAAAATCGAGTCCCACAATTAAATGTCTAAGACTGCATTACCCAAATTAGCCAGCCTATGTGCACACGTGTTTTAATCTTTATAAATTTGACTGAACACCTTAATCGTTTGAAGATTCTTGAAAATATCCTATCCATTCTTGATCTCGAATGAAAAAATAGATATGGATCTATTTGAAAATAAATTAGCCTTTTAGGAATTTATAAAATAATATATTTAAAAGAGTGTGTGTTATTTTCACAAGAACTCTACAAAAGTTTTAAATCAACCAAAAAGGGAATTGCAGAGCTTGAATAGGAGTGAGTCTTATTTTTAAAAACCATATATGTTTAGTTAATTTATTATTTACATTCATAAAAGTTATAGTGGTCTTTTACTCATATTTTAGAATAATTTACTTTTACAAAGACACCTGTTTTTTTTTGGTAAGGGCGAGATATGATAATACAGTATAATTCTATTCGACTTTAATATACAGATTATTTAATAATTTATATTAATTTATTGATAAGCGATAGAACAAAATGTTATTGATAAAAATAAATTAAAATAAAATCCCAAATTTCTAACAAATAGTGCAATCGTTTCTAAGAGGTAAAAAACATTTGAGATAAATACCTAGTCAAGAAAAAAAAAGAATTGACAATACAATCCTCCTACAAACCCTCCTATCAACAATACAAAGCATTGACATTTTGGAAATGTTCTTTCGTATTATGAAACTAATCAATTTGTATTTGAGAAAAATTCGCATCGTTTGTATTAATAATAAGAATAAGATTGATTAAGAAGTTAAGATATCTCATTCTCTATTATTTTTTGCATTTAAAGGAGTGTTTTTATTGATTGATAACCTTATCTTCATACTTATCATTAAGCTGAATACATTGTTCATCTCCAATCAATAACCCTTTAGATCATAAAAATAAGTGTTTTGAATAAAATCATCTTATAAATAACATATATAACTTGTTATGCTATCTTAAATGTATAGAGATGAATAATTTTGTTGATTTTCTCAGAGTGAAATCAAGCTCTTTCAGATATACACACACACATATTTAGGAGGTTAAGACCTATCTATGACAAAATAAAAATATAAGAAAAATTAAAACTTGGATACATAAACTAAACGAGATCTTAACAATTAATGACTTTCCTTCAAACATGTATATTTGTCCACCAAGCCTCAAATATTAAAATAAAGAAAATTGATAACAAGGTAACTTCAACTTATCCTTGCATAAATTTTCTTTAATAAACTGAAAAATCGACTACCACAATTGAATGTGTAAGATTGCATGACCCAAATTAGTCAGCCTGTGTATACACATGTTTTAATCTTTATAAATATGACTGAAAACCTTAATCGTTTGAAGATTCACGAAAATATCCTATCCATTCTCGATCTCGAATGAAAAAACAGATAAGGATCCATGTGAAAATAAATTATGTTTTATGGAATTTTTAAAATAAAATATTTAAAAGAGTGTGTGTTCTTTTGACAAGAAACCTACAAAAGTTTCAAATGGACCAAAAAGGGAATTGCAAATCTTGAATAGGAGTGAGTCTTATTTTTTTAAAAGATATATGTTTAGTTAATTTATTATTTACATTCATAAAACTTATAGTGGTCTTTTCATCATATTTTAGGATAATTTACTTTTACAAAGATACCTTATTTTTTTTGTGAGGGCATGATATGATAATACAAAATAATTCTATTTGATTTTAATATATAGATTATTTAATAATTTTTATTAATTTATTGATAAGCCATATAAATTAGTTTTTTTGATGAAAATAAAATAAAATAAAATCACAAATTTCTACCAAATAGTGCAATCGTTCCTAAATGGTAAAAAACACTCGAGAATAAACACCTAGTCAAAGGAAAAAAAGGCAATTCAATGCAAAAAATGGCAGTAAATGTGCAATAAAATATATGATTATAAAATTAATATTTGTGTATATTTTATAACATGAATTCTAGAGTATTCTATTTTATTGCCTATAAATAAGTAAAATCCACAGATTATTTTTACAAATTATATTCAATATCAAAACTCAGATTTATTTTTGTTTGCATACTAAGCTTTATCATAATGGAATCTTTTTTGAAGATGGTGTTTAAGTTTGTTGTGTTAGTTGTTGCTATTGCAGTTGCTCTAGTTGGAAATGTACAAGGTTTACCACCATGTTGCCCGAATCCTAGTCATGATCCTAATCTTGAATGTCAACCAATTGTATGTGATAAGCTCCCGTGTTGCGAACCTCGTACCAGCCCTCCTTTCAGCAATACAAAGCATTGAGATTTTCGAAATATTCTTTCGTATTATGAAACTGATCAATTTACAATTGACAAAAATTCACATCGTTTGTATTAATTATATGAATAAGATTGGTTAAGAAGTTAAGGTATCACATTCTCTATTATTTTTTGCATTTAAAGGAGTGTTTTTATTGATTTATAACCTTATGTTCATACTTATCATTAAATTGAATACATTTTTCATATCCAACAATAGCCCTTTAGATCATAAAAATATAAATGTTTTGCATAAAATCATCTAATAAAAAACATATGCAACTTGTTATGGTATCTTAAACGTATAAAGATGAATAATTTTGTTGATTTTCTCAGAGTCAAATCTAGCTCTTTCAGATGTACACAAACACATATTTATGAGGTCAAGACCTATCTATGAGAAAAGCAAAAAATAGAGAAAAATCAAACTTGGATACATAAACTAAACGAGATTTTAACAAGTAAAGACTTGCCTTCAAACATGCATATTTGTCCAACAGACCTCAAATATTATAATCAAGAAAAGTGATAACAAGGTAACTTCAACTTATCCTTGAATAAATTTTCTTTAATGAAATGAAAAATCGAGTCCCACAATTAAATGTCTAAGACTGCATTACCCAAATTAGCCAGCCTATGTGCACACGTGTTTTAATCTTTATAAATTTGACTGAACACCTTAATCGTTTGAAGATTCTTGAAAATATCCTATCCATTCTTGATCTCGAATGAAAAAATAGATATGGATCTATTTGAAAATAAATTAGCCTTTTAGGAATTTATAAAATAATATATTTAAAAGAGTGTGTGTTATTTTCACAAGAACTCTACAAAAGTTTTAAATCAACCAAAAAGGGAATTGCAGAGCTTGAATAGGAGTGAGTCTTATTTTTAAAAACCATATATGTTTAGTTAATTTATTATTTACATTCATAAAAGTTATAGTGGTCTTTTACTCATATTTTAGAATAATTTACTTTTACAAAGACACCTGTTTTTTTTTGGTAAGGGCGAGATATGATAATACAGTATAATTCTATTCGACTTTAATATACAGATTATTTAATAATTTATATTAATTTATTGATAAGCGATAGAACAAAATGTTATTGATAAAAATAAATTAAAATAAAATCCCAAATTTCTAACAAATAGTGCAATCGTTTCTAAGAGGTAAAAAACATTTGAGATAAATACCTAGTCAAGAAAAAAAAAGAATTGACAATACAATCCTCCTACAAACCCTCCTATCAACAATACAAAGCATTGACATTTTGGAAATGTTCTTTCGTATTATGAAACTAATCAATTTGTATTTGAGAAAAATTCGCATCGTTTGTATTAATAATAAGAATAAGATTGATTAAGAAGTTAAGATATCTCATTCTCTATTATTTTTTGCATTTAAAGGAGTGTTTTTATTGATTGATAACCTTATCTTCATACTTATCATTAAGCTGAATACATTGTTCATCTCCAATCAATAACCCTTTAGATCATAAAAATAAGTGTTTTGAATAAAATCATCTTATAAATAACATATATAACTTGTTATGCTATCTTAAATGTATAGAGATGAATAATTTTGTTGATTTTCTCAGAGTGAAATCAAGCTCTTTCAGATATACACACACACATATTTAGGAGGTTAAGACCTATCTATGACAAAATAAAAATATAAGAAAAATTAAAACTTGGATACATAAACTAAACGAGATCTTAACAATTAATGACTTTCCTTCAAACATGTATATTTGTCCACCAAGCCTCAAATATTAAAATAAAGAAAATTGATAACAAGGTAACTTCAACTTATCCTTGCATAAATTTTCTTTAATAAACTGAAAAATCGACTACCACAATTGAATGTGTAAGATTGCATGACCCAAATTAGTCAGCCTGTGTATACACATGTTTTAATCTTTATAAATATGACTGAAAACCTTAATCGTTTGAAGATTCACGAAAATATCCTATCCATTCTCGATCTCGAATGAAAAAACAGATAAGGATCCATGTGAAAATAAATTATGTTTTATGGAATTTTTAAAATAAAATATTTAAAAGAGTGTGTGTTCTTTTGACAAGAAACCTACAAAAGTTTCAAATGGACCAAAAAGGGAATTGCAAATCTTGAATAGGAGTGAGTCTTATTTTTTTAAAAGATATATGTTTAGTTAATTTATTATTTACATTCATAAAACTTATAGTGGTCTTTTCATCATATTTTAGGATAATTTACTTTTACAAAGATACCTTATTTTTTTTGTGAGGGCATGATATGATAATACAAAATAATTCTATTTGATTTTAATATATAGATTATTTAATAATTTTTATTAATTTATTGATAAGCCATATAAATTAGTTTTTTTGATGAAAATAAAATAAAATAAAATCACAAATTTCTACCAAATAGTGCAATCGTTCCTAAATGGTAAAAAACACTCGAGAATAAACACCTAGTCAAAGGAAAAAAAGGCAATTCAATGCAAAAAATGGCAGTAAATGTGCAATAAAATATATGATTATAAAATTAATATTTGTGTATATTTTATAACATGAATTCTAGAGTATTCTATTTTATTGCCTATAAATAAGTAAAATCCACAGATTATTTTTACAAATTATATTCAATATCAAAACTCAGATTTATTTTTGTTTGCATACTAAGCTTTATCATAATGGAATCTTTTTTGAAGATGGTGTTTAAGTTTGTTGTGTTAGTTGTTGCTATTGCAGTTGCTCTAGTTGGAAATGTACAAGGTTTACCACCATGTTGCCCGAATCCTAGTCATGATCCTAATCTTGAATGTCAACCAATTGTATGTGATAAGCTCCCGTGTTGCGAACCTCGTACCAGCCCTCCTTTCAGCAATACAAAGCATTGAGATTTTCGAAATATTCTTTCGTATTATGAAACTGATCAATTTACAATTGACAAAAATTCACATCGTTTGTATTAATTATATGAATAAGATTGGTTAAGAAGTTAAGGTATCACATTCTCTATTATTTTTTGCATTTAAAGGAGTGTTTTTATTGATTTATAACCTTATGTTCATACTTATCATTAAATTGAATACATTTTTCATATCCAACAATAGCCCTTTAGATCATAAAAATATAAATGTTTTGCATAAAATCATCTAATAAAAAACATATGCAACTTGTTATGGTATCTTAAACGTATAAAGATGAATAATTTTGTTGATTTTCTCAGAGTCAAATCTAGCTCTTTCAGATGTACACAAACACATATTTATGAGGTCAAGACCTATCTATGAGAAAAGCAAAAAATAGAGAAAAATCAAACTTGGATACATAAACTAAACGAGATTTTAACAAGTAAAGACTTGCCTTCAAACATGCATATTTGTCCAACAGACCTCAAATATTATAATCAAGAAAAGTGATAACAAGGTAACTTCAACTTATCCTTGAATAAATTTTCTTTAATGAAATGAAAAATCGAGTCCCACAATTAAATGTCTAAGACTGCATTACCCAAATTAGCCAGCCTATGTGCACACGTGTTTTAATCTTTATAAATTTGACTGAACACCTTAATCGTTTGAAGATTCTTGAAAATATCCTATCCATTCTTGATCTCGAATGAAAAAATAGATATGGATCTATTTGAAAATAAATTAGCCTTTTAGGAATTTATAAAATAATATATTTAAAAGAGTGTGTGTTATTTTCACAAGAACTCTACAAAAGTTTTAAATCAACCAAAAAGGGAATTGCAGAGCTTGAATAGGAGTGAGTCTTATTTTTAAAAACCATATATGTTTAGTTAATTTATTATTTACATTCATAAAAGTTATAGTGGTCTTTTACTCATATTTTAGAATAATTTACTTTTACAAAGACACCTGTTTTTTTTTGGTAAGGGCGAGATATGATAATACAGTATAATTCTATTCGACTTTAATATACAGATTATTTAATAATTTATATTAATTTATTGATAAGCGATAGAACAAAATGTTATTGATAAAAATAAATTAAAATAAAATCCCAAATTTCTAACAAATAGTGCAATCGTTTCTAAGAGGTAAAAAACATTTGAGATAAATACCTAGTCAAGAAAAAAAAAGAATTGACAATACAATCCTCCTACAAACCCTCCTATCAACAATACAAAGCATTGACATTTTGGAAATGTTCTTTCGTATTATGAAACTAATCAATTTGTATTTGAGAAAAATTCGCATCGTTTGTATTAATAATAAGAATAAGATTGATTAAGAAGTTAAGATATCTCATTCTCTATTATTTTTTGCATTTAAAGGAGTGTTTTTATTGATTGATAACCTTATCTTCATACTTATCATTAAGCTGAATACATTGTTCATCTCCAATCAATAACCCTTTAGATCATAAAAATAAGTGTTTTGAATAAAATCATCTTATAAATAACATATATAACTTGTTATGCTATCTTAAATGTATAGAGATGAATAATTTTGTTGATTTTCTCAGAGTGAAATCAAGCTCTTTCAGATATACACACACACATATTTAGGAGGTTAAGACCTATCTATGACAAAATAAAAATATAAGAAAAATTAAAACTTGGATACATAAACTAAACGAGATCTTAACAATTAATGACTTTCCTTCAAACATGTATATTTGTCCACCAAGCCTCAAATATTAAAATAAAGAAAATTGATAACAAGGTAACTTCAACTTATCCTTGCATAAATTTTCTTTAATAAACTGAAAAATCGACTACCACAATTGAATGTGTAAGATTGCATGACCCAAATTAGTCAGCCTGTGTATACACATGTTTTAATCTTTATAAATATGACTGAAAACCTTAATCGTTTGAAGATTCACGAAAATATCCTATCCATTCTCGATCTCGAATGAAAAAACAGATAAGGATCCATGTGAAAATAAATTATGTTTTATGGAATTTTTAAAATAAAATATTTAAAAGAGTGTGTGTTCTTTTGACAAGAAACCTACAAAAGTTTCAAATGGACCAAAAAGGGAATTGCAAATCTTGAATAGGAGTGAGTCTTATTTTTTTAAAAGATATATGTTTAGTTAATTTATTATTTACATTCATAAAACTTATAGTGGTCTTTTCATCATATTTTAGGATAATTTACTTTTACAAAGATACCTTATTTTTTTTGTGAGGGCATGATATGATAATACAAAATAATTCTATTTGATTTTAATATATAGATTATTTAATAATTTTTATTAATTTATTGATAAGCCATATAAATTAGTTTTTTTGATGAAAATAAAATAAAATAAAATCACAAATTTCTACCAAATAGTGCAATCGTTCCTAAATGGTAAAAAACACTCGAGAATAAACACCTAGTCAAAGGAAAAAAAGGCAATTCAATGCAAAAAATGGCAGTAAATGTGCAATAAAATATATGATTATAAAATTAATATTTGTGTATATTTTATAACATGAATTCTAGAGTATTCTATTTTATTGCCTATAAATAAGTAAAATCCACAGATTATTTTTACAAATTATATTCAATATCAAAACTCAGATTTATTTTTGTTTGCATACTAAGCTTTATCATAATGGAATCTTTTTTGAAGATGGTGTTTAAGTTTGTTGTGTTAGTTGTTGCTATTGCAGTTGCTCTAGTTGGAAATGTACAAGGTTTACCACCATGTTGCCCGAATCCTAGTCATGATCCTAATCTTGAATGTCAACCAATTGTATGTGATAAGCTCCCGTGTTGCGAACCTCGTACCAGCCCTCCTTTCAGCAATACAAAGCATTGAGATTTTCGAAATATTCTTTCGTATTATGAAACTGATCAATTTACAATTGACAAAAATTCACATCGTTTGTATTAATTATATGAATAAGATTGGTTAAGAAGTTAAGGTATCACATTCTCTATTATTTTTTGCATTTAAAGGAGTGTTTTTATTGATTTATAACCTTATGTTCATACTTATCATTAAATTGAATACATTTTTCATATCCAACAATAGCCCTTTAGATCATAAAAATATAAATGTTTTGCATAAAATCATCTAATAAAAAACATATGCAACTTGTTATGGTATCTTAAACGTATAAAGATGAATAATTTTGTTGATTTTCTCAGAGTCAAATCTAGCTCTTTCAGATGTACACAAACACATATTTATGAGGTCAAGACCTATCTATGAGAAAAGCAAAAAATAGAGAAAAATCAAACTTGGATACATAAACTAAACGAGATTTTAACAAGTAAAGACTTGCCTTCAAACATGCATATTTGTCCAACAGACCTCAAATATTATAATCAAGAAAAGTGATAACAAGGTAACTTCAACTTATCCTTGAATAAATTTTCTTTAATGAAATGAAAAATCGAGTCCCACAATTAAATGTCTAAGACTGCATTACCCAAATTAGCCAGCCTATGTGCACACGTGTTTTAATCTTTATAAATTTGACTGAACACCTTAATCGTTTGAAGATTCTTGAAAATATCCTATCCATTCTTGATCTCGAATGAAAAAATAGATATGGATCTATTTGAAAATAAATTAGCCTTTTAGGAATTTATAAAATAATATATTTAAAAGAGTGTGTGTTATTTTCACAAGAACTCTACAAAAGTTTTAAATCAACCAAAAAGGGAATTGCAGAGCTTGAATAGGAGTGAGTCTTATTTTTAAAAACCATATATGTTTAGTTAATTTATTATTTACATTCATAAAAGTTATAGTGGTCTTTTACTCATATTTTAGAATAATTTACTTTTACAAAGACACCTGTTTTTTTTTGGTAAGGGCGAGATATGATAATACAGTATAATTCTATTCGACTTTAATATACAGATTATTTAATAATTTATATTAATTTATTGATAAGCGATAGAACAAAATGTTATTGATAAAAATAAATTAAAATAAAATCCCAAATTTCTAACAAATAGTGCAATCGTTTCTAAGAGGTAAAAAACATTTGAGATAAATACCTAGTCAAGAAAAAAAAAGAATTGACAATACAATCCTCCTACAAACCCTCCTATCAACAATACAAAGCATTGACATTTTGGAAATGTTCTTTCGTATTATGAAACTAATCAATTTGTATTTGAGAAAAATTCGCATCGTTTGTATTAATAATAAGAATAAGATTGATTAAGAAGTTAAGATATCTCATTCTCTATTATTTTTTGCATTTAAAGGAGTGTTTTTATTGATTGATAACCTTATCTTCATACTTATCATTAAGCTGAATACATTGTTCATCTCCAATCAATAACCCTTTAGATCATAAAAATAAGTGTTTTGAATAAAATCATCTTATAAATAACATATATAACTTGTTATGCTATCTTAAATGTATAGAGATGAATAATTTTGTTGATTTTCTCAGAGTGAAATCAAGCTCTTTCAGATATACACACACACATATTTAGGAGGTTAAGACCTATCTATGACAAAATAAAAATATAAGAAAAATTAAAACTTGGATACATAAACTAAACGAGATCTTAACAATTAATGACTTTCCTTCAAACATGTATATTTGTCCACCAAGCCTCAAATATTAAAATAAAGAAAATTGATAACAAGGTAACTTCAACTTATCCTTGCATAAATTTTCTTTAATAAACTGAAAAATCGACTACCACAATTGAATGTGTAAGATTGCATGACCCAAATTAGTCAGCCTGTGTATACACATGTTTTAATCTTTATAAATATGACTGAAAACCTTAATCGTTTGAAGATTCACGAAAATATCCTATCCATTCTCGATCTCGAATGAAAAAACAGATAAGGATCCATGTGAAAATAAATTATGTTTTATGGAATTTTTAAAATAAAATATTTAAAAGAGTGTGTGTTCTTTTGACAAGAAACCTACAAAAGTTTCAAATGGACCAAAAAGGGAATTGCAAATCTTGAATAGGAGTGAGTCTTATTTTTTTAAAAGATATATGTTTAGTTAATTTATTATTTACATTCATAAAACTTATAGTGGTCTTTTCATCATATTTTAGGATAATTTACTTTTACAAAGATACCTTATTTTTTTTGTGAGGGCATGATATGATAATACAAAATAATTCTATTTGATTTTAATATATAGATTATTTAATAATTTTTATTAATTTATTGATAAGCCATATAAATTAGTTTTTTTGATGAAAATAAAATAAAATAAAATCACAAATTTCTACCAAATAGTGCAATCGTTCCTAAATGGTAAAAAACACTCGAGAATAAACACCTAGTCAAAGGAAAAAAAGGCAATTCAATGCAAAAAATGGCAGTAAATGTGCAATAAAATATATGATTATAAAATTAATATTTGTGTATATTTTATAACATGAATTCTAGAGTATTCTATTTTATTGCCTATAAATAAGTAAAATCCACAGATTATTTTTACAAATTATATTCAATATCAAAACTCAGATTTATTTTTGTTTGCATACTAAGCTTTATCATAATGGAATCTTTTTTGAAGATGGTGTTTAAGTTTGTTGTGTTAGTTGTTGCTATTGCAGTTGCTCTAGTTGGAAATGTACAAGGTTTACCACCATGTTGCCCGAATCCTAGTCATGATCCTAATCTTGAATGTCAACCAATTGTATGTGATAAGCTCCCGTGTTGCGAACCTCGTACCAGCCCTCCTTTCAGCAATACAAAGCATTGAGATTTTCGAAATATTCTTTCGTATTATGAAACTGATCAATTTACAATTGACAAAAATTCACATCGTTTGTATTAATTATATGAATAAGATTGGTTAAGAAGTTAAGGTATCACATTCTCTATTATTTTTTGCATTTAAAGGAGTGTTTTTATTGATTTATAACCTTATGTTCATACTTATCATTAAATTGAATACATTTTTCATATCCAACAATAGCCCTTTAGATCATAAAAATATAAATGTTTTGCATAAAATCATCTAATAAAAAACATATGCAACTTGTTATGGTATCTTAAACGTATAAAGATGAATAATTTTGTTGATTTTCTCAGAGTCAAATCTAGCTCTTTCAGATGTACACAAACACATATTTATGAGGTCAAGACCTATCTATGAGAAAAGCAAAAAATAGAGAAAAATCAAACTTGGATACATAAACTAAACGAGATTTTAACAAGTAAAGACTTGCCTTCAAACATGCATATTTGTCCAACAGACCTCAAATATTATAATCAAGAAAAGTGATAACAAGGTAACTTCAACTTATCCTTGAATAAATTTTCTTTAATGAAATGAAAAATCGAGTCCCACAATTAAATGTCTAAGACTGCATTACCCAAATTAGCCAGCCTATGTGCACACGTGTTTTAATCTTTATAAATTTGACTGAACACCTTAATCGTTTGAAGATTCTTGAAAATATCCTATCCATTCTTGATCTCGAATGAAAAAATAGATATGGATCTATTTGAAAATAAATTAGCCTTTTAGGAATTTATAAAATAATATATTTAAAAGAGTGTGTGTTATTTTCACAAGAACTCTACAAAAGTTTTAAATCAACCAAAAAGGGAATTGCAGAGCTTGAATAGGAGTGAGTCTTATTTTTAAAAACCATATATGTTTAGTTAATTTATTATTTACATTCATAAAAGTTATAGTGGTCTTTTACTCATATTTTAGAATAATTTACTTTTACAAAGACACCTGTTTTTTTTTGGTAAGGGCGAGATATGATAATACAGTATAATTCTATTCGACTTTAATATACAGATTATTTAATAATTTATATTAATTTATTGATAAGCGATAGAACAAAATGTTATTGATAAAAATAAATTAAAATAAAATCCCAAATTTCTAACAAATAGTGCAATCGTTTCTAAGAGGTAAAAAACATTTGAGATAAATACCTAGTCAAGAAAAAAAAAGAATTGACAATACAATCCTCCTACAAACCCTCCTATCAACAATACAAAGCATTGACATTTTGGAAATGTTCTTTCGTATTATGAAACTAATCAATTTGTATTTGAGAAAAATTCGCATCGTTTGTATTAATAATAAGAATAAGATTGATTAAGAAGTTAAGATATCTCATTCTCTATTATTTTTTGCATTTAAAGGAGTGTTTTTATTGATTGATAACCTTATCTTCATACTTATCATTAAGCTGAATACATTGTTCATCTCCAATCAATAACCCTTTAGATCATAAAAATAAGTGTTTTGAATAAAATCATCTTATAAATAACATATATAACTTGTTATGCTATCTTAAATGTATAGAGATGAATAATTTTGTTGATTTTCTCAGAGTGAAATCAAGCTCTTTCAGATATACACACACACATATTTAGGAGGTTAAGACCTATCTATGACAAAATAAAAATATAAGAAAAATTAAAACTTGGATACATAAACTAAACGAGATCTTAACAATTAATGACTTTCCTTCAAACATGTATATTTGTCCACCAAGCCTCAAATATTAAAATAAAGAAAATTGATAACAAGGTAACTTCAACTTATCCTTGCATAAATTTTCTTTAATAAACTGAAAAATCGACTACCACAATTGAATGTGTAAGATTGCATGACCCAAATTAGTCAGCCTGTGTATACACATGTTTTAATCTTTATAAATATGACTGAAAACCTTAATCGTTTGAAGATTCACGAAAATATCCTATCCATTCTCGATCTCGAATGAAAAAACAGATAAGGATCCATGTGAAAATAAATTATGTTTTATGGAATTTTTAAAATAAAATATTTAAAAGAGTGTGTGTTCTTTTGACAAGAAACCTACAAAAGTTTCAAATGGACCAAAAAGGGAATTGCAAATCTTGAATAGGAGTGAGTCTTATTTTTTTAAAAGATATATGTTTAGTTAATTTATTATTTACATTCATAAAACTTATAGTGGTCTTTTCATCATATTTTAGGATAATTTACTTTTACAAAGATACCTTATTTTTTTTGTGAGGGCATGATATGATAATACAAAATAATTCTATTTGATTTTAATATATAGATTATTTAATAATTTTTATTAATTTATTGATAAGCCATATAAATTAGTTTTTTTGATGAAAATAAAATAAAATAAAATCACAAATTTCTACCAAATAGTGCAATCGTTCCTAAATGGTAAAAAACACTCGAGAATAAACACCTAGTCAAAGGAAAAAAAGGCAATTCAATGCAAAAAATGGCAGTAAATGTGCAATAAAATATATG
This sequence comes from Lathyrus oleraceus, assembly GCF_024323335.1. Taxonomy (NCBI): domain Eukaryota; kingdom Viridiplantae; phylum Streptophyta; class Magnoliopsida; order Fabales; family Fabaceae; genus Lathyrus; species Lathyrus oleraceus. The sequence continues at coordinate 70,095,265 of NC_066580.1, read as the reverse complement.
ATTATAAAATTAATATTTGTGTATATTTTATAACATGAATTCTAGAGTATTCTATTTTATTGCCTATAAATAAGTAAAATCCACAGATTATTTTTACAAATTATATTCAATATCAAAACTCAGATTTATTTTTGTTTGCATACTAAGCTTTATCATAATGGAATCTTTTTTGAAGATGGTGTTTAAGTTTGTTGTGTTAGTTGTTGCTATTGCAGTTGCTCTAGTTGGAAATGTACAAGGTTTACCACCATGTTGCCCGAATCCTAGTCATGATCCTAATCTTGAATGTCAACCAATTGTATGTGATAAGCTCCCGTGTTGCGAACCTCGTACCAGCCCTCCTTTCAGCAATACAAAGCATTGAGATTTTCGAAATATTCTTTCGTATTATGAAACTGATCAATTTACAATTGACAAAAATTCACATCGTTTGTATTAATTATATGAATAAGATTGGTTAAGAAGTTAAGGTATCACATTCTCTATTATTTTTTGCATTTAAAGGAGTGTTTTTATTGATTTATAACCTTATGTTCATACTTATCATTAAATTGAATACATTTTTCATATCCAACAATAGCCCTTTAGATCATAAAAATATAAATGTTTTGCATAAAATCATCTAATAAAAAACATATGCAACTTGTTATGGTATCTTAAACGTATAAAGATGAATAATTTTGTTGATTTTCTCAGAGTCAAATCTAGCTCTTTCAGATGTACACAAACACATATTTATGAGGTCAAGACCTATCTATGAGAAAAGCAAAAAATAGAGAAAAATCAAACTTGGATACATAAACTAAACGAGATTTTAACAAGTAAAGACTTGCCTTCAAACATGCATATTTGTCCAACAGACCTCAAATATTATAATCAAGAAAAGTGATAACAAGGTAACTTCAACTTATCCTTGAATAAATTTTCTTTAATGAAATGAAAAATCGAGTCCCACAATTAAATGTCTAAGACTGCATTACCCAAATTAGCCAGCCTATGTGCACACGTGTTTTAATCTTTATAAATTTGACTGAACACCTTAATCGTTTGAAGATTCTTGAAAATATCCTATCCATTCTTGATCTCGAATGAAAAAATAGATATGGATCTATTTGAAAATAAATTAGCCTTTTAGGAATTTATAAAATAATATATTTAAAAGAGTGTGTGTTATTTTCACAAGAACTCTACAAAAGTTTTAAATCAACCAAAAAGGGAATTGCAGAGCTTGAATAGGAGTGAGTCTTATTTTTAAAAACCATATATGTTTAGTTAATTTATTATTTACATTCATAAAAGTTATAGTGGTCTTTTACTCATATTTTAGAATAATTTACTTTTACAAAGACACCTGTTTTTTTTTGGTAAGGGCGAGATATGATAATACAGTATAATTCTATTCGACTTTAATATACAGATTATTTAATAATTTATATTAATTTATTGATAAGCGATAGAACAAAATGTTATTGATAAAAATAAATTAAAATAAAATCCCAAATTTCTAACAAATAGTGCAATCGTTTCTAAGAGGTAAAAAACATTTGAGATAAATACCTAGTCAAGAAAAAAAAAGAATTGACAATACAATCCTCCTACAAACCCTCCTATCAACAATACAAAGCATTGACATTTTGGAAATGTTCTTTCGTATTATGAAACTAATCAATTTGTATTTGAGAAAAATTCGCATCGTTTGTATTAATAATAAGAATAAGATTGATTAAGAAGTTAAGATATCTCATTCTCTATTATTTTTTGCATTTAAAGGAGTGTTTTTATTGATTGATAACCTTATCTTCATACTTATCATTAAGCTGAATACATTGTTCATCTCCAATCAATAACCCTTTAGATCATAAAAATAAGTGTTTTGAATAAAATCATCTTATAAATAACATATATAACTTGTTATGCTATCTTAAATGTATAGAGATGAATAATTTTGTTGATTTTCTCAGAGTGAAATCAAGCTCTTTCAGATATACACACACACATATTTAGGAGGTTAAGACCTATCTATGACAAAATAAAAATATAAGAAAAATTAAAACTTGGATACATAAACTAAACGAGATCTTAACAATTAATGACTTTCCTTCAAACATGTATATTTGTCCACCAAGCCTCAAATATTAAAATAAAGAAAATTGATAACAAGGTAACTTCAACTTATCCTTGCATAAATTTTCTTTAATAAACTGAAAAATCGACTACCACAATTGAATGTGTAAGATTGCATGACCCAAATTAGTCAGCCTGTGTATACACATGTTTTAATCTTTATAAATATGACTGAAAACCTTAATCGTTTGAAGATTCACGAAAATATCCTATCCATTCTCGATCTCGAATGAAAAAACAGATAAGGATCCATGTGAAAATAAATTATGTTTTATGGAATTTTTAAAATAAAATATTTAAAAGAGTGTGTGTTCTTTTGACAAGAAACCTACAAAAGTTTCAAATGGACCAAAAAGGGAATTGCAAATCTTGAATAGGAGTGAGTCTTATTTTTTTAAAAGATATATGTTTAGTTAATTTATTATTTACATTCATAAAACTTATAGTGGTCTTTTCATCATATTTTAGGATAATTTACTTTTACAAAGATACCTTATTTTTTTTGTGAGGGCATGATATGATAATACAAAATAATTCTATTTGATTTTAATATATAGATTATTTAATAATTTTTATTAATTTATTGATAAGCCATATAAATTAGTTTTTTTGATGAAAATAAAATAAAATAAAATCACAAATTTCTACCAAATAGTGCAATCGTTCCTAAATGGTAAAAAACACTCGAGAATAAACACCTAGTCAAAGGAAAAAAAGGCAATTCAATGCAAAAAATGGCAGTAAATGTGCAATAAAATATATGATTATAAAATTAATATTTGTGTATATTTTATAACATGAATTCTAGAGTATTCTATTTTATTGCCTATAAATAAGTAAAATCCACAGATTATTTTTACAAATTATATTCAATATCAAAACTCAGATTTATTTTTGTTTGCATACTAAGCTTTATCATAATGGAATCTTTTTTGAAGATGGTGTTTAAGTTTGTTGTGTTAGTTGTTGCTATTGCAGTTGCTCTAGTTGGAAATGTACAAGGTTTACCACCATGTTGCCCGAATCCTAGTCATGATCCTAATCTTGAATGTCAACCAATTGTATGTGATAAGCTCCCGTGTTGCGAACCTCGTACCAGCCCTCCTTTCAGCAATACAAAGCATTGAGATTTTCGAAATATTCTTTCGTATTATGAAACTGATCAATTTACAATTGACAAAAATTCACATCGTTTGTATTAATTATATGAATAAGATTGGTTAAGAAGTTAAGGTATCACATTCTCTATTATTTTTTGCATTTAAAGGAGTGTTTTTATTGATTTATAACCTTATGTTCATACTTATCATTAAATTGAATACATTTTTCATATCCAACAATAGCCCTTTAGATCATAAAAATATAAATGTTTTGCATAAAATCATCTAATAAAAAACATATGCAACTTGTTATGGTATCTTAAACGTATAAAGATGAATAATTTTGTTGATTTTCTCAGAGTCAAATCTAGCTCTTTCAGATGTACACAAACACATATTTATGAGGTCAAGACCTATCTATGAGAAAAGCAAAAAATAGAGAAAAATCAAACTTGGATACATAAACTAAACGAGATTTTAACAAGTAAAGACTTGCCTTCAAACATGCATATTTGTCCAACAGACCTCAAATATTATAATCAAGAAAAGTGATAACAAGGTAACTTCAACTTATCCTTGAATAAATTTTCTTTAATGAAATGAAAAATCGAGTCCCACAATTAAATGTCTAAGACTGCATTACCCAAATTAGCCAGCCTATGTGCACACGTGTTTTAATCTTTATAAATTTGACTGAACACCTTAATCGTTTGAAGATTCTTGAAAATATCCTATCCATTCTTGATCTCGAATGAAAAAATAGATATGGATCTATTTGAAAATAAATTAGCCTTTTAGGAATTTATAAAATAATATATTTAAAAGAGTGTGTGTTATTTTCACAAGAACTCTACAAAAGTTTTAAATCAACCAAAAAGGGAATTGCAGAGCTTGAATAGGAGTGAGTCTTATTTTTAAAAACCATATATGTTTAGTTAATTTATTATTTACATTCATAAAAGTTATAGTGGTCTTTTACTCATATTTTAGAATAATTTACTTTTACAAAGACACCTGTTTTTTTTTGGTAAGGGCGAGATATGATAATACAGTATAATTCTATTCGACTTTAATATACAGATTATTTAATAATTTATATTAATTTATTGATAAGCGATAGAACAAAATGTTATTGATAAAAATAAATTAAAATAAAATCCCAAATTTCTAACAAATAGTGCAATCGTTTCTAAGAGGTAAAAAACATTTGAGATAAATACCTAGTCAAGAAAAAAAAAGAATTGACAATACAATCCTCCTACAAACCCTCCTATCAACAATACAAAGCATTGACATTTTGGAAATGTTCTTTCGTATTATGAAACTAATCAATTTGTATTTGAGAAAAATTCGCATCGTTTGTATTAATAATAAGAATAAGATTGATTAAGAAGTTAAGATATCTCATTCTCTATTATTTTTTGCATTTAAAGGAGTGTTTTTATTGATTGATAACCTTATCTTCATACTTATCATTAAGCTGAATACATTGTTCATCTCCAATCAATAACCCTTTAGATCATAAAAATAAGTGTTTTGAATAAAATCATCTTATAAATAACATATATAACTTGTTATGCTATCTTAAATGTATAGAGATGAATAATTTTGTTGATTTTCTCAGAGTGAAATCAAGCTCTTTCAGATATACACACACACATATTTAGGAGGTTAAGACCTATCTATGACAAAATAAAAATATAAGAAAAATTAAAACTTGGATACATAAACTAAACGAGATCTTAACAATTAATGACTTTCCTTCAAACATGTATATTTGTCCACCAAGCCTCAAATATTAAAATAAAGAAAATTGATAACAAGGTAACTTCAACTTATCCTTGCATAAATTTTCTTTAATAAACTGAAAAATCGACTACCACAATTGAATGTGTAAGATTGCATGACCCAAATTAGTCAGCCTGTGTATACACATGTTTTAATCTTTATAAATATGACTGAAAACCTTAATCGTTTGAAGATTCACGAAAATATCCTATCCATTCTCGATCTCGAATGAAAAAACAGATAAGGATCCATGTGAAAATAAATTATGTTTTATGGAATTTTTAAAATAAAATATTTAAAAGAGTGTGTGTTCTTTTGACAAGAAACCTACAAAAGTTTCAAATGGACCAAAAAGGGAATTGCAAATCTTGAATAGGAGTGAGTCTTATTTTTTTAAAAGATATATGTTTAGTTAATTTATTATTTACATTCATAAAACTTATAGTGGTCTTTTCATCATATTTTAGGATAATTTACTTTTACAAAGATACCTTATTTTTTTTGTGAGGGCATGATATGATAATACAAAATAATTCTATTTGATTTTAATATATAGATTATTTAATAATTTTTATTAATTTATTGATAAGCCATATAAATTAGTTTTTTTGATGAAAATAAAATAAAATAAAATCACAAATTTCTACCAAATAGTGCAATCGTTCCTAAATGGTAAAAAACACTCGAGAATAAACACCTAGTCAAAGGAAAAAAAGGCAATTCAATGCAAAAAATGGCAGTAAATGTGCAATAAAATATATGATTATAAAATTAATATTTGTGTATATTTTATAACATGAATTCTAGAGTATTCTATTTTATTGCCTATAAATAAGTAAAATCCACAGATTATTTTTACAAATTATATTCAATATCAAAACTCAGATTTATTTTTGTTTGCATACTAAGCTTTATCATAATGGAATCTTTTTTGAAGATGGTGTTTAAGTTTGTTGTGTTAGTTGTTGCTATTGCAGTTGCTCTAGTTGGAAATGTACAAGGTTTACCACCATGTTGCCCGAATCCTAGTCATGATCCTAATCTTGAATGTCAACCAATTGTATGTGATAAGCTCCCGTGTTGCGAACCTCGTACCAGCCCTCCTTTCAGCAATACAAAGCATTGAGATTTTCGAAATATTCTTTCGTATTATGAAACTGATCAATTTACAATTGACAAAAATTCACATCGTTTGTATTAATTATATGAATAAGATTGGTTAAGAAGTTAAGGTATCACATTCTCTATTATTTTTTGCATTTAAAGGAGTGTTTTTATTGATTTATAACCTTATGTTCATACTTATCATTAAATTGAATACATTTTTCATATCCAACAATAGCCCTTTAGATCATAAAAATATAAATGTTTTGCATAAAATCATCTAATAAAAAACATATGCAACTTGTTATGGTATCTTAAACGTATAAAGATGAATAATTTTGTTGATTTTCTCAGAGTCAAATCTAGCTCTTTCAGATGTACACAAACACATATTTATGAGGTCAAGACCTATCTATGAGAAAAGCAAAAAATAGAGAAAAATCAAACTTGGATACATAAACTAAACGAGATTTTAACAAGTAAAGACTTGCCTTCAAACATGCATATTTGTCCAACAGACCTCAAATATTATAATCAAGAAAAGTGATAACAAGGTAACTTCAACTTATCCTTGAATAAATTTTCTTTAATGAAATGAAAAATCGAGTCCCACAATTAAATGTCTAAGACTGCATTACCCAAATTAGCCAGCCTATGTGCACACGTGTTTTAATCTTTATAAATTTGACTGAACACCTTAATCGTTTGAAGATTCTTGAAAATATCCTATCCATTCTTGATCTCGAATGAAAAAATAGATATGGATCTATTTGAAAATAAATTAGCCTTTTAGGAATTTTAAAATAAAATATTTAAAAGAGTGTGTGTTATTTTCACAAGAACTCTACAAAAGTTTTAAATCAACCAAAAAGGGAATTGCAGAGCTTGAATAGGAGTGAGTCTTATTTTTAAAAACCATATATGTTTAGTTAATTTATTATTTACATTCATAAAAGTTATAGTGGTCTTTTACTCATATTTTAGAATAATTTACTTTTACAAAGACACCTGTTTTTTTTTGGTAAGGGCGAGATATGATAATACAGTATAATTCTATTCGACTTTAATATACAGATTATTTAATAATTTATATTAATTTATTGATAAGCGATAGAACAAAATGTTATTGATAAAAATAAATTAAAATAAAATCCCAAATTTCTAACAAATAGTGCAATCGTTTCTAAGAGGTAAAAAACATTTGAGATAAATACCTAGTCAAGAAAAAAAAAGAATTGACAATACAATCCTCCTACAAACCCTCCTATCAACAATACAAAGCATTGACATTTTGGAAATGTTCTTTCGTATTATGAAACTAATCAATTTGTATTTGAGAAAAATTCGCATCGTTTGTATTAATAATAAGAATAAGATTGATTAAGAAGTTAAGATATCTCATTCTCTATTATTTTTTGCATTTAAAGGAGTGTTTTTATTGATTGATAACCTTATCTTCATACTTATCATTAAGCTGAATACATTGTTCATCTCCAATCAATAACCCTTTAGATCATAAAAATAAGTGTTTTGAATAAAATCATCTTATAAATAACATATATAACTTGTTATGCTATCTTAAATGTATAGAGATGAATAATTTTGTTGATTTTCTCAGAGTGAAATCAAGCTCTTTCAGATATACACACACACATATTTAGGAGGTTAAGACCTATCTATGACAAAATAAAAATATAAGAAAAATTAAAACTTGGATACATAAACTAAACGAGATCTTAACAATTAATGACTTTCCTTCAAACATGTATATTTGTCCACCAAGCCTCAAATATTAAAATAAAGAAAATTGATAACAAGGTAACTTCAACTTATCCTTGCATAAATTTTCTTTAATAAACTGAAAAATCGACTACCACAATTGAATGTGTAAGATTGCATGACCCAAATTAGTCAGCCTGTGTATACACATGTTTTAATCTTTATAAATATGACTGAAAACCTTAATCGTTTGAAGATTCACGAAAATATCCTATCCATTCTCGATCTCGAATGAAAAAACAGATAAGGATCCATGTGAAAATAAATTATGTTTTATGGAATTTTTAAAATAAAATATTTAAAAGAGTGTGTGTTCTTTTGACAAGAAACCTACAAAAGTTTCAAATGGACCAAAAAGGGAATTGCAAATCTTGAATAGGAGTGAGTCTTATTTTTTAAAAGATATATGTTTAGTTAATTTATTATTTACATTCATAAAACTTATAGTGGTCTTTTCATCATATTTTAGGATAATTTACTTTTACAAAGATACCTTATTTTTTTTGTGAGGGCATGATATGATAATACAAAATAATTCTATTTGATTTTAATATATAGATTATTTAATAATTTTTATTAATTTATTGATAAGCCATATAAATTAGTTTTTTTGATGAAAATAAAATAAAATAAAATCACAAATTTCTACCAAATAGTGCAATCGTTCCTAAATGGTAAAAAACACTCGAGAATAAACACCTAGTCAAAGGAAAAAAAGGCAATTCAATGCAAAAAATGGCAGTAAATGTGCAATAAAATATATGATTATAAAATTAATATTTGTGTATATTTTATAACATGAATTCTAGAGTATTCTATTTTATTGCCTATAAATAAGTAAAATCCACAGATTATTTTTACAAATTATATTCAATATCAAAACTCAGATTTATTTTTGTTTGCATACTAAGCTTTATCATAATGGAATCTTTTTTGAAGATGGTGTTTAAGTTTGTTGTGTTAGTTGTTGCTATTGCAGTTGCTCTAGTTGGAAATGTACAAGGTTTACCACCATGTTGCCCGAATCCTAGTCATGATCCTAATCTTGAATGTCAACCAATTGTATGTGATAAGCTCCCGTGTTGCGAACCTCGTACCAGCCCTCCTTTCAGCAATACAAAGCATTGAGATTTTCGAAATATTCTTTCGTATTATGAAACTGATCAATTTACAATTGAGAAAAATTCACATCGTTTGTATTAATTATATGAATAAGATTGGTTAAGAAGTTAAGGTATCACATTCTCTATTATTTTTTGCATTTAAAGGAGTGTTTTTATTGATTTATAACCTTATGTTCATACTTATCATTAAATTGAATACATTTTTCATATCCAACAATAGCCCTTTAGATCATAAAAATATAAATGTTTTGCATAAAATCATCTAATAAAAAACATATGCAACTTGTTATGGTATCTTAAACGTATAAAGATGAATAATTTTGTTGATTTTCTCAGAGTCAAATCTAGCTCTTTCAGATGTACACAAACACATATTTATGAGGTCAAGACCTATCTATGAGAAAAGCAAAAAATAGAGAAAAATCAAACTTGGATACATAAACTAAACGAGATTTTAACAAGTAAAGACTTGCCTTCAAACATGCATATTTGTCCAACAGACCTCAAATATTATAATCAAGAAAAGTGATAACAAGGTAACTTCAACTTATCCTTGAATAAATTTTCTTTAATGAAATGAAAAATCGAGTCCCACAATTAAATGTCTAAGACTGCATTACCCAAATTAGCCAGCCTATGTGCACACGTGTTTTAATCTTTATAAATTTGACTGAACACCTTAATCGTTTGAAGATTCTTGAAAATATCCTATCCATTCTTGATCTCGAATGAAAAAATAGATATGGATCTATTTGAAAATAAATTATGTTTTTAGGAATTTTTAAAATAAAATATTTAAAAGTGTGTGTGTTATTTTGACAAGAACTCTACAAAAGTTTTAAATCAACCAAAAAGGGAATTGCAGAGCTTGAATAGGAGTGAGTCTTATTTTTAAAAAAGATATATGTTTAGTTAATTTATGATTTACATTCATAAAACTTATAGTGGTCTTTTACTCATATTTTAGAATAATTTACTTTTACAAAGACACCTGTTTTTTTTTGGTAAGGGCGAGATATGATAATACAGTATAATTCTATTCGACTTTAATATACAGATTATTTAATAATTTATATTAATTTATTGATAAGCGATAGAACAAAATGTTATTGATAAAAATAAATTAAAATAAAATCCCAAATTTCTAACAAATAGTGCAATCGTTTCTAAGAGGTAAAAAACATTTGAGATAAATACCTAGTCAAGAAAAAAAAAGAATTGACAATACAATCCTCCTACAAACCCTCCTATCAACAATACAAAGCATTGACATTTTGGAAATGTTCTTTCGTATTATGAAACTAATCAATTTGTATTTGAGAAAAATTCGCATCGTTTGTATTAATAATAAGAATAAGATTGATTAAGAAGTTAAGATATCTCATTCTCTATTATTTTTTGCATTTAAAGGAGTGTTTTTATTGATTGATAACCTTATCTTCATACTTATCATTAAGCTGAATACATTGTTCATCTCCAATCAATAACCCTTTAGATCATAAAAATAAGTGTTTTGAATAAAATCATCTTATAAATAACATATATAACTTGTTATGCTATCTTAAATGTATAGAGATGAATAATTTTGTTGATTTTCTCAGAGTGAAATCAAGCTCTTTCAGATACACACACACACATATTTAGGAGGTTAAGACCTATCTATGACAAAATAAAAATATAAGAAAAAATTAAAACTTGGATACATAAACTAAACGAGATCTTAACAATTAATGACTTTCCTTCAAACATGTATATTTGTCCACCAAGCCTCAAATATTAAAATAAAGAAAATTGATAACAAGGTAACTTCAACTTATCCTTGCATAAATTTTCTTTAATAAACTGAAAAATCGACTACCACAATTGAATGTGTAAGATTGCATGACCCAAATTAGTCAGCCTGTGTATACACATGTTTTAATCTTTATAAATATGACTGAAAACCTTAATCGTTTGAAGATTCACGAAAATATCCTATCCATTCTCGATCTCGAATGAAAAAACAGATAAGGATCCATGTGAAAATAAATTATGTTTTTAGGAATTTTTAAAATAAAATATTTAAAAGAGTGTGTGTTCTTTTGACAAGAAACCTACAAAAGTTTCAAATGGACCAAAAAGGGAATTGCAAATCTTGAATAGGAGTGAGTCTTATTTTTTTAAAGATATATGTTTAGTTAATTTATTATTTACATTCATAAAACTTATAGTGGTCTTTTCATCATATTTTAGGATAATTTACTTTTACAAAGATACCTTATTTTTTTGTGAGGGCATGATATGATAATACAAAATAATTCTATTTGATTTTAATATATAGATTATTTAATAATTTTTATTAATTTATTGATAAGCCATATAAATTAGTTTTTTTGATGAAAATAAAATAAAATAAAATCACAAATTTCTACCAAATAGTGCAATCGTTCCTAAATGGTAAAAAACACTCGAGAATAAACACCTAGTCAAAGGAAAAAAAGGCAATTCAATGCAAAAAATGGCAGTAAATGTGCAATAAAATATATGATTATAAAATTAATATTTGTGTATATTTTATAACATGAATTCTAGAGTATTCTATTTTATTGCCTATAAATAAGTAAAATCCACAGATTATTTTTACAAATTATATTCAATATCAAAACTCAGATTTATTTTTGTTTGCATACTAAGCTTTATCATAATGGAATCTTTTTTGAAGATGGTGTTTAAGTTTGTTGTGTTAGTTGTTGCTATTGCAGTTGCTCTAGTTGGAAATGTACAAGGTTTACCACCATGTTGCCCGAATCCTAGTCATGATCCTAATCTTGAATGTCAACCAATTGTATGTGATAAGCTCCCGTGTTGCGAACCTCGTACCAGCCCTCCTTTCAGCAATACAAAGCATTGAGATTTTCGAAATATTCTTTCGTATTATGAAACTGATCAATTTACAATTGAGAAAAATTCACATCGTTTGTATTAATTATATGAATAAGATTGGTTAAGAAGTTAAGGTATCACATTCTCTATTATTTTTTGCATTTAAAGGAGTGTTTTTATTGATTTATAACCTTATGTTCATACTTATCATTAAATTGAATACATTTTTCATATCCAACAATAGCCCTTTAGATCATAAAAATATAAATGTTTTGCATAAAATCATCTAATAAAAAACATATGCAACTTGTTATGGTATCTTAAACGTATAAAGATGAATAATTTTGTTGATTTTCTCAGAGTCAAATCTAGCTCTTTCAGATGTACACAAACACATATTTATGAGGTCAAGACCTATCTATGAGAAAAGCAAAAAATAGAGAAAAATCAAACTTGGATACATAAACTAAACGAGATTTTAACAAGTAATGACTTGCCTTCAAACATGCATATTTGTCCAATAGACCTCAAATATTATAATCAAGAAAAGTGATAGCATGGTAACTTCAACTTATCCTTGAATAAATTTTCTTTAATGAAATGAAAAATCGAGTCCCACAATTAAATGTCTAAGACTGCATTACCCAAATTAGCCAGCCTATGTGCACACGTGTTTTAATCTTTATAAATTTGACTGAACACCTTAATCATTTGAAGATTCTTGAAAATATCCTATCCATTCTTGATCTCGAATGAAAAAATAGATATGGATCTATTTGAAAATAAATTATGTTTTTAGGAATTTTTTTAAAATAAAATATTTAAAAGTGTGTGTGTTATTTTGACAAGAACTCTACAAAAGTTTTAAATCAACCAAAAAGGGAATTGCAGAGCTTGAATAGGAGTGAGTCTTATTTTTAAAAAAGATATATGTTTAGTTAATTTATGATTTACATTCATAAAACTTATAGTGGTCTTTTACTCATATTTTAGAATAATTTACTTTTACAAAGACACCTGTTTTTTTTGTAAGGGCGAGATATGATAATATAGTATAATTCTATTCGACTTTAAAAGAATTGACAATACAAACCTCCTACAAACCCTCCTATCAACAATACAAAGCATTGACATTTTGGAAATGTTCTTTCGTATTATGAAACTAATCAATTTGTATTTGAGAAAAATTCGCATCGTTTGTATTAATAATAAGAATAAGATTGATTAAGAAGTTAAGATATCTCATTCTCTATTATTATTTTGCATTTAAAGGAGTGTTTTTATTGATTGATAACCTTATCTTCATACTTATCATTAAGCTGAATACATTGTTCATCTCCAATCAATAACCCTTTAGATCATAAAAATAAGTGTTTTGAATAAAATCATCTTATAAATAACATATATAACTTGTTATGCTATCTTAAATGTATAGAGATGAATAATTTTGTTGATTTTCTCAGAGTGAAATCTAGCTCTTTCAGATACACACACACACATATTTAGGAGGTTAAGACCTATCTATGACAAAATAAAAATATAAGAAAAAATAAAAACTTGGATACATAAACTAAACGAGATCTTAACAATTAATGACTTTCCTTCAAACATGTATATTTGTCCACCAAGCCTCAAATATTAAAATAAAGAAAATTGATAACAAGGTAACTTCAACTTATCCTTGCATAAATTTTCTTTAATAAACTTAAAAATCGACTACCACAATTGAATGTGTAAGATTGCATGACCCAAATTAGTCAGCCTGTGTATACACATGTTTTAATCTTTATAAATATGACTGAAAACCTTAATCGTTTGAAGATTCACGAAAATATCCTATCCATTCTCGATCTCGAATGAAAAAACAGATAAGGATCCATGTGAAAATAAATTATGTTTTTAGGAATTTTTAAAATAAAATATTTAAAAGAGTGTGTGTTCTTTTGACAAGAAACCTACAAAAGTTTCAAATGGACCAAAAAGGGAATTGCAAATCTTGAATAGGAGTGAGTCTTATTTTTTTAAAAGATATATGTTTAGTTAATTTATTATTTACATTCATAAAACTTATAGTGGTCTTTTCATCATATTTTAGGATAATTTACTTTTACAAAGATACCTTATTTTTTTGTGAGGGCATGATATGATAATACAAAATAATTCTATTTGATTTTAATATATAGATTATTTAATAATTTTTATTAATTTATTGATAAGCCATATAAATTAGTTTTTTTGATGAAAATAAAATAAAATAAAATCACAAATTTCTACCAAATAGTGCAATCGTTCCTAAATGGTAAAAAACACTCGAGAATAAACACCTAGTCAAAGGAAAAAAGGCAATTCAATGCAAAAAATGGCAGTAAATGTGCAATAAAATATATGATTATAAAATTAATATTTGTGTATATTTTATAACATGAATTCTAGAGTATTCTATTTTATTGCCTATAAATAAGTAAAATCCACAGATTATTTTTACAAATTATATTCAATATCAAAACTCAGATTTATTTTTGTTTGCATACTAAGCTTTATCATAATGGAATCTTTTTTGAAGATGGTGTTTAAGTTTGTTGTGTTAGTTGTTGCTATTGCAGTTGCTCTAGTTGGAAATGTACAAGGTTTACCACCATGTTGCCCGAATCCTAGTCATGATCCTAATCTTGAATGTCAACCAATTGTATGTGATAAGCTCCCGTGTTGCGAACCTCGTACCAGCCCTCCTTTCAGCAATACAAAGCATTGAGATTTTCGAAATATTCTTTCGTATTATGAAACTGATCAATTTACAATTGAGAAAATTCACATCGTTTGTATTAATTATATGAATAAGATTGGTTAAGAAGTTAAGGTATCACATTCTCTATTATTTTTTGCATTTAAAGGAGTGTTTTTATTGATTTATAACCTTATGTTCATACTTATCATTAAATTGAATACATTTTTCATATCCAACAATAGCCCTTTAGATCATAAAAATATAAATGTTTTGCATAAAATCATCTAATAAAAAACATATGCAACTTGTTATGGTATCTTAAACGTATAAAGATGAATAATTTTGTTGATTTTCTCAGAGTCAAATCTAGCTCTTTCAGATGTACACAAACACATATTTATGAGGTCAAGACCTATCTATGAGAAAAGCAAAAAATAGAGAAAAATCAAACTTGGATACATAAACTAAACGAGATTTTAACAAGTAATGACTTGCCTTCAAACATGCATATTTGTCCAATAGACCTCAAATATTATAATCAAGAAAAGTGATAGCAAGGTAACTTCAACTTATCCTTGAATAAATTTTCTTTAATGAAATGAAAAATCGAGTCCCACAATTAAATGTCTAAGACTGCATTACCCAAATTAGCCAGCCTATGTGCACACGTGTTTTAATCTTTATAAATTTGACTGAACACCTTAATCATTTGAAGATTCTTGAAAATATCCTATCCATTCTTGATCTCGAATGAAAAAATAGATATGGATCTATTTGAAAATAAATTATGTTTTTAGGAATTTTTAAAATAATATTTAAAAGTGTGTGTTATTTGACAAGAACTCTACAAAAGTTTTAAATCAACCAAAAAGGGAATTGCAGAGCTTGAATAGGAGTGAGTCTTATTTTTAAAAAAGATATATGTTTAGTTAATTTATATTTACATTCATAAAATTATAGTGGTCTTTTACTCATATTTTAGAATAATTTACTTTTACAAAGACACCTGTTTTTTTTTGTAAGGCGAGATATGATAATACAGTATAATTCTATTCGACCCTTTAATATACAGATTATTTAATAATTTATATTAATTTATTGATAAGCGATAGAAAAAAATGTTATTGATAAAAATAAAATAAAATAAAATCCCAAATTTCTAACAAATAGTGCAATCCTTTCTAAGAGGTAAAAAACATTTGAGATAAATACCTAGTCAAGAAAAAAAAAAGAATTGACAATACAAACCTCCTACAAACCCTCCTATCAACAATACAAAGCATTGACATTTTGGAAATGTTCTTTCGCATTATGAAACTAATCAATTTGTATTTGAGAAAAATTCGCATCGTTTGTATTAATAATAAGAATAAGATTGATTAAGAAGTTAAGATATCTCATTCTCTATTATTTTTTGCATTTAAAGGAGTGTTTTTATTGATTGATAACCTTATCTTCATACTTATCATTAAGCTGAATACATTGTTCATCTCCAATCAGTAACCCTTTGGATCATAAAAATAAGTGTTTTGAATAAAATCATCTTATAAATAACATATATAACTTGTTATGCTATCTTAAATGTATAGAGATGAATAATTTTGTTGATTTTCTCAGAGTGAAATCTAGCTCTTTCAGATATACACACACACATATTTAGGAGGTTAAGACCTATCTATGAAAAAATAAAAATATAAGAAAAACTAAAACTTGGATACATAAACTAAACGGGATCTTAACAATTAATGATTTTCCTTCAAACATGTATATTTGTCCACCAAGCCTCAAATATTAAAATAAAGAAAATTGATAACAAGGTAACTTCAACTTATCCTTGCATAAATTTTCTTTAATAAACTGAAAAATCGACTCCCACAATTGAATGTGTAAGATTGCATGACCCAAATTAGTCAGCCTGTGTATACACATGTTTTAATCTTTATAAATATGACTGAACACCTTAATCGTTTGAAGATTCACGAAAATATCCTATCCATTCTCGATCTCGAATGAAGAAACAGATAAGGATCCATTTGAAAATAAATTATGTTTTTAGGAATTTTTAAAATAAAATATTTAAAAGAGTGTGTGTTCTTTTGACAAGAAACCTACAAAAGTTTCAAATGGACCAAAAAGGGAATTGCAAATCTTGAATAGGAGTGAGTCTTATTTTTTTAAAAGATATATGTTTAGTTAATTTATTATTTACATTCATAAAACTTATGGTGGTCTTTTCATCATATTTTAGGATAATTTACTTTTACAAAGATACCTTATTTTTTTGTGAGGGCATGATATGATAATACAAAATAATTCTATTTGATTTTAATATATAGATTATTTAATAATTTTTATTAATTTATTGATAAGCCATATAAATTAGCTTTTTTGATGAAAATAAAATAAAATAAAATCACAAATTTCTACCAAATAGTGCAATCGTTCCTAAATGGTAAAAAACACTCGAGAATAAACACCTAGTCAAAGGAAAAAAAGGCAATTCAGTGCAAAAAATGGCAGTAAATGTGCAATCAAATATATGATTATAAAATTAATATTTGTGTATATTTTATAACATGAATTCTAGAGTATTCTATTTTATTGCCTATAAATAAGTAAAATCCACAGATTATTTTTACAAATAATATTCAATATCAAAACTCAGATTTATTTTTGTTTGCATACTAAGCTTTATCATAATGGAATCTGTTTTGAAGATGGTGTTTAAGTTTGTTGTGTTAGTTGTTGCTATTGCAGTTGCTCTAGTTGGAAATGTACAAGGTTTACCCCCATGTTGCCCGAATCCTAGTCATGATCCTAATCTTGAATGTCAACCAATTGTATGTGATAAGCTCCCGTGTTGCGAACCTCGTACCAGCCCTCCTTTCAGCAATACAAAGCATTGAGATTTTCGAAATATTCTTTCGTATTATGAAACTGATCAATTTACAATTGAGAAAAATTCACATCGTTTGTATTAATTATATGAATAAGATTGGTTAAGAAGTTAAGGTATCACATTCTCTATTATTTTTTGCATTTAAAGGAGTGTTTTTATTGATTTATAACCTTATGTTCATACTTATCATTAAATTGAATACATTTTTCATATCCAACAATAGCCCTTTAGATCATAAAAATATAAATGTTTTGCATAAAATCATCTAATAAAAAACATATGCAACTTGTTATGGTATCTTAAACGTATAAAGATGAATAATTTTGTTGATTTTCTCAGAGTCAAATCTAGCTCTTTCAGATGTACACACACACACATATTTAGGAGGTCAAGACCTATCTATGAGAAAAGCAAAAAATAGAGAAAAATCAATTTGGATACATAAACTAAACAAGATTTTAACAAGTAATGACTTGCCTTCAAACATGCATATTTGTCCAACAGACCTCAAATATTATAATCAAGAAAAGTGATAACAAGGTAACTTCAACTTATCCTTGAATAAATTTTCTTTAATGAAATGAAAAATCGAGTCCCACAATTGAATGTCTAAGACTGCATTACCCAAATTAGCCAGCCTATGTGCACATGTGTTTTAATCTTTATAAATTTGACTGAACACCTTAATCGTTTGAAGATTCTTGAAAATATCCTATCCATTCTTGATCTCGAATGAAAAAATAGATATGGATCTATTTGAAAATAAATTAGCCTTTTAGGAATTTATAAAATAATATATTTAAAAGAGTGTGTGTTATTTTCACAAGAACTCTACAAAAGTTTTAAATCAACCAAAAAGGGAATTGCAGAGCTTGAATAGGAGTGAGTCTTATTTTTAAAAACCATATATGTTTAGTTAATTTATTATTTACATTCATAAAAGTTATAGTGGTCTTTTACTCATATTTTAGAATAATTTACTTTTACAAAGACACCTGTTTTTTTTTGTAAGGGCGAGATATGATAATACAATATAATTCTATTCGACTTTAATATACAGATTATTTAATAATTTATATTAATTTATTAATAAGCGATAGAAAAAAAATGTTATTGATAAAAAAAAAATAAAATAAAATCCCAAATTTCTAACAAATAGTGCAATCGTTTCTAAGAGGTAAAAAACATTTGAGATAAATACCTAGTCAAGAAAAAAAAAAAGAATTGACAATACAAACCTCCTACAAACCCTCCTATCAACAATACAAAGCATTGACATTTTGGAAATGTTCTTTCGCATTATGAAACTAATCAATTTGTATTTGAGAAAAATTCGCATCGTTTGTATTAATAATAAGAATAAGATTGATTAAGAAGTTAAGATATCTCATTCTCTATTATTTTTTGCATTTAAAGGAGTGTTTTTATTGATTGATAACCTTATCTTCATACTTATCATTAAGCTGAATACATTGTTCATCTCCAATCAGTAACCCTTTGGATCATAAAAATAAGTGTTTTGAATAAAATCATCTTATAAATAACATATATAACTTGTTATGCTATCTTAAATGTATAGAGATGAATAATTTTGTTGATTTTCTCAGAGTGAAATCTAGCTCTTTCAGATATACACACACACATATTTAGGAGGTTAAGACCTATCTATGAAAAAATAAAAATATAAGAAAAACTAAAACTTGGATACATAAACTAAACGGGATCTTAACAATTAATGACTTTCCTTCAAACATGTATATTTGTCCACCAAGCCTCAAATATTAAAATAAAGAAAATTGATAACAAGGTAACTTCAACTTATCCTTGCATAAATTTTCTTTAATAAACTGAAAAATCGACTCCCACAATTGAATGTGTAAGATTGCATGACCCAAATTAGTCAGCCTGTGTATACACATGTTTTAATCTTTATAAATATGACTGAACACCTTAATCGTTTGAAGATTCACGAAAATATCCTATCCATTCTCGATCTCGAATGAAGAAACAGATAAGGATCCATTTGAAAATAAATTATGTTTTTAGGAATTTTTAAAATAAAATATTTAAAAGAGTGTGTGTTCTTTTGACAAGAAACCTACAAAAGTTTCAAATGGACCAAAAAGGTAATTGCAAATCTTGAATAGGAGTGAGTCTTATTTTTTTAAAAGATATATGTTTAGTTAATTTATTATTTACATTCATAAAACTTATAGTGGTCTTTTCATCATATTTTAGGATAATTTACTTTTACAAAGATACCTTATTTTTTTGTGAGGGCATGATATGATAATACAAAATAATTCTATTTGATTTTAATATATAGATTATTCAATAATTTTTATTAATTTATTGATAAGCCATATAAATTAGCTTTTTTGATGAAAATAAAATAAAATAAAATCACAAATTTCTACCAAATAGTGCAATCGTTCCTAAATGGTAAAAAACACTCGAGAATAAACACCTAGTCAAAGGAAAAAAAGGCAATTCAGTGCAAAAAATGGCAGTAAATGTGCAATCAAATATATGATTATAAAATTAATATTTGTGTATATTTTATAACATGAATTCTAGAGTATTCTATTTTATTGCCTATAAATAAGTAAAATCCACAGATTATTTTTACAAATAATATTCAATATCAAAACTCAGATTTATTTTTGTTTGCATACTAAGCTTTATCATAATGGAATCTGTTTTGAAGATGGTGTTTAAGTTTGTTGTGTTACTTGTTGCTATTGCAGTTGCTCTAGTTGGAAATGTACAAGGTTTACCACCATGTTGCCCGAATCCTAGTCATGATCCTAATCTTGAATGTCAACCAATTGTATGTGATAAGCTCCCGTGTTGCGAACCTCGTACCAGCCCTCCTTTCAGCAATACAAAGCATTGAGATTTTCGAAATATTCTTTCGTATTATGAAACTGATCAATTTACAATTGAGAAAAATTCACATCGTTTGTATTCATTATATGAATAAGATTGGTTAAGAAGTTAAGGTATCACATTCTCTATTATTTTTTGCATTTAAAGGAGTGTTTTTATTGATTTATAACCTTATGTTCATACTTATCATTAAATTGAATACATTTTTCATATCCAACAATAGCCCTTTAGATCATAAAAATATAAATGTTTTGCATAAAATCATCTAATAAAAAACATATGCAACTTGTTATGGTATCTTAAACGTATAAAGATGAATAATTTTGTTGATTTTCTCAGAGTCAAATCTAGCTCTTTCAGATGTACACACACACACATATTTAGGAGGTCAAGACCTATCTATGAGAAAAGCAAAAAATAGAGAAAAATCAATTTGGATACATAAACTAAACAAGATTTTAACAAGTAATGACTTGCCTTCAAACATGCATATTTGTCCAACAGACCTCAAATATTATAATCAAGAAAAGTGATAACAAGGTAACTTCAACTTATCCTTGAATAAATTTTCTTTAATGAAATGAAAAATCGAGTCCCACAATTGAATGTCTAAGACTGCATTACCCAAATTAGCCAGCCTATGTGCACATGTGTTTTAATCTTTATAAATTTGACTGAACACCTTAATCGTTTGAAGATTCTTGAAAATATCCTATCCATTCTTGATCTCGAATGAAAAAATAGATATGGATCTATTTGAAAATAAATTAGCCTTTTAGGAATTTATAAAATAATATATTTAAAAGAGTGTGTGTTATTTTCACAAGAACTCTACAAAAGTTTTAAATCAACCAAAAAGGGAATTGCAGAGCTTGAATAGGAGTGAGTCTTATTTTTAAAAAACATATATGTTTAGTTAATTTATTATTTACATTCATAAAAGTTATAGTGGTCTTTCAATCATATTTTAGAATAATTTACTTTTACAAAGATACCTTATTTTTTGTAAAAGCATGATATAATAATACAAAATAATTCTATTTGATTTTAATATATAGATTATTTAATAATTTATATTAATTTATAGATAAGCCATAGAAATTAGTTTTTTTGATGAAAATAAAATAAAATAAAATCACAAATTTCTAACAAATAGTGAAATCATTCGTAAAAGGTAGAAAACACTCAAATAAACACCTAGTCAAAGGAAAAAAAAGGCAATTCAAAGCCAAAAATGGCAGTAAATGTGCAATAAAATATATGATTATACAATTAATATTTGTTTATATTTAATAACTTGAATTCTAGAGTGTTCTATTTTATTGCCTATAAATAAGTAAAATCCACACATTATTTTGCATTACGGTCAAATTGTAGAAAAAAAACAGACATAAGCAAAGAAATTCTTTAAAAGGAGGGAGAGATTTTGAAATTAAAGAAGAGATTTTGAGATTAAAGAAGAGATTTTGAGATTAAAGAAGAGATTTTGAAATTAAAGAAGAGATTCTGAGATTTTGCAATGGCATAAGGAGATGAAGAGACTAATCCTAAGCATAAATTTAAAAGTTGAGAGTTAAAAAGATTTGACCAATGGGCTGCAATACAATAGACAGACATGTCATATAGAAACCCAAAATTCCCTTGGACATTAGTATCAAGAAACAAATAATGCACAATATAACAGTTTGAAGAGCAACGCATCAAATAAAGACAGTCACATCCAAGCTTAGCAACCCTATGATCTTCTTCAAATTTGCCCATGTAGTAGATGAATTCCACAATTTCATAAGGCACAAGTTCAAAATAACAGCTTCACAATGATCATGTTGCAGATGAATTCAAATGGATCTTTAATGATGTATCAGATGAAGTTTCAAATCACAAGCACTTGGTTACATGAAAGTTGGCATTGGCCAAGTCCTTTGCATAGGAAGTGTTGCCTAAATTCTAAGTCCAATTGTCTCAGATCAAACCAACAGTCCACACAAGATATTTTTTAGGGTTTTTGTTCTTATTTATGTGCATTAATGGTCAAAGACCACACAAACAAACACAATATACACAAACAAAATATATCATAAAAATGGTCTAAATGGACAAAGTGAAAATGACATTAACTTAAACAATTAGAATGGTATGAATAATGGCAAATGTATAAAGCTTGCAAAATAAAGTGCATTAAAGATAAATGGCTTGAAATTAAATGTTAGTTGTTAATGAGTTAGAAGCTAGTATTGCTTTTGCTTTTTGTTTAAGTCATTCTTTGGAGAACACTCAACCCACTTATCATAAGCATGGATCCTTGAACCAAGACATCTTCCAAAGGAAGGAAAAAAGGCAGAGTTTCCACATAATACCATGAAAGAGGGGAGACATACAATCTCACTAACTAGAATTCTATGCCTTTTTGTGTTAAAATTTAGCGCTATGTTAAGCAATCGTAATTGGAGTTATGTAGAAGTCACAACTATCTAAGGTCGGGCAATATAATTTTGGTGTTAATGCATGTTAGAGACATAGTATGATGAATTATGCTCGTGAAACATACCACACACAAAAAGAATATGCAAAGCGGGGCACCTAATCTCATCCCTACTTATGTTGATTTTGCAATCAACTAGCCTTAGGATATGGAGATATCATAGGTCCATGACATGAATGCATAAAGAAGGGGAATGAGATGAAGAGGGAGGGGGGAATGGATCAAACACAAATTGGTCAAAGGAGGACTTTTCTCAAGTTAAGATCATTCATTCATTTTGGGAGATGGAATGTACATTCCATCAATCCCCTAAATCCAATGATCTTAACCTAACAAAGTCAAATCAACCTTGACCAAGGCCCAACAACACAAGCCAAACTCACAAAGTCAATTAAAATGGCTCTACACTATTAATTTGGCATTTAAACAATTAAAAATATTAAAAATAGTGCATTAAACTAAATATGGTTGGTCAATTTCCTAAAACCTCATCAAAACATCAAAGAAATGGTCATGAGATTTATCATAGATCAAACAAGGTCAAAGGAGCTTGGAGAAAAAAATTCAGAATTTTTGAAACTTAAAAGTATTTTTAAATAGTTAAAAATATTCACAAAATCAATTAAATGATGAAAAATATTAATAATGATCAAAAAAATAATTTTATTTCAGAAAACCAAGGAGAATTTTATTTAGATTTTTTTGGTGAAACTCTCATATTTTTTGGAGGAATATTAAAATTAATATGAATTAATGGAAATCAATGGAATAAAAATAAAAATCAGATAATCAAAAAAATGTGGACCACTTGATCTCTCTCATTAATTGAGGTGGCAGATCAAGTGGTGGAGAGTGCGTTCCATGGTGCGCGCTTGTCAACTTTCCACACGCTGGATAATCACAATGAGCGCTCCAGATTAAAACATTTTAAAACAAATCAATGGCTCTGAACGCTTCCAGCTCATCATCGGAGCAAAAGGTCGGTCATCTTCTCCGATGACCCTGGCCGGACTGGTTCAATCATCACCACATCATAAATGAAAAGGGAGGACATTATCTTAAACAAAAAATGGCGTAGATCACGAATATCACCTTAATTTTAACTAACTCCAAAAATATAGAGAGATACGTGTAGTTGAATTTTGAGGTATGTCAATTGAGTTACTTCGATTTGACCTTAAAGCAACTCAATCTTCTTGCCTACATTGGTAGGACTTCAAAACACCAAGGATCCAAGATAATTGATGAGAATTGAGAGAGACTCGAAGAGAAGAAAAATTTGGAATAATACCTTCAATGTTGTGCATAAATGGATCTTTCTTGCTTCAATTCGTGCTTGATCTTGCTTATGGAGCTTGTGGAAGTGGCTTAAGAGTAATGCAAAGCTTTGGATCCTGGATTTTTTGAATCTCCAAACAGTGAGATTCAAACTCAAATTTCAATTGAAATTTTTCAGTTTTTCCTTTGAATTGAGAGGGTTTGAATGGTGGGGGGCAAAGCTGGCGCGCAAGGTCCTTTGAATTGAAGCATTGGACCTCTATTTATAGCAAAATGAAGTGTTATTTGCACACTTGAAAAATTATCGAAAATTGGTAATGCAATGCACATGCTTGCATGGGTGTGTGTAGGCCCATGAAGCAACTCTACTAAGTCCAGAATCAACTGAAATGAGGTATGCATGAAGTTTGGATTGAAAGGCAAATTTATTTGAATGTTTGAAGCATGAATCTTGCCAACTGATACATGCCTATTTAAACCATGCGCAGACCCATCAAACATTGTCCAAAATGAATGAATTAGGACTCTTTGGAAAGACTAGAGCAAGAGGAACAACTCTTATGTTGAACACTTTTCCATTTGGAACTTGTGGTGAATTTTGAGGTGGAAGTTTGGAAATTTCAACATGTTAAAATATTCTCTTAGTGTCAAGTCACATATTCAATTATTCTACCTTGGCTGACTTTTTATGTGAACACCAAATGAGAAAAGTGTCTTCATTAAAGTTGTAGCCCTTTCAAAAAAATTCAAAATGGGCATAAAGTTGACATCATTTGGTTTTAGTATAAGTGAGTTATGCACTTTTGAAGTTGAGGAAAATCACTTGTTCAATGGTATTGTTCCAAAATGACCTATAATGTATCCTCGTATCACATGCTCATAAAGGATGATTTAGCTCTCACTCGAAACATCAAAGTTATAGTAGGCATCTTGAATTTGATTGTGAAACTTGGAAATCTTTCATCTCATAAATATTGAGCAAGTTATGGCCTTGGGAAGTTGACTTTCAAATTAGGGTTTAGACAAAATGACCTATAATGTTTCAATATAGAAAATGACTTTCCAAGAAAATTTAGCTCTAGACCTACACATGAAAGTTGTTTGTAATGTCATTTAGAGTAACTTTTATCTTGGTATTTGTAGAGGTAAATTCATGATCATCAAGCTATGGATAAGCTAGACATCAAATAACAAGAGTCGCCATCACGCTTTTATTGTTTCCAAGGGAAAAGGGAAAAGTACGAACAAAACCCAAAAAATAAGAAGTTTTCAAATCAAAACTAATAAAATTCCAGAGATTACAGGTAAGGGGGTTGGTTACACAGAGGGAAGTGAAGGAGAATTGGGATCCAAAACGCAGCGGAAATTAAAATTTTCTCCTTTAGAGATCCTTACGAATGGTCATGATCAGTGATAGGATAGTTACCTCTTGTGACGGTTGAAACCTTTGGTGCAGGTCTCTTGTGGCGATTGAAACCTTTGATGAAGATCTACGGAGCGATCACGAACATTGAACTATGACAACCTCTCTACTCAGTCCACACGAACGGATTCCTTCAATCTCAGTGCTAGCTGGTATGAATGAAGGCTTTGAGTGAGTGAAAGAGAGAGAGAGAGAGAGAGAGAGAGAGAGAGAGAGAACGAAAATGCAACCGCAATTAATGCTTCTGCACAAGGGTTCTATTTATAGAACCACTTGTGTGGGCTTCAATCTAAAAGGCCCACTTAAGTGTATTTTGGCCCATATCTTATAATATGCCCAAAATCACTTAAGCCCATGGTACCTTACCATATTTCATATTCTACTTAAGTACACCGTACCTTATGATATTCTATAATTCACTTAAGGGCACCGTACCTTATGGTGTTCCTCAGTTACTCTATCTCTCATCAATCTGTCCTTTGTGTGTGACCCTATAGATTTTCGTGACGTTGGCAATTATATTAAATCACGCATTTAACATAATAAACAGTGAGCGGTATCTAGCAACACATCACTGCTACCCAAGACATGAAAATGTCATGTGATCTGACAAAACCTTCTGTGATAATACTTATGTGTAGAATTACCTTTTTGCCCTTATGTCTATATTGAACACAAGGCATAGACTGTGTCATCCTTGTCCAGTTCAATATTGGGCCCATAGACATTTATCCTGTTGTGCAGGATGGGCAAATTCTATCTAGGTCACTCATGTCCCTCAACATGCTTCGTGGAGTACCCATCAACTGTCTTTATGGTTATCCAGTTACGGACAATGTTTGATCAGTAATAAAGCACTCGACTCTACATCTAGGGTCCATAGTGGTTTCAGGTCGAAGGGTGGTATACACCACTATCACCATGAAAATAACTTATGACACTTTTCATAACTTTTTATACAGTATTCTCATAGCGGGTCAATCCAGTATTAATATTACTCTTAACATTCATACCTATGTTTAAGACTTGATAACTCCTTATCCATGATCCATGAGATGTGATAATCAGTCTATATACATAATAGTCTAAATGCTTTAATGTTATCCCACTTCACAATAAAGCTCGACTACGGATACTTTAAGAATAGTGTCCATATGTTTAATGTGATCATATGATCAAGTCACACTTGATACATTAAACGGACTAGCTATTCTAGGGACTTTATTAAATAAAGGTAATAAAGAAAAAGCCTTTTATTATTCATAAATAATTTGATACAAGTACCAAAAGTATTGGCCTCTAGGGCTTAGAATGGGGGGATGAGAAAAGAATTTATTAATTATATTTTTGTGTTTGACAAGACCTTCAGACTTGTGCCTACGTACCAACATAAAATGAGGGATCAAAACCTCGTAGGTCGTGGTGTAAATTTCAAAGTGGATGCATTGCTTTTTAACAAAATTTAAGTTTGAAAGGCACAAAAGCCTAAAAATGGCTAGAATTAGTTAGTTCTTTTGGATTTTGAAAATTTTAAGTCAAGTATAATTAAGTTTATTTACAAATTTTGATTAAGAAAAGAAGTTTGAAAATGCAATGGCATAAGGCCAAAGTTTCTAGTTTGCAAAGTGGTCAAAGTTTAGAAAAAAAACTAGTACAAGCAAAGAAGATTTTTTTTAAAAGGAGGGAGAGAAATTTGAAATTAATTAAATGGGGAGGAGATGAAGAGACTAATCCTAAGCACAAAATTAAAAGTTAAGAGTTGAAAAGATCTGACCAATGGGTAGCAATCCAATAGACTAGAATGTCATATAGAAACCCAAATTCCCTTGGACATTAGAATCAAGCAACAAGCAAAGCACAATATATCAACTTCAAGAGAAAGGCATCAAATAAAGATAGCCACATCCAAGCTTTGCCACTCCATGATCTTTTTCAAATTTGCCCATGTAGCAGATGAATTCCACAAGTCACAAGTTCAAAATAACAGCTATACAATGATCATGTTGCAAATGAACTCAAAGGAATCTTCAATAATGTATCAAATTAAGTTTCAAATTGCAAGCACTTGGTTTTATGAAAGTTGGCATTGGCCAAGTCCTTTGCAGAGGGATGTTGCATAGATTCTAAGTCCAATTGTCCAAGATTTAGCCAACAGGCCACACAATAGTTTTTTAGGTTTTTTTTTGTTTCTTATTATGTACATTAATGCTCAAAGACCACACAAGCAGACAAAATATACAAAAACAAGATATATCACACAATATGGTCCAAGTGGATAAAGTGAAAATGGCATTAACATTAACAATTAGAATGGTATGAATAATGGCAAATGAATAAAGACTTGAAATTAAATTGCATTAAAGTAAATGACTTGAAATTAAATATTAGTTGTTAATGAATTAGAATTTAGTATTTCTCTTGCTTTTGCTTTTCATTTTAAGTCATTCTTTGGAGAACACTCAACCCACTTATCCCAAGCATGGATCCTTGAACCAAGACATCTTCTAAAGGAAGGAAAAAAGGTCAAGTTTCCACACAAAACCATGAAAGAGGGGAGACTTACAATCTCACTAACTAGAATGATATGCCTTTTATGTCAAAAATTTAGCGTCATGTTAAGGAATCGTAATTGGACTTATGTAGAAGTCACAACTATTTGAGACCGGACAATATAATTCTGGTGTTAATGCATGTAAGAGACATAGTATAATGGACTATGCTCATGAAACATACCACACACAAAAATAATATGCAAAGTTGGGGACCTAATCTCATCCATACTTATGTTGATTTTGCAATCAACTAGCCTTAGGATTTAGAGATATCATAGGTCAAATGAAATGGATGCATAAAAAAGGGGAATTAGATGAAGAGGGAGGGGAATGGATCAAAACTCAAATAGGTCAAAGGAGGACTTTTACCAAATTAAGACCATTCATTCATTTTGGGAGATGGAATGTACATCCCATCAATCCCGTAAATCCACTGATCTTAACCTAACAAAGTCAAATCAACCTTGACTAAGGCCCAACAACACAAGTCAAACTCACATAGTCAATTAAAATGGCTGTACACAGTTAATTTGGCATTTAAACAATTAGAAATATTAAAAATAATGAACTAAATTAAATATGGTGGGTCGATTTCCTAAAACCACATCAAAACACCAAAGAAATGGCCATGAGATTTATCATAGGTCAAACAAGGTCAAAGGACCTTGGAGAAAGGATTTCAGAATTTTTGGAAACTTAAAAGTTATTTTAAACAATTAAAAATATTCACAAAATCAATTAAATCATGAAAAATATTAATAATGATCCAAAAAATAATTTTAATTCAAAATATGAAAGAGGATTTTATTTAAATTTTTTTTGGTGAAACTCTCATATTTTTTGGATCAATATTAAAATTAATATGAATTAATGAAAATAAAACAAATAAAATATGTAAGACCCAAATTTTGACCCTAAGATCCGTCATGACATCATATCATTGCATGTGCATCTTGCCTTAAGGATCATAGCATCTTGGCTCCTTTACCCTTTGGGTGGGATCCCTTGAGATCTGGTTTGAGATCACCAAGCATGCTTGAATTGTATAATATTGCTTTTCTCATTTTATTTACTAACCAAAAGCACAAAAATATGTCACTAACATCTTTTGTTTGTAGTTTGAGCAGTCACAAGGTCCAAAGCTTCTAGGGGATCCTATGTGCATTGATATGGTCAAGAGAAGATGAAAGCAAGCATGGAAATGGTTCCCAAAGCTCTCATTCATCAAATATGCCTCCCAAGTATCTCAATTCATCATTTTGATCAAATCAAATCAAGGGGCTTGAGGCTTGTTTCCCAAGGAAACCCTAATTCATCTATTCATCAACTGTGCCTTGCTCATGAAGCAACCTCAACCCATGATCAAATGCAATCAAGGGAGGTTCTTTCATTAATCATTTCATTCATATTTGAACTTATTTGAGTGTCCTCAATCATCAATTCATCAAGATATGAGGTTTGGACTTGAGAAGTTGACCAGTCAATTCATCTGACTATTTTGAAATACATTGAGACCTAACTTTTTATGTGTTTGTCAAATGGAGATAACCCCAAGAGAAACAATGTTCTTATGAACCATATGAACAACTTTCATGTTCATAAAAAATTGATTTGAATATTGTAAGGCCATCATCCATTCCAAGACATTATAGGTCATTTTGACTGAAACCCTAATTTTGGGTCAACTTCCCAAGAACATAAGTCATCCATTTTTCATGATTTTGAGGTGGGATCAAATGCATTGGAAACCTTGATATGTCTACGTCAAATGTTATGTTGAACAAAATTTTAAAATCCTAAACGAAGTACATGTGATAATGCAAAACATTATAGGTCACTTTGGACCAAATGCATTGAAATGTGAAAAAGTCCAACTTCAAGTGCCCATAAATTCTTCATCAAAAATCCAAATGATGTAAAATTAAAGTCCAAATTGAGTGCCTTGAAAATACCTACAACTTTGATGTTGAAGCTTTTGTCATTTTGAGCTTGCATCATTGAAACAGAAGGGCTTGAACTTTGGCCAATTTTGAAAATCTCACTTGTACATGTTTTGCACCCTACACTTCATGACTACTTTTCATCAATTTCCAAGGCTCAAATGGAGTTTTGATCAACATAACAAATGATCCTTATGCAAAAATCTTTCCAACCATTACTCATGAGGTGGTGTTTCAAGTTTGGACATGGCATTTTCGAAGACTTGAACATAATGGCACATTTTTTAAAATCATTTAAATTTGCATTGCATGATCCATTAACACACAATCTGCACGTCCAATTTGCTTCTACCATTGCTCATCTACCAAACCCATACGAAATTGGGCCCTCCATGCGCATGTACAGGCCTATGCATGGAGGCCATTTCCATTCATGCAAGGGAATGTTCATGCACTTCAGCCATGCCTTGCCTATAAATACAATGCTATTTCTCTTCATTTCACTAACTTGAAGGCACCCTAAATGTTGTGCAATTGAATCCTCACCCTCACACCAAAGGAACTCTCTCATTTTTCTCTCAATTTTCAGATCTGAATTTTGATTTCCTCGATTGATTTTCAGATCTTAAAGTTCCTAAACCTCATCACCTTTATTCATAGAGTGTACTGCAAGCATTAACACCAAGGAATTGTGACTCTAAGCTCTGCAAATCAGAGGGAATCCTATTTGAGCCAAATTGAAGAACCATTGCCATGTTCATCCAAAGTGAAAGATACAAGAGCCATTGGGGATCTTCCAAGAGCTTGCTTGATTAATTTGATTGCTTGAGCTTACACTTATTTTGCTTGCATATTCCAAAGGATAGGAGCTATTTGGATCATCAATATGATCTCAAGAGAGGAACTCCATTTGTGGTCTTGTTTCTTATCCTTCATCTCTTGTATGATTAGGACCTTAGCCATTCTTCTTCTTCCCTCCACTATAACCTGTAAGACCCCAATTTTGACCCTAAGATCCCTCATGGCATCATAACATTGCATTTGCAAAGCCTCAAGGATCATAAGCATCTTGGTTCCCATTGTCTTTGGGTGGGACCTTCTTGTGAGTGGTTTGAGATCACTAAGCATGCTTGAATTGTATATCATTTCTTTTCTAAGAGGGGAAATTCCTATGACCTATACAGAATTGTATCCCTCTTTGATAGAGAGGAAATTGATTACTCCATGAGACCCACCGGCTATACCTACAAACCCTCAGTGGTGGTATAAGCCTGAGCTACATTGTGTTTATCATTCCGGTGCTCCCAGACACGACCTGGAAAACTGTTACCTACTGAAGACCAAGGTTCAAGACCTTATGAGATGTGATATCTTATGTTTCGAGGATGTAGGTCCTAATGTGAAGAAGAACCCATTGCTCGAGCATGGGAAATCCTCTGTCAATATGGTCCAGGGTTGCCCTGGTAAATATAAGGTCAAATATGTCAGCCATATTCGACAATCCTTGGTCGAGATGCACAGACTGTTGTGTGAATATAGTCATTACGAGCACGACCATGACAGATGCAGAGTTTGCACTGTCAATCAAAGGGGATATCGCCATGTCCGTAAAGACATCCAAGAAATACTGGATGAAGGAGTAATTGAAATACTTCAGAATTGAGATGTTGATGATGATGAAGTCAATGTGATATCTCCGGTATTTCGGATCCCTGAGCCTGTTATCATCCGATATGATGGTAGCAAGCAGAATGTTGCTCCCTCTTTGATTATTAAACCAGCTGGCCCTGTTCCATACTCTTCCGATAAAGCGGTACCCTATCGCTATAATGTTATGGCATTGGAGGATGGGAAGGAGGTGCCCCTGCCCTCTACTTCTGTTGTTAATATTGCCGATGTCAGCGGCCTGACCCGTAGCGGTCGTGTTTTCTCGGCTCCGCCGAAGCCCCAGGCTGACGTCCGAAGGGCTGATGTTGCTGACTATGCTGTGCGCCCGGTTGGGAATGCTGTTAATGCTCCGAATCCGGCACTTGTTGCCAATAAACCTGCCTCTGTTGTAAAAACTCCTGTCTCTGCTGGCTAGAGTGGCACCGTGAAAGAAGACTGTGATGAGATGCTGAGGCTCATCAAAAGGAGTGAGTACAATGTTGTAGATCAGCTTCTACAGACACCATCAAAGATCTCTGTGTTATCTTTGTTGATGAATTCAGAACCACACTGAGTAGCTCTCTAGAAGATGTTGGATGTGGCGTATGTAGATCATGACGTCACAATAGAATAATTTGACAGTATTGTTGCAAACATTACTGCTTCTAACAATCTAAGTTTTTGTGATGCTGATCTCCCCGAGGAGGGAAGAGACCACAATTTGGCACTACACATATCCATGAGCTGTAAGGATGATGCCATGTCCAATGTGCTGGTGGAGACTGGATCATCGCTGAATGTGTTGTCGAAATCTACTCTTGGTAGATTGTCATATCAAGGGCCTCCCATGAGGCATAGTGGAGTAGTGGTTAAAGCTTTTGATGGGTCCCGCAAAACTGTGATTGGAGAGGTTGAACTCCCAGTCAAGATCGGACCAAGTGATTTCCAGATCACCTTTCAGGTCATGGATATCCACCCATCATATAGTTGTCTGTTGGGTAGACCATGGATTCACGAGCCAGGCGCCGTGACATCCACCCTACACCAGAAACTGAAATTTGTCAAAAACAAGAAGCTGGTGGTGGTAGGGGGAGAAAAAGCTCTCCTGGTTATCCATTTGTCTTCCTTTTCTTATATAGATGCTGAGGATGAAGTTCGAACTCCGTTCCAAGCTTTAGCGATTGTTGAGCCTACTAACAAAGGAACTTCTTCATTTGCGTCCTATAATGATGCTAAGTTGGCCATCGAGCATGGTACAACTACTGGATTGGGGAAAATGATCAAGATGGAAGACAACAAATCCCGGGCTGGCATAGGGTATTCTTCTGGCGCTTTCAACAAGCATGGGCTATTTCATAGTGGTGGGTTCATCCACGCTGTTCAAGATGAGGAAGCTGCTGTTGTTGAGGAAGAGGATGCAGAGGAAGATTCTGGCAACTTTGTCATCCCTGGAGGGGTCTGCAATAATTTGGTTGTTGTTGATATTCCAACAGTTATCCATAAGTCTAAGTAATGTTCATTGTGTTTAAAAACCCTCCTCCCACGCCAAAAGGAGGAGTGATGACATTATTGGCTCATAAATACAATGATATTTTCATTCAATAAATTCATGTTAAATGTTTGTTTTTCCATTTATTTTTGCTTTTTGCATGAAATTGGTGATCACATAAAACCCTAAAAATAGAATAAAATCAATCTTTTCATCTGCATAATTATTTGCTTTGTTTGAATTCTAAAATCTCTTTTATATCCAAAATCATTATGCAGGTTGATCAAACCCATTGAACATAATGGTCCAACACCATCTCCCAACTTTGAGTTCCCTGTATTTGAGGCCAAAGAAGATGATGTTGAAGAGATTCCTGACGAGATTACCCGTCTGCTTGAGCATGAAGAGAAGATCATTCAGCCACATCTTGAGAATCTGGAAACAGTCAACTTGGGGTCTGAAGATTGTGTGCGAGAAGTGAAGATTGGGGAACTCCTGGAAGAATCTATTAAGAAGGGGTTGATTGAGTTGCTACTTGAATACGTCGACGTCTTTGCCTGGTCATATGAAGACATGACTGGTCTGGATATTGATATTGTGCAACATTTCCTGCCTTTGAAGCCTGAGTGCGTGCCTGTAAAGCAGAAGCTCAGAAGAACTCATCCTGATATGGCAGTAAAGATCAAAGAAGAAGTTCAGAAGCAAATTGATGCGGCGTTTCTGGTGACTTCTACATATCCTCAATGGGTGGCCAATATTGTGTCCGTGCCCAAAAAAGACGGAAAAGTCCGAATGTGTGTGGACTATAGAGACTTGAATAAAGCTAGTCTGAAAGATGATTTCCCTCTACCACATATTGATATGTTGGTAGATAATACAGCTAAGTTCAATGTCTTCTCATTTATGGACGGATTTTTCGGATATAATCAAATTAAAATGGCACCCGAGGATATGGAGAAGACAACATTCATCACACCTTGGGGAACATTCTGTTATCGAGTGATGCCCTTCGGTTTGAAGAACGCCGGAGCCACATATCAACGAGCTATGACTACCTTGTTTCACGATATGATGCACAAGGAGATCGACGTATATGTTGATGATATGATTGCAAAGTCGAGAACGAAAGTTGAACATGTTGAGCACTTGTTGAAGCTTTTTCAGCGTTTGAGGAAGTATAAGCTTCCTCTGAATCCTAACAAGTGTACATTTGGAGTCCGTTCCGGAAAGTTATTGGGCTTTATTGTCAGCGAGAGAGGTATTGAGGTTGATCCTACAAAGGTCAAAGCAATACAGGAGATGCCTGCGCCGAAAACTGAGAAGCAAGTCCGAGGTTTTCTTCGCCGCTTGAATTATATTTCCAGATTTATATCCCACATGACTGCCATATGTGCGCCAATATTCAAGCTCCTTTGGAAAGATCAGTCTCATGATTGGACCGAGGATTGCCAAAAGACCTTTGACAGTATCAAAGAGTATCTGTTTGAACCTCTAATTTTGTCCCTGCCTGTGGAAGGAAGACCATTGATTATGTATCTGGCAGTTCTTGAAGACTCAATGGGTTGTGTCCTTGGTCATCAAGATGAATCGGGAAAGAAAGAATATGCTATCTACTACCTGAGTAAGAAGTTTACCAATTGTGAGTCTCGATACTCAATGCTTGAAAAGAAATGTTGTGCTTTGGCTTGGGTTGCTAAGCGCTTATGCCAGTATATGATAAATCATACGACTTGGTTGATATCCAAAATGGATCCAATCAAGTATATCTTCGAGAAGCCAGCTTTAACTGGGAGGATTGCCCGTTGGCAGATGTTGTTGTCTGAGTATGATATTAAGTATCGAGCTCAGAAGGCGATAAAAGGTAGTATTTTGGCTGACCAGTTAGCACATCAACCAATTGAGGATTATCAGTCAGTTCAGTATGACTTCCCAGATGAGGAGATTCTGTATTTGAAAATGAAAGATTGCGATGAGCCTACGCTCGATGAAGGGCTAGAGTCTGGTTCCCGATGGAGCATGGTGTTTGATGGCGCTGTAAATCAATATGGAAATGGTATTGGGGCAGTGATTATTACTCCTGAGGGCACATATTTTCCTTTTATAGCAAGGCTAACTTTCAAATGCCCGAATAATATGGCTGAGTATGAGGCCTGTATCATGGGATTGGAAGAGTATATTGATCTTAGGATCAAGCATCTTGATGTTTATGGTGATTCGGCCCTTGTTGTTAATCAAATTAAGGGTGAATGGGAGACAAATCAGCCTGACCTCATCCCTTATAGAGATTATGCGAGGAGGATTTCAACATTTTTTACTGAGGTTGACTTCCATCATATTCCTCGAGATGAGAATCGGATGGCAGATGCACTTGCTACACTCGCTTCGATGATTATGGTGAGACTCTGGAATGAGGTTCCCAATATCACTGTGATGCGCTTGGACATACCAGCTCATGTATTTGCAGTAGAAGAGGTGCAAGATGATAAGCCATGGTATTATGATATCATGTGTTTTCTTCAAAGTCAGACTTACCCGCCTGGGGCATCTGTGAAAGATAGAAAAACTTTAAGGAGGTTATCAGGCAGTTTCTACCTCAATGGCAATGTGCTTTATAAGAGGAACTTTGACATGGTTCTGCTCAGATGCGTGGATAGACACGAAGAAGACCTGTTAATGACTGAGGTCCATGAGGGTTCATTTGGTACTCATTCCAATGGACATGCCATGGCTAGGAAGATGTTGAGAGCAGGCTACTATTGGCTGACAATGGAGTCTGACTGCTGCAAATATGTGAAGAAATTCCATAAGTGTCTGATTTATGCGGATAAAATTCATATCCCCCCGACACTTCTGAATATGATTTCATCACCATGGCCTTTCTTTATGTGGGGAATTGACATGATTGGCATGATAGAGACGAAAGCGTCCAACTGTCACAGATTTATTCTCGTAGCAATTGATTACTTCACCAAGTGGGTTGAAGCGGCGTCATACGCAAACGTGACCAGGCAGGTGGTTGTGAAGTTTATCAAGAATCAACTCATATGCCGTTATGGTGTGCCAGATAAGATCATTACTGATAATGGATCTAACTTGAACAATAAGATGATGAAAGAGCTGTGTAGCGAGTTCAAGATAGCACATCATAATTCTTCTCCTTACGGACCCAAGATGAATGGGACTGTTGAAGCTGCTAATAAGAATATCAAGAAGATTGTCCAGAAGATGGTTGTTACGTATAAAGACTGGCATGAGATGCTGCCATTTGCTTTGCATGGATATCGTACATCTGTCTGCACTTGAACAGGGGCAACCCATTTCTCCCTTGTATATGGAATGAAGGTTGTGCTCCCAGTAGAGGTGGAGATCCCATCAATGAGAGTCTTGATGGAAGCCAAGTTGACTGATTCTGAATGGGTTCAGAGTCGTTATGACTAGTTGAACTTGATAGAAGAGAAGAGATTGACTGCCATGTGCCATGGTCAGTTATATCAGCAAAGGATGAAGAAAGCCTTTGATAAGAAGGTCAAACCTCGTGTGTTCCGAGAAGGTGGCCTCGTGCTCAAGAAAGTCTTGTCTTTCGCGCCCGATTCTAGGGGAAAGTGGACTCCAAACTATGAAGGTCCATATGTTGTTAAGAGAGCCTTTTCAGGAGGTTCTTTGATACTTACAACTATGGATGGGGAGGATTTCACTCGTCCTGTGAATTCAGATGCAGTCAAGAAATACTTCGCCTAAAATAAAAACAGAATAGCTCGCTAAGTTGAAAACCCGAAAGGGCGGCTTAGGAAAAAATGAGCGTCTCGGTGGATTGAAAATCCGAAAGGGCGATCCAGGCAAAAGTTAGAGACATAAAAAATGAATATGTATCCCGCTAGATTGAGTACCTCACCCTGGGGCAATCTAGGCAAATTTTAGGGATTTGGCAAGTAACTGCATCCTGACAAGACTTTGTTCTACAACTGTCATCCATCAAAGATTCTCGCTCAGTCATCGTCAACTGAAGCTTCAAATACACCGAATTCAGAGTTGGTAGAGAAATGGTCATTATGTTCAATGTAGCACTTTTCCAATATATATCACCAATTTCAAATTTGTAAAGATCCATGGAGTCTTGCCATTTGTAGACTACCATTCCATCAAATAAATTTGAGCCTTTATCCAATCCTTTGTACTCTTATTTGTTTTTGTTCAACAAATGTTTTGCATGTTTTAATTGAAAAATATCATTGTCTTAAATAAATAAAATCTTCATAAATTGTTTTTAAACAAAGTGAACATTCACAATGGCAAAAAGGATACTTAGGACGCCTTTAGTGCTCTCTCAAGGATGGTATAATTCGCAAAAGGGTAAGACATTTATTCATATTCCCAGCATACTTATATCCTCTTCATTTGTCTTTCAAGTTGTCTTCTCCGCAGGTACAGAAGAAAATTATACCTCCCACCAAATCCCAGGGAGTTTGGGAGTTCTGGGAGTGATCTCAATCTTCTAGATCCCCATTGAGTCTGGATTTAGCATTGGTGTTATCAATTATATGGTTGTCATACCTTACGTGGATTGACCTAAAAGTCCTTATAGATTGATAAATTTAATATGCTAATCTTTCCAAAGGAATTGGTTTGCCCTCACTTCGAGTTAGAAACTCTCCTCCAGAATGAGCAGGAAATCCCCAGCATATGCATAGTCATCGTCAAGTTTAGTTTGTAGCTTTTCCCCTGTGGACTTGTCTACTTTTAATCTCCAGAAGGTTGGCTCCTCGACCATCCTTAGTAGGGCCGATCCCACTTGTACTCCCCAGTATGGTCACTAGCAGGGTATCCCCAGTAGTTGCCTACGGGTAATCCCTGATTCAGTCGACAACATTGTTTCCCTAATAGAATTGTCTGATCAGAACCTGTTTGTGGTTTCCTCCCGAGCAGAGTGGTTGATGAAGATG
This sequence comes from Lathyrus oleraceus, assembly GCF_024323335.1. Taxonomy (NCBI): domain Eukaryota; kingdom Viridiplantae; phylum Streptophyta; class Magnoliopsida; order Fabales; family Fabaceae; genus Lathyrus; species Lathyrus oleraceus. Next base: position 70,057,120 of record NC_066580.1, on the reverse strand, counting down.
TTTATCTTCCCATCCCTAGCGGAGTTGTGTTCTCTTTTCCTCGGTAGATATGATTTACTCAACAGTACAAGGAGATGTGTTGGCTTTGGAACCTTCTGATTGGTGGTTGTTTCCTACAGAGTTTCATCTCCCTCTCCGATAATTTCCCCAATAGAGTTGATTTTACGATAGATTTTATCCATGCGTTGATATTGTCCCCAGTTGGAGTGACTGATTCTCATTTCCCAGCAAAGATCTTTGTTTCTTGGTATCTCTTGCCCTCATCAGATTGGATGTTCTCCAGTGGGCCTGGCTTTCTCTCTTGAGATGTAGTACCGAATGTTTGTCCATTGATTCTTGGACCTGTTTGTGTTAGATATGTCTGTTTGTCATCATTCATCATACATAAACCATGCATATATGCATAATCTTAACATTCAGATATTCATGTTGCATTTTTGCCATATATATCTTTGATTGTTGTCTCCTGCTATTTGGTGGTATTTTCCCCCAAACAGATGGTCGGTGTTTAATCTCCCCATGTAGAGTCAGCCTCATAAGCAGAAAGTGTATATCCTTTCTTCCATATTCCCCACTGAGTTATATCCTTGTGGATGATCGTTGTTTCTGTTCCATCCCAACACATATATTGGGATAGAGTTCTCCCCTGAGTTATATCCTCATTGGGTTGAGTCTTGTTTCATTGTGTCTTTCTAGTTTGTTTCTAGACTGACTGCTTTTGTTACTTCCCCTACACTTGCCCGTAGTTTAGATGAATGATTGCTCAGTAACCAGTAATTGTCCATCTTCTCCCCCGGCGGAGTCTGTGGCCTTTTACCCAGTAGCCGGTAGTTGTAAGTCCTATTTCTGTGGTTTTCTACCCTTATACCGGTAGTTATAAACCCCATTTTATCCCCTCGCAGAGTTAACCCCGTTTTGTTCATCCTAACCGATGGCGGTTACTCTTCCGTGGTTTTCTACCCAGTATCCGGTAGATGTAATCCCCTCTTTGTTGGTCATCTTTATCCAATATTCAGTATTGATATTCCTTCAGTTTTGAGTATATCTCCCAGTAACCGGTGATATATCTCCCGGATCATTGCCTTTGTCAATGTATCCCCAGCGAGTCATCTTTCATTTTACCCTTGGTTGGTAATGATTGTTTCTCCCTTTGATTGGTCATCATTTTATACCTAGTATTCGGTATCCCAATGTCCTTTTCTTTCGGTCGATTTATCCTTTATTAACCCAGTAACTGGTTGTGGATAATCTTCCATGCGAGTATATTATCTACGTTCTAACTGTAATAGATAATATATCTCACACGCTCTTCAATCGAATTCTTTGTTCTTCCCCAGTCGAGTAAGATTCGTTTCCTCTTTTGCGAAATTGAATGTCCATCCTGTAGTCGAGTTTTCTTTTCAGCCCTCCTTTCGGATGATGAGTGTTTTGGAAATATTCCCCAATTCATGCCTTGGTTGGTCACCTATTATATGCCCAGTAACCGGTATCCATGGTGTTCCTTCCCTTATGCTCCATTTTATGACTTTTTGTCCCCTGTGGAGTCAGATTTCCTGAGTTGAAATATACCTTTTTTAGGTTTTCCTCAGATGATTTTGGATGTTTGATATCTCTCACCCTCATACCGGTCTTAGATATTCATTCTCCCTGAGCATGTTGTTCTCTCACCCTTATACCGGTGTTTTTGATCACATGTCTCCTTAAGCTTATTACCCAGTAATCGGTAATACCTCATCCTGTTGCTTCCTAGATGATTCGTGTTTGGACATTCCCCATAGAGGTCCCTTAGTGGATTTTCCCCATCTGAGTCCGAATTTTTATCCGAAGTATCCTTTGTGGATAGTTTTGCTGTATTGGCATATTCCCTAATACGCGCATCTTTGAGTCAGCTCGAGTCTTTCCATGGATTTATTTTCATGGAATTCCTCTCATGTCTCAGCAAGTCTTAAGTCGTGACCTGCTCACGCATTTTATTCCCTTTCCTATCCCCATTAAAATCCCTAGAGTGTCTGTCCCATTGAGTGTATTACTCATATGGATTGTCAATTTCTCCTGACTTCTTTTATCTTTATGGACACATATCTCCACAGAGTATTACCCTTTCCATACATACATTTGCATCATGAGGTCTCTTAGGGACCAAAATTCGTCTCTTTGTTATTATTTAGGCCCATTCTACCTCGTCGAGACGAAGATTTTAACCTTCACTTCTCCGGCTAGAATGACCGTAAATAGGGGCATCTGTAAGACCCTAATTTTGACCCTAAGATCCCTCATGATATCATATCATTGCATGTGCATTTTGCCTCAAGGATCATAGCATCTTGGCTCCTTTACCCTTTGGGTGGGATCCCTTGAGAGCTGGTTTGAGATCACCAAGCATGCTGGAATTGTATAATATTGTTTTTCCCATTTTATTTACTAACCAAAAGCACAAAAATATGTCACTAACATCTTTTGTTTGTAGTTTGAGCAATCACAAGGTCGAAAGCTTCTAGGGGATCCTATGTGCATTGATATGGTCAAGAGAAGATGAAAGCAAGCATGGAAATATGCCTCCCAAGTATCTCAATTCATCATTTTGATCAAAGCAGATCAAGGGGCTTGAGGCTTGTTTCCCAAGGAAACCCTAATTCATCTATTCATCAATTATGCCTTGCTCATGAAGCAACCTCAACCCATGATCAAATCCAATCAAGGGAAGTTCTTTCATTCATCATTTCATGCATATTTGAACTTATTTGAGTGTCCTCAATCATCAATTCATCAAGATATGAGGTTTGGACTTGAGAAGTTGACTAGTCAATTCATCTGACTATTTTGAAATACACTGAAACCTAACTTTTTATGGGTTTGTTAAATGGAGATGACCCCAAGAGAAAACATGTTATTAAGATCCATATGAACAACTTTAATGTTCATCAAAAATTGATTTGAAGCTTGGAAGGTCATCATCCATTCTAAGACATTATAGGTCATTTTGACTGAAACCCTAAATTTAGGGTCAATTTCCCAAGGACCTAACTCCCTCATTTTTTATGATTTTGAGGTGGTACCAAATGAATTAGAAATTTTAAGATATCTACTTCAAATTTTATGTTGGACAAATTTCATAATCCTAGGAGAAATACAAGTGATAATGCAAAACATTATAGGTCACTTTGGACCAAATGCATTGAAATGTGAAAAAGTCCAACTTCAAGTGCCCATAACTTCTTCATCAAAAATCCAAATGATGCAAACTTTCCAAATTTATTTCCTTGAAAAGACATACAACTTTGATGTTGAAGATTTTGTCATTTAGAGCTTGCATCATTAAAACAGAAGGGCTTGAACTTTGGCTAATTTTGAAAATCTCACATGTACATGTTTTGCACCCTACACTTCATGACCACTTTTCATCAATTTGCAAGGTTCAAATGGAGTTTTGATCAACATAACAAATGATCCTTATGCAAAAAGATTTCCAACCATTACTCATGAGGTGGTGTTTCAAGTTTGGACATGGCATTTTCGAAGACTTGAACATAATGGCACATTTTTGAAAATCATTTAAATTTGCATTGCATGATGCATTAATACACAATCTGCACGTCCAATTTGCTTCTATCATTGCTCATCTACCAAACCCATATGGAATTGGGCCCTCCATGCGCCTGTATAGGCCCATGCATGAAGGCCCTTTCCATTCATGCAAGGGAATGTTCATGCACTTCAGCCATGCCTTGCCTATAAATACAATGATATTTCTCTTCATTTCACTAACCTGAAGGCGCCCTAAATGTTGTGCAATTGAATCCTCACCCTCACACCAAAGGAACTCTCTCATTTTTCTCTCAATTTTCAGATCTGAATTTTGATTTCCTCGATTGATTTTCAGATCTTAAAGTTCCTAAACTTCATCAGCTTGATTCATAGAGTGTACTGCAAGCATTACCACCAAGGAATTATGACTCTAAGCTCTGCAAATCAGAGGGAATCCTATTTGAGCCAAATTGAAGAACCATTTCCATGTTTATCCAAAGTGAAAGATACAAGAGCCATTGGGGATCTTCTAAGAGCTTGCTTGATTAATTTGATTGCTTGAGCTTACACTTATTTTGCTTGCATATTCCAAAGGATGGGAGCTACTTGGATCATCAATATGATCTTAAGAGAGGAACTCCATTTGTGGTCTTGTTTCTTATCCTTCATCTCTTGAATGATTAGGACCTTAGCTATTCTTCTTCATCCCTCCACTCTAACCCAAGCCAAAACTTTTTGTGCAAACATTTAATGCTTGTTTTTTTCAAACATTAGAAACCTAAGCATTATGCTGTTGATTTTCAAACTTTCTTTTCATAACACTTATGTTGAATTGAACCTTTAAGTCAACTTTGACCATATTTTGTATATATTTCTCATTGGTAAATATAACCCATTCAAATGCTTCTGCGGTTTCAATGGTCACTTTTCTTATTAAAACTTTTTCATAACCCTTAGTGATGGACAATGAGTCTTCCATGCTTATTATAGGGTTAACCCCTCACGAGCATGTTGAAGCTATCCTCACCTGGTGGATTTGTGGTTTTTGGTTGAGTTTTCTCCCTTGGATAACAAAAGACCTTATGGCTTTTGGACCAATCAATTCACCAACTTATTTTGAGATGTTTACCCCGAACTACGAGGTTTTGATCCTAATCTTTTTTAAGATGGTACGTAGGCAATGGGTTTATCCATCCAAACACAAATTGTAAATAACTTATATATTCTTTTCTCATCTCTTCAATCATGTTTGCACAAATAAATTTTCACAAAATACCAACCTTACAACAAGTGTGAAAAGGGCTCCCTAGGAGTACCTAGGATGTTTTGGGTGCTTAAAACCTTCCCATTGCATAACCAACCCCCTTACCCCGATCTCTGACAATTTTACTAGTTTTTTATTCGATAAAACTTTTAGGTTTTTGTTCGCTTTCTAACCATTCCTTTGGATAAATAGAAGTGCGGTGGCGACTCGACTTGTATGGTTTACCTTGGATTTAGTCAATATCTCTAATGGTAACGAATACCCCGCTATAAAATGAAATTCAAATAATCAGAAAAAACATGGACCACTTGATCTCCCTCATTAATTGAGGTGGAAGATCAAGTGATCCAAAACACGCGTTCCATGGTACACTAGAGTTAGCGCGCCACACCAATGGTAATCAGAACCAATGCGTGAGATTAAAACATTTCAAATGAGATCAATGGCTCAGAACCTGTCTAGCACACCACCAACGTTGGAACTCCGGTCACCTTCTCAGGCGAAGTTCACCGGACTGGTTCACTCATCACCATCACAAAAATGAAAAAGGAGGATATGATCTGAAAGAAAAAATAACGTATAGCATGAATCTGACCTCAATTTTAACTAACTCCAAATATATAGAAAGATATGAGGAGTTGAATTTTGAGGTGTGTCAAATGAGTTGCTTCGATTTGACCTCAAAGCAACTCAATCTTCTCGCATACATTGGTAGGACTTTAGACAACCAAAGATCGAAGAGAATTGATTAGAATTGAGTGAGAATCAAAGAGAAGAAGATTTCTGAAAATTACCTTCTATGCTAAGCAGAAATGGATCTTGCTTGTTTCAACCCTGACTTGATCACACTCGAGGAGCTTACAGAAGTGGTTTAGCAATGAACAAAGCTTTGGATCCTGGAGTTTTTGAATCTCCAAACAGTGAGATTCAAACTCAATTTTCAAGTTGAAAATTCTCAGGTTTTCTTTTGAATTGTGAGGGTTTGAATAGGGGGGAAACGTTGGCGCACAAGGTGTGTTTTAAATGAGCTCAAAGGCCATGTATTTATAGCATTTGGGATTGATAATTGCATACTTGAAAATTTGCTAATTTTGGCAATGTGATGCACAAGCTTGCATGGGCGTGTACAGGCCCATGAAGCAATCCATTTTGATCAAATTGCAACTGTACTGAAGTTTAAATGATGCTTGAATGGCAAGGCATTATGAAATGGAGTTTTGGACATTTGATTTTTCCACTTGATGCAAACCTATTAAGACCATGCGCAACCCTAGCAAACCTCATCCAAAATGCATGAAATATGACTCTTTGGAAAGCTTAGATCAAGGGGAACAACTTTTATGTTGGACATGTTTTCATTTGGAACTTGGATGATGGTGAATTTTGAGGTGGAAGTTTGAAATTTTCAACATGTTGAAATTTTTTCTAAGTGTTAAGTCATATATCTCAATATTCCACCTTGCTTGAATTTTTATGTGAGCTTCCAATGAGAAAAGTGTCTTCATAAAAGTTGTAAATATTTCAAAGACCTTCAAAATGGTAACTAATTTCATGTCATTTGGATTTAGAATGGTAGAGTTATGCATTTTTGAAGTTGAGGAAAATCTCTTGTTCAATGGTATAGGTAAAAAAAGACCTATAATGTATCCTCATATCACATGCTCATAAAAGTTGAATTAGCCTTCACACCAAACATCAAAGTTGAGCAAGTTATGGCCTTGGGAAATTGACTTTCAAACTAGGGTTTAGACAAAATGACCTATAATGTTTCCACATATAAAATGATTTTCCAAGAAAAAATAGCTCTAGGTCTCAACACGAAAGTTGTTTGGGATGTCATTTAGAGTAACGTTTCTCTTGGAATCATTTTCATATGGTGAAAAGTGTAGGAGATAGGGTTTAGGGAGACCCAATTTTGATCAGATGAATTCATATGGCCAACCCCTATCAACCAACTTGCTAACCTTCAATTATCTTGACTTTATAGGCTCATGGTAGATCATATATGCATAAGATGATTAATTTTGAAGTGTCCCTTGATAAATTTTATCAATGGGTGAGATATCTTGTTGGAGAAGTTACTCAAGATACCTAGTAAAACTAGGGTTTCCAAGGCAAATCACCTCCAAATTCTTGAAGAACACTTGATCAAAATGATAAGTAGATATCTTTGGGACTAATATATGATTATTTGAGACATTTTGGATCAATCTTGGTTGTGCTCTTAGCCATGAGGGTCTTAAACCCTAGATATGAACTTGATAGATCAATGATGATCATGCCCTACCTACAAAAGAGTTAGGCAAATGCAAAGACATATTTTGGTATTTTGGTTAGTAAAAATGATAATATACAAGTATGATACAATCACATGATGCTTGGTGATCTCTCCCAAAACAGACCCAATGAAAGAGGGGTAATGAGGATGCCAAGGTATGATCCCAATGTTAATGCATGTGATGAGATTGCATGATGGATCTTAGGGTCAAAATTAGGGTCTTACAGCTGCCCCTATTTAAGGAAATTCTAACTAAGGAGGTGAAGGTTAAAATCTTCGTATCGACTCAGTAGAATATGCTTAAATAACAACATATAGAAACAAATTTTGGTCCCTAAGAGACCTCATGATGCATATGATATGAATCTAAAGCAAATTCTCTATGGGGAAATGTTTCCACAAAGGGAAAGAAATCAGAGAGACTGAATATTCGTAGGAGCATAATGCATTCCAAAAGGAAAACTCACTAGGGGAAAGAGACTCAAAGGGGATAAAAAGGGTTATGCGTAAGCGATGCTACGACTTAAAAAAAACTACCAGGGGAGGAACTCGATAAAGTGGAAAGACTCATCCGGGGAAACAAAAACATCTGCGGAGATACGAGTAAATCAGGATAAAACTGAAGTACTTGAATCAGGCAGGGAAAGCGATTTCACTAAGGAAGTACGCACTCAACTCAACCAGGGAAGAAATAAACTTTAACACAGGAGGAGCAGAAGTTTAATATCTACTACCCGCTACTGGGTAAGGAGATAATAAATATTTGATAGAGAGGACATCCGTCATCGGTTAGGATGAACATATCAAGGATGACTCGCTGAGGATCTCCAAGAGGGAGTATTCATTACCGGTTACTGGGTAAGAATAGCCTTGCTGGGGAAAACTGCAGAAAATGGGATTTACAACTACTAGTTATTGGGCATAAGACTAAGGATGAGAATATCCGTCACCGGTTAGGGTAAACATATCAAGGATAGAGTCAAAAGGAAAGAAATCGGTTAAGATGAACATATCCAGGATAGACTCAAAAGGAACGAAAATCCGTCATCGGTTAAGATGAACATATCAAGGATAGACTTTCCTGGGATGTCAAGGAGGATATATGTCATCGGTTCAGATTAACATATCAAGGATAAGCCAACTGAACAAAAAGTAGGAATTACATCTATCAAATGCTGGATAGAATACCATCAAAGAGAAAATTTGTCACCGGTTAAGATGATCATATCAAGGATTGACTCTGCAAGGAGAATTAGGAATTACATCTATCAGTTACTGGATAGAATACCAAAAGAGAGAGTATCCGTCACAGGTTAAAGTGAACATATCAAGGATAAAGCCTGCAAGGGGAATGTAGGATTTACAACTACCGGTCACTGGGTAGAAGACCACAAAGAGAAGGAAACCCATCATCGATTAGGATGAACATATCAATGGTTTACTCTCTGGGGAACAAAATAGGGATTATAACTACCTTTTTATTGGGTAGAATACCAAAGATGAGAACATCCAGTATGATAGCAGCTACAGTAACATCAGCAATGCTTACGACAAAATTGGTCGTAGGTAAAGGAACCTCTTGACCATCTTTCACCATAGTTGCATTATACTGATAAGGAACAACTTTATGGGATGCGTATGGGACTGGACCCGCCAATTGTATAACCAACGGAAATACTGATCTCTTGCTGACGTTGTTACTGCTGTTGCTATCATACTGGATGACCACTCTTTCAGGATTCTTGAAAACAGGGACAATGAAATTCACATCGCCACCTAAGTGACGGGATTGGTAGATTTGAATCATGCCTTCATCCATCAACCGCTGGATGTCCCTTTTTACAATCACGCAACCCATCGGGTTGACACTGCAGATTACACAACCATCATGGTCGTGTTCACAATCATTTACCAAGCAAATATCCTTGTGCATCCTAACCAAGGACCTTCGAATGAGGAGGACATTGTATATTTTGAACTCCCCGGGACAACCGTCCACCATATTAACATATGAGTTTCCATGGGCAGGCAGTGGGTTAGCTTTAGCGTTCGGCTCTCGGTCCTCAAAGGACACCATTCCACTCTTTACCAGTTTCTGAACTTCATATTTGAGGGGATCACAGTTCTCTATATCATATCCGGGAGCTCCTTGATGAAAAGCACAACAGAGTTCCGGTGTGTACCACCAGGGAAGTGGTTCGGGGATTTATGGAGGATTTCTTGGTTGTAGTAGGTTCTTGAGAACCAACGAGGGATATAGTTCTGCATAGGTCATCGGAATAGGGTCGAAAGAGACCTTCTTCCTCTCAAAATTTTGTTGCTGATGATTGTGGGTATTGTTGTTGTTGAAGGTGTTTGTTCGTTGTTGTGGTTGTTGTTGTTGACGTTGTTGTTGTTGAATTGATGCTTATTGATTTGCTGAAAACACAGGAATAACTGAAGATACTTGATGGTGATGTTGACGGGGTGGTTGACTTCTTCTTATCTGAGGCCTCCTTTGCCTCCCAACGGTTACTGCATTAGCTTCACTTTCCTTCTTCTTACTGAAACTGTTGCCATACCTCTTGCTGGAAGACACCTCCTCTTTAGACAACCAGCCTTCTCGGACACCTTCTTCTAGCCTCATCCCCATGTTTACCATTTCGGTGAAGTGACTGGGGGCATTGGCGATCATCCGCTCATAATAAAATGAGCTCAGGGTCTTCAGAAAAATCTTAGTCATCTCCTTTTCCTCTAAAGGAGGGGTAATATGAGCAGTAAGTTCTCTCCACCTTTGCGCATACTCCTTGAATTTCTCCTTGTCCTTCTGAGACAATGATCTCAACTGATCTCTTTCGGTAGCCATATCAACATTATATTTATACTGCTTCACAAATGCTTCACCCAAATCGTTGAACGTGCGGATGCTCACACTGTCCAATCCCATGTACCATCTCAGAGCGACATCGGTCAAGCTGTCTTGAAAATAATGGATCAATAGCTGATCATTATCCGTTTGAGTAGACATCTTTCGGGCATACATCACCAAATGGCTGAGTGGACATGTATTCCCTTGGTATTTTTCAAAGTCAGGAACTTTGAATTTCACCGGAATCTTGACATTTGGAACCAAACACAGTTCCGCAACACTCTTCCCAAACAAGTCCTTACCCCTCACAGTTTTTAATTCCTTACGCAACTCAAGAAATTGATCCTTCATCTCATCCATCTTTTCATACACATCTGGGCCCTCAGACGGCTCAGAATGATAGATGGTGTCTTCTACATGAGGTAAGGTATGCACAACAGGCGGTGGCACAGACATGACCGGGCTATATGTCGACATAGAAGCAAATGTAGGCGCAAAGCCTTCTGGCACAAAGTTATACAGCATTCCCCACGGGAATCCAGCAGGCATATGAGGTGTAAAATGAGCAGTAGTTGCAGGAACAGTAGAGGTAGCCACCTCTGAAATAACACTCCTCGGAGGAGGAGGAGTTGTGGGTGTTGGAGAAGACTGGCTCTGAGCATCCAGGACTGACTCCATCATGGCAGTCAGATGGGCGATCTCCTATTTCAAATCTCTATTCTCTTGCTCAAGATGTTCCATGATTATGGAGTGATTGGCGCGAGTATTGTATCGATAAGTGAGCTTGACTGAAGCACATAAGAAACACCAATGAGACATATGGCGAAAGAGAAACCTGCTTATGCAAATGATGCATGAAATGCAATGCTTGGTTTTTTTTATTTTCAATGAACTTACTATATCATTTACAAATATATATATATATATAACAACAATTGCAACAATTTGATACGACCATAAAAATCTCTTTTATTTTAATAATTAAAAGCATTACACTGAGTACAATTTCAGAAAACAAATGAAAAATACAAGAGAAAAGGAGACTAAACATCCTAAGGATCCCTAATAACAACATCATAAGATCTGGTTGTAGGCACGTACTTCCTCCGAATGCATCGGATCTCATTCTCAAAAGAAGCCCTCATCTGAGTCTTCTTGAGGACAAGCTTATCAACAATCTTCTTCCAAGCAACGGAAGGCTGAGGCATACTAGAGGAAGATAAAACCTCTGGATCTCTCTGTCTCTTCATCACTCGTTATTCAAGTAGCTCAATAAGCACATCTTTGTCCTTAGACTCAAGCTGCAACTCCTCATGCTTTCAACTTAAAGCATGGAATTTCTCTTCCCACATATTCTTCTCTTGTTTCATCTTGGCGAGCGCTTCTTCCAACTCCTATACATCTTGGTTAGGGAGAGTTAATTGCTCAACCATAACCATAGACATAGGTCTTTCGCAAGCATACGAAATCTTCAATTCCAAAGCTATCTTCTTCACCCAAAGAGTGTAAGCTTCCAAAGCTACACAATTGCATGGAACAAGCTCAGATCTTCCTTTCCTGTGCACATTATGCCAAGCATCCACGATCTTTTATTTCAAATGTTGTGGATCTTTACCCCTCAATAGAAAATACGTTCTAACAAAGTATTATTAGGTTTGTCTCTCAAGGGGAACCCAAGTTGACGACGAGCCAAAGCAGGCTTGTAGTTAATTCCTCCATGTGTACCAATGAGAGGCACATTAGAGAATTCACCACGACAATCAATAATCTCCAAAATGCTCAAAGAAGAATCATACTAAACTATATCATCATTAGTGAGAGACATAGGTCTCTAACACCACCGTAGACATTGTTTGTTCTCCACAAAAGCAAGTGTCTGAGGGAAGTGCAAATTAAACCAATTGTACAGTAGAGGAATGCAACAGACAATCATTCCACCACCCTTAGAATTACTTAGATGCATAAATAAGTACATATCACCCAACAAAGTAGGCACAGGATTCCGAATTAAGAAAATTCTAATGGCGTTAACATCAACAAAACCGTCAATGTTAGGGAACAAGGCTACTCCATAGATGAGCAACACAAAGATAGCTTCAAAAGTGTACACACTACCGGCATGAGAAAAGGCAGTAGCTTCCTTGATGAGGAAATCAAATGGCAACCCAAACAATCCTCCTTTCTTCACCCAATGAGACTTTATCTCAGACTTCTTCAAGTGAAGAGTTTCAGCAATAAGATGAGATCTAGGAATCTCTTCCAATCCACTAAAAGGCACTTTCTTAGAAACTGGTATTCCCAAGAGATTGGCATACTGCTCCAATGTAGGCACTAGCTGATAATCCAGAAAAATGAAGCAACGGTAGAGAGGATCATAAAACTGAACCAACACACTCAAAAGTCCTTCAACCACATCAGCAGAAAAAAAATAGACAGAAGCTTCCCACGGAGTTGTTTGAAGTCCAAGGGATCTAATATGAAAGATGCTAGCTTCCTTAACTCTTTCAAGTCAGGACATCTGAAATTGTACTTCTAAGTGTTCCCCAAGTCTCAAAGGAGTGAACTAAGGATAAAACTTGTCGATCATATTCTAAAAAGTTCCCAAAGTCTCAATTCCATCTATCAGATATTACAGGTTAGGATGACTGACTCATCAACCCATAATATTCTCAAGAGAAACTCGTCTAAGTGTAGTATCGTGTAACAACTATTATCAAGTCTACACTTGAAAAGTCTCCGCACTACATCTTAAATAGGCCAAGAGGGGTTAAATGTTCTACGGTCCTCAGCTTCTTGGACCCCGAATTAGAGATAGTATTGCCTAACCACAAATACTTGTGTGACATTCCCAAATCCAAAAGGGTCTCAACTAAGCAGATGGGTCTCAAGCCAACTTGTTAAGGACTACTCCACACAAGTCGAACATGACTATATCATCCTACTATCTTAATTGCAGTCAAGTTCGTGTTAGAACTTATCTCACTACTCATAGATCACCAAGCACTGCAAGCAGATTATATCATACAAACAAATATACATACATCAAATATACAATTATATACACACATAAAAGTAGGCTAAACCCACTGTAGACTACTCCCTAGCAGAGTCGCCACTTAATTTTTGTAGCTATAAATTCATGATCATCAAGCTCTAGATAAGCTAGACGTCAAATAAACAAGAGTCGCCACTGCGCTTTTATTGTTTCCAAGGGAAAAGGGAAAAGTATGAACAAAACCCAAAAAAATAAGAAGTTTTCAAATCAAAACTAATAAAATGCCAAAGATTATAGGTCAAGGGGTTGGTTACACGGAGGAAAGGTGTTAGCACCCAAAAGGTCATAGGTACTCCTAGGGAGCCCTTTTTTGTGTGCATATGTGTTTTTGTACAAGTGATGTTTGCAAACAAATAGAATGGGAGGATGAGAAAAGAATTCATTAATTATATTTTTATGTTTGACAAGTCTTTCGTACTTGTGCCTACATACCAACATAAAAATGAGGGATCAAAACCTCGTAGTTCGTGGTATCAAATTCAAAGTGGATGCATTGCTTTTAACAAAAAGTTCAAGTTTGAAAGGCAAAAGGGCCTAAAAATGGTTTGAATGAGTTAGTTCTTCTTGGCTTTTGAAAATTTTAAGTCAAATATAGTTAAGTCTATTCACAAGTTTGACTAAAAAAAAAGAAGTTTGAAAATGCAATGGCATAAGGCCAAAGTTCCTAATTTGCAATACGGTCAAAGTTTTGAAAAAAAAACAGACACAAGCAAAGAATATTTTTAAAAGGAGGGAGATATTTTGAAATTAAAGAAGCGGGGAGGAGATGAGGAGACTAATCCTAAGCATAAATTTAAAAATTAAGAGTTGAAAAGATCTGACCAATGGGCTGGAATCCAATAGACAAGCATGTCATATAGAAACCCAAAATTTCCTTAGACATTAGAATCAAGCAACAAACAATGTACAATATAATAGTTTGACGAGCAAGGAATCAAATAAAGATAGCCACATCCAAGCTTAGCAACCCCATGATCTTCTTCAAATTTTCCCATATAGTAGATGAATTCCATAATGTCATAAGGCACAAGTTCCAAATAACAGCTTCACAATGATCATGTTGCAGATGAACTTAAATGGATCTTCAATGATGTATCAGATTAAGTTTCAAATCACAAGCACTTGGTTACATGAAAGTTGGCATTGGCCAGGACCTTTGCATAGGGAGTGTTACCTAAATTCTAAGTCCAATTGTCTCAGATCAAACCAACAGTCCACACAAGATATTTTTTAGAGTTTTTGTTGTTATTTATGTGCATTAGTGGTCAAAGACCATACAAATAAACACAAACAAAATATATCATAAAATATGGTCCAAATGGATAAAGTGAAAATGACATTAACATAAACAACTAGAATGGTATGAATAATGGCAAATGAATAAAGCTTTAAAAATAAAGTGCATTAAAGCTAAATGCTTGAAATTAAATGTTAGTTGTTAATGAGTTAGAAGTTAGTATTGCTTTTGCATTTTGTTTAATTCATTCTTTGGAGAACACTCAACCCACTTATAAGAAACATGGATCCTTGAACCAAGACATCTTTCAAAGGAAGGAAAAAAGGTCAAGTTTCCACATAATGACTTAGAATCTCACTAACTATAATGTTATGCCTTTTTGTGTCAAAATTTAGCACTATGTTAAGCAATCGTAATTGGACTTATGTAGAAGTCACAACTATTTGAGGTCGGGCAGTCAAATATTGGTGTTAATGCATGTTAGAGACATAGTATGATGAACTATGCTCATGAAATATAAAACACACAAAAAGAATATGCAAAGTGGGGGACCTAATCTCATTCAAACTTATGTTGATTTTGTAATCAACTAGCCTTAGGATATAGAGATATCATAGGTCCATGACATGAATGCATAAAGAAGGGGAATAAGATGAAGAGGGAGGGGGGAATGGATCAAACACAAATTGGACAAAGGAGAAATTTTAACAAGTTAAGATCATTCATTCATTTTGGGAGATGGAATGCACATTTCATCAATCCCCTAAATCCAATGATCTTAACCTAACAAAGTCAAATCAACCTTGACCAAGGCCCAACAACACAAGTCAAACTCACAAAGTCAATTAAAATGGCTCTACACAATTAATTTGACATTAAAACAATTAAAAATATTCAAAATAATGCATTAAATTAAATATGGTTGGTCAATTTCTTAAAACCTCATCAAAACACCAAAACAATGGCCATGAGATTTATCATAGGTCAAACAAGGTCAAAGGACCTTGGAGAAAAAAATTCAGAATTTTTGGAAACTTAAAAGTATTTTTAAACAATTAAAAATATTCAAAAAATCAATTAAATCATCAAAAATATTAATAATGATCCAAAAAATAATTTTAATTCAGAAAATGAATTAATAAAAATCAAAGGAATAAAAATAAAAATTAGATAATCAAAAAAACGTGGACCACTTGATCTCCCTTATTAATCGAGGTGGCAGATCAAGTGGGGGAGAGCGTGCGTTCCATGGTGTGCGCTAGTCAATTATCCACACGCTGGGTAACCACAATGGGCGCTCCAGACTAAAACATTTTAAACCAACTCAATGGCTCTGGACGCTTCCAGCTCATCGTCGGAGCCAAAGGCCGGTCATCTTTTCTGATGACCTTGGCCGATTGGTTCAATCATCACCACATCATGAATGAAAAAGGATGACATGATCTTAAAGAAAAAATGACGTAGATCACGAATATCACCTCAATTTTAACTAACTCCAAATATATAGAGAGATACGTGGAGTTGAATTTTGAGGTATGTCAACTGAGTTGCTTCGATTTGACCTCAAAGCAGCTCAATCTTCTTGCCTATATTGGTAGGACTTTAGTCAACCAAGGATCCAAGAGAATTGATGAGAATTGAGAGAGAATCGAAGAAAAGAAAAATCTGGTAAAATACTTTCAATGCTCTGTAGAAATGGATCTCTCTTGCTTCAATTCGTGCTTGATCTTGCTTATGGAGCTTGTGGAAGTGGATTAAGAGTAATACAAAGCTTTGGATCCTGGAGTTTCTGAATCGCCAAAGAGTGAGATTCACACTTAAATTTAAATTTAAATTTTTTAGGTTTTCCTTTGAATTGAGCGGGTTTGAATGGTTGGGGGCAAAGGCGGCGCGCAAGTTCCTTTAAATTGAAGCATTGGACCTCTATTTATAGTAAAAGGAAGTGTTATTTGGACACTTGAAAAATTCTACAAAATTGGTAATGCAATGCACATGCTTGCTTGGGCGTGTGCAAGCCCATGAAGCAACTCTACTAAGTCCACAATCAACTGAAATGAGTTTTGTATGAAACTTGGATTGCAAGGCAAAGTTATTTGAATGTTTGAAGCATGAATCTTGCCAACTGAATCTTGCCCAAAATGAATGAATTAGGGCTATTTGGAAAGCTTAGATCAGGAGGAACAACTCTTATGTTGAATACTTTTCCATTTAGAACTTGTATCATGGTGAATTTTGAGGTGGAAGTTTGGAAATTTCAACATGTCAAAATATTTCCTAAGTGTCAAGCCACATATTCAATTATTCTACCATGGCTATTAGTCCAAAATGAGAGACGTGTCTTCATCAAACTTGTATCTCGTTAAAAAACATTCAAAATTGTCACAAATTTGACATAATTTAGATTTAGGATGAGTGAGTTATGCATTTTTGAATTTGAAGAAAATCACTTGTTCAATGGTATTAGTCCAAAATGACCTATAATGTATCCTCATATCACATGCTCATAAAAGTTGATTTAGATCTCACTCCAAACATAAAAGATGTAATATACATCTTTAATTAGATTGTGAAACTTGGAAATATTTCATCTCATAAAGATTGAGCAAGTAATGGCCTTGGGAAGTTAACTCTCAAATTAGGGTTTAGACAAAATGACCTATAATGTTTCAATATAGAGAATGACATTCCTTGCAAATTTAGCTCTAGAACTTTACATGAAAGTTGTTTTTAATGTCATATAGAGTAACGTTTCTCTTGGGATCATTTTCATATGATGAAAAGTGTAGGAGATAGGGTCTAGGGGGATCCAGTTTTGATCAGATGAATTCATCTAGCCAACCACTATCAACCAACTTGCTAACTTGCAATCATCTTCACTTTTTAGGCTCATGCTATATCATATATGCATAAGATGATGAATTTTGAAGTGTCACTTGAATTATTTGATCAATTGGTGAAGAAGCTTGTTGAAGAAGTTACTTAAGATACCCAGATGAACTAGGGTTTCCGAGGCAAACCAACCCCAAACTCTTGAAGAATGCTTGATCAAAATAACATGCATAGATCATTGGGACTCATATATGATGGTTAGAGACTTTTTGGATCATTCCTTGCTCGAGCTCTTAATAATGAGGGTCTTAAACCCTAGATGTGAACTTGATGGATCAAAGGTGATCATGCCATGCCTACAAAAGAGTTAGGCAAATACAAAGACATATTTTTGGTATTTTGGTTAGTAAAATGATAATATACAAGTATGGTACAAAACAAACCCAATGAAAGAGGGGTAAGGAGGATGCCAAGGTATGATCCCAATGCTAATGCATATGAGGAGATTGTATGAGGGATCTTAGGGTCAAAATTGGGGTCTTACAGCTGCCCCTATTTAAGGACATTCTAACTGAGGAGGTGAAGGTTAAAATCTTCTTATCGACTCAGTAGAATGGGCTTAAATAACAACATATAGAAACAAATTTTGGTCTCTAAGAGACGTCATGATGCATATGATATGAATGTAAAAGCAAATTCTCTGTGAGGAAATATTGCCACAAAGGAAAAGAAATCAGAGAGACCGAAGGTCCGCAGAAGCATAATGCATTCCGTAACGAAAACTCACTGGGGAGACAAAGACTCTGAGGGGATAAAAGGGTTATGCGTAGGCTAGGCTACGACTTAAAAAACTTCTGAGAGACTAGAGGAATTCCATAAAAAATGGAAAGACTCGGTCAGGGAAACAAAAACATCTGCAGGGGAAACGAGTAGATAAGGATAAAACTGACGTACTTGAATCATGCAGGAACAACGATTTCACTAAGGAAATGCACACTCAACTCAACTGGGGAAGAAATAAACCTCAACGCATGAGGAGTAGAAATTTATTATCCACTACCTGTTACTGGGTAAGGAGATAATAAAGATCTGACAGAGAGGACACCCGTCATCGGTTAAGATGAACATATCAAGGATGACTTGCTGGGAACTTCCAGGAGGGTGTATTCATTACCGGTTACTGGGTAAGAATTGCCTTGCTGGGGAAAGCTGTTGAAATAGGATTTACAACTACCGGTTACTGGGAAGAAGACCAAACATGATAATATCCGTAACCGGTTAAGATGAACATATCAAGGATAAACTCAAAGGAAAGAAAATCTGTCATCGGTTAAGATGATCATATCAAGGATAGACTTACCTGGGGATGTTAAGGAGGATACCCATCATCGGTTAAGATGAACATATCAAGGATAAACCAACTGAGCCACAAGTAGGAATTACATCTATTGAATGTTGGATAGAATACCATCAAAGAGAAAATTAGTCACCCGTTAGGATGAACATATCATGGATAGACTCTGTGAGGAAAATATATGAATTACATCTATTAGTTATTGGATAGAATACCAACAGAGAGAACATCCATCATCGATTAAAGTGAACATATTAAGTATAAACTCTGCAAGGGGAATGAAAAGTAGGATTTACAACTACCAATTACTGGGCAGAAGACCGCAAAGAGAAGGAAACCTGTCATCGGTCAGGATGAACATATCAAGGATTAACTCTCTAGGGAACAAAATAGGGATTACAACTACCTTTTTACTGGGTAGAATACCAAAGATGAGACTATCTGTCATCATTTAGGATGAACATATCAAGGATAAACTCAAAGCAGAGGAAGAAAATATTCGTCATCGGTTAGGATGAATATATCAAGGATATACTTCCTGGGGAAACATAAAAATGAATCCACTTGGGAGAAAACAGGGGTACTTATGCCGGGTATTGGGAAAGAAGTACCCAACTAAGAAGAATACTACCAGTTACTAGGTAATAAACTCTTAGGGGACCCAAAGCATCTATCTAGGCAAGATCTAGAAAGAAACGGTCAATCAAGACTCAATTCAATGAGGATATAACTCAAGGGGAGTGGTTCCATCCAGATAAACAACTAGGGAGGAACCTGAAATAATAATCATCCACGAGGAAATAACTCAATGGGGAAAGGAGAAGGGTTAAAGTCTTTCTACTTAAGGGGCTGACACTCTACAATTGAGGGAGGACAAATACCAAACTTGTATGGGGATAAAGTGCCACCATAACGGAGAGTTAAGATCACAGGAATGAATCAACAAATATGATGATGAAATAATGAAATTATATGAGTGTATATGTATATATGATGATTATACTGACAAAACGATCGCAAAGGATACAAAGGTGTCACAGATTTGAATCATCGATACAATTCTCGGGCAACCCACATAAGAGGGAAACTACTGCTGGAGAAAAGAGACCATCATGCAGAGAATAAACGCAAATAGCTGCTCAGAAACCAGGAGAAACTGGGAGCAAACTTGATGGAGACTAGTGGGGAAACCAAAGTTCTGCCGAAATCCTGCAAATTGTCGTAACTAAATGTTCATACTCAATTGGGGAACAATCATAAACTCCGTTGGGGATAACGGAGAATTAATCGTCTAGGACAATCAACAAACACCGGGCACTAAACATACTACCGAGGGTGAAAGAGGAATCGCGCCAACTGCTTTGGGGAGAACCAATAATGCTCCACATTTAGGGCTTACTGCTTTCGAACCACTGTTGATATTCCTTTTAAATGAAACCGATTGCTTAAAATTACTACTTTTATATGTTTAAGAAAACATGTTTTGATTAAAATTTTAATTTTCAAAAATGATCATAATAAAATTTAAAACTATTTGGCTGAATTAAATAAAAGTAGAAACAATTGGATAAAAGCTCAACTTTATTTAATAGAATGGTAGTCTGTAAATAACAAGACTCCATAGATCATTACAAAGTTGAAAATGGTAATTTACATGGAAAAGGGTTACATTGAATATAATGATCACTAATCCTCCTACCAACTATTGATGTCCACTATGTTATTGGCAACTCTATTGGGGATCAAAATCTAAGAACGTGCTCAAGCAAGTCTTCAAATCTGAAGATCAGCAGGATCTAGTTACTTGCCATAATCCCTAATTTTTGCATAAATTGTCCCAAGGAGGGGTACTCAAATTATCAGGATAATTCTTTTTAGGCGAAGTATTTCTTGACTGCATCTGCGTTCATAGGACGAGTGAACTCTTCATCATCCATAGTTGTGAGAATTAAAGCACTGCCAGAAAAGGCTCTCTTAATAACATATGGGCCTTCGTAATTAGGAGTGAAGCTTCCCCTAGAATCTGGTTTGAAAGATAAAATCTTCTTGAGCACAAGGTCACCTTCTCTGAATATACGCGGTCTGACCTTCTTGTCAAAAGCCTTCTTCATTCTCTGCTGATACAACTGACCATGACACATGACAGTCAATCTTTTCCCTTCTATCAAATTCAGCTGATCAAACTTCGTTAGAAGAGAAATTCAAGTCCTTGGAGGTTCGCACTACTCCCGGTCTAGACGCTGTTGACATGTGCTTGGTACCAGAACTCGTGATTCCACAAAAATTCAAAGTTCTAGACTTTGACAAGTACAAAGGGGTCAGCTGCCATAGGACTCATCTTAGAGCTTACTGTCGCAAGATGGCTGCCCACATCAATAATGATTAACTCCTGATTCATTACTTCCAAGAAATCCTTAGATGGGGCATCCTTGGAATGGTATATGCAACTAGAGAGAGGACAGGTCCAGTCATGGAGAGACCTTGTTGAAGCCTTCCTTAGGCATTATCAGTGCAATATTGATCTAACACCCAATCGCACCCAGCTGCAAGACATGACTCAACGCAACAATGAGTCATTCAAGGAATACGCACAGCGTTGGAGGGAGCTAGCAGCTCGTGTCCAACCTCCTCTCCTGGTTAAGGAGCTAATTGATATGTTTATGGGAACTCTTCATACTCAGTACATGGAGAAAATGGTAGGATACAGTTTCTCAACTTTTACTGAGGTTGTCTCCGTGGTAGAACGAATCGAGAGCCAGATCAAGAAGGGAAAGTTGCCTTGTGCCGGTAATGCTTCAAGTAGGATAAAGAAACCTTATCCTAATCCCCCGAAGAAGCCAGAAGGGCATACCTATGCCATAATGGGAGGAGGAGGATATAGGGCGCATCTGTATGTTCCTATGCCTTATCATCAGGTTGTCGTTGTAATCCCAACACCATATCAGCCACCATATCAACCACCATATCAGCAACCATATCAACAACAACATCAACAATCGTACTAACAACCAGCTTACCAGCAGCTGCATCAGAATCAACATCAACGTGCTCCACAACAACGTCAACCTAATCAGTAGAGGGAAAGGAGGCCAGAAAGCCATTTCGATCCTCTTCCAGTGCCATATAGCAAGATCCTTCCCTACCTGCTAAAGGATGGATCAGTTGTTTTGAAGGAGCTAACACTTGCAACTCCACCTTATCCACCAGGCTATGACGCCAATGCTCACTGCGAGTATCACATGGGTGCCCCAGGGCACACAGTGGAGAATTGCAAGGCCTTTAAACACAAGGTCCAAGATATGATTGACAGTAAGGCAGTTACTTTCACGCCAGTTAGGCCAAACGTTGCAACAAATCCCATGCCAGCGCATGCAGAGTCGAGTGAAGCTCGAAGATAAAACTTCCCACCAGCCTGGACAAGCAGAGCAATTCCGCCAGTGGATCAAAAGATGAAGGTCCGTTTCATTGAATGAAGGAGATCATTAAGCCATTTTTACCGTTTTTCATTCTTGTAATTTGTTCTTGTTTTGTCTAAGTATTGTATGCTTTTAAACATTGTTGTTTGTATTTGGTTTTATTAATAGGATGATTATGCATGCTTTGAATCAATATTTCATATTCACTTATCTATCACATTTTCAAATCACAAACACATACTTTTCCACTTCACCTCCTTTATCACACTATTGTTAGTAAATGCTGGAAGGAGGATGACGAAAACAAAATACTCATAATTGTTGATTGAATGCTTTCGGATAAAATCCTGCTGATGATGTACAGGCATTGTTTCAAATCCCCACACACTGGAGAGATAAGGAGTTAATCCCTAGTTAACCACTTCGAGCTTAGAAGTAAGAGTTTCTTTCGGATCTACAAACCTTTACGCCTAACTTGGGGGCAGGGTAGTGTTCAGTTGATTTGACTACACATTCAAATTACAAAATGAAATATCCCATACAAGGATCAATCACATGATATTCTTCGTACACATCCTGAAGTGTCAAAGGAACCATACAAATCCAAAATATATGACGGTTGTTCTTCAATAACAAACGACTTGACAGTCACAATTTCAAAAAAATCAAATAAAAACAAAAGAGCCCGCTAAGTCTAGCACCCTAAAAAGGGACTTAGGCAAAAACTGGGGCAATCCCGATGGATTAAAGCTTCAACAAGCGATCCATGTAAAAGTGAGGGATCAAAAATCGAAAGAGACAATGAAGGTCCTCAACAAAACAAAACAAGAATCAGTGACCACCATACCAAAACCAAAAGGTCACAAAAATCCATGAAGAGCAAAATAAAATGACTGTCATTTCCAGAGATCTTACACTGCTGAACACTCATAAAAGTAAGTGTGTGTCGAAATTAACTGAACGTAGGATTGGAGATCATCATGAAGGAGGGATGGGTTAAAATAAACTTTGAGCCTTATATCCTTATGTTTCAATAACCGTGAACCATGCCACGTTACAACCCTTAAAAGACCTAATTGAAGTATGGTTTATTCTGAAAGCATGCTATAGCAAGGTTGAGTAAACTGACTCCTATAGATTTGCTAATATTCTCACTACATCACTCACACACTAGCAAAATCAACACCGCATTTGGACACATGGTCCACTCCTCACACATTACCACAACACTCCCAAGTGAATGATTGTTTTTCAAAACTTGCATAACTGTTGCATTAAAATCACCATTTCTTAAATAACAATTCTTAATTGTCAGTCAATACTTGACATCGAGAAAATTTTAACAATGAGCAATTCAAGAGGCACTTGATCGTTGGTGCTGACACGAATCAAGACCATCCTATGAATCAGGGGCATGGCATCTTTTGATTATGTTGACTTAAGAAGTAGTCAATATAAGACAAATCTCCAAGCATCGCTTGATCAAGGAAAAAAAACTTCCATACTCAGAACATCTTGGGCAAGTCCCTCAAAGGCTAATCAGGGGCAAGACAAGTTGCAAGGGGCACATTCCCTTCCTGTCTTCAAGTCAGTCAAGCAGATGGCGTTAGACGCTAGTGATTGCTTGAATCCACAACCAAAATGTTGAAAGTTCATACCAGTACAACATCATATCCTTAGGGCACGTCGAAGGCATAACCATCATACGTTGATCACGTCACTATGCTCAGTTATAGGTTGGCCAGACATATCAGAAGAAGAAATCGAGATTTACTCAGGGGCAAAGAAACAACATATCAGCAAGAGATCAAACTTGGAGCACCAAGAGTATCCACACCTATTGCATGTTCATCACATCATCCGCTACCGAGTGTTGGGCAATCAAATCCTTTCACAATCAATAGTCCAAGTCACATTGACAACTACCAGAAAAGCCAAAGCCCACCTTGTTGGCACCTACACAAAATCAAATACAACCAGCACTGGTTTCTAAAAAAACATCGCCTTTGAAAAGGGGGCCAATCCCAAACAAACCAATCATTCTTTACATTCAAACATGCATAACATGCATCACATGCATCACCTCATACATAACGCATACATGACTTGTATGCATATAGCACGAATCAAGATCTAAGGTTTAGTCGTGGGCATCCAGGCCAACCCTCAGTCGAGTCATTGTCACTTTTTCTAAGTGAGTTCCTACCCTACTATTGGGCGTTCCCCACTGATCTACATCCTTCAACCTTTTATTGATGAGATGTTATCCTCAACTAAGTCAAACATTGCTTCTTTAAACACCTACTTTGCTTCACATTGAGTGTCCCTCAATAAGTCGTTTCCTGTAACCTTTTGTTGATAGAAACTACATCTCCCCGAAGAATATTGGTTCTGCAACCTTTTGTTATTGATACCCCAAGCAAGTATTACCCAGTAATGTTCCAATACTACCCAACAAGTCAGGTTTATTAAACTCTATCATATTTTTCTCACTATCACCCTTTTGGTGAAAGTCCATTGAGGAATAATATTAATCATCACCCCGTTTACGATAAATGTTATCCTTTTGGTAATGGTAAACTTTTGACATTTGTGGTCTTATCGTCACCCTTTTGGTGTCGTTGATCCTTGAAGTTTCGTCCCAAACTTCATCCTTTTGGTGAATGGCTACCCCTGCAATTATTATAACTTACCGTCATTCTTTTGGTGTCGGCGATCCTTATGGTGATAGGGATCCTTGTCATTTAGTTCAACTATCATCCTTTTGGTGATGGCGTCCAGTTCAATCTAAATAGCATCCTTTTGGTGATAGAGATTATGGATTTTGGTTTAAGCTATCATCCTTTTGGTGATGGTGACATTTGGAAAGTCCAATCCAACTGCCATCCTTTTGGTGTCAGCAATATTTGAAGTTATTAGAACTTATTATCATCCTTTTGGTGGTAACAAGTTTCGAAGTTATGATCTCATGTTCATCCTTTTGGTGATGGTGATTGTTGATTCATTATTATCCTTTTGGTGATAACGAGTCCTGTTGTTTATAGTACCTTCATCCTTTTGGTGATGGTGACTGTCAACTTATTATCATCCTTTTGGTGATAATAAGCTTTGTTGTTCGATCCTACCTTCATCCTTTTGGTGACAGTGATCAGTAAAAGTTATTGACTTATTATCATTCTTTTGGTGGTAACGAGTTTTGATTGTTTAATCCTACCTTCATCCTTTTGGTGATGGTGACCATTTGAGTTATGGACTCATTATCATCCTTTTGGTGATAACGGGTTTTGTTTTGATCTTACCCTCATCCTTTTGGTGATTGTGATCATTAAGTTTTTTTCGAATTATTATCATCCTTTTGGTGATAACAAGTTTTGAAGTTCTATCCTTATTATCATCCTTTTGGTGATAACAAGTTCTGTTTGTTTGATCTTACTGTCATCCTTTTGTGTCAGTGATATTTAAGGTTATTGACTTATTATCATCCTTTTGGTGGTAACAAGTTCTGTTGTTGATCTTACCTTCATCCTTTTGGTGATGGCGATCGTTTGAGTTTATTTTGACTTATTATCATCCTTTTGGTGATAACAAGTTTTGTCTTTTAATTATACCTTCATCCTTTTGGTGATGGTGATTGTTGACTTATTATCATCCTGTTGGTGATAACAAGTTTTGTTATTAGGACTTGCCTTTATCCTTTTGGTGATGTTGACCATTGAAGTTCTTGACTTATTATCATCCTTTTGGTGGTAACAAGTTTTGTTTTTGATCTTACCTTCATCTTTTTGGTGATGGTGATCATTTGAGTTGTTGACTTATTATCATCCTTTTGGTGGTAACAAGTTTCGTCTTTTACCTGACCTTCATCCTTTTGGTGATGGTGATCGCTTGAGTTATGTGCTTATTGTCATCCTTTTGGTGATAACAAGTTTTAAAGTTTTGTTCGTACCTTCATCCTTTTGGTGATGGTAATCATTGAGTTTCGACTTATTATCATCCTTTTGGTGATAACAAGTTTGTTGTGTGACTTTACCTTCATCCTTTTGGTGCCGGTGATCATTGGTGATCGTTGACTTATTGTCATCCTTTTGGTGATAACAAGTTTTGTTGTTGAATCTTACCCTCATCTTTTTGGTGACGGTGATCTTTGAAGTTGATGAGTTAATTGTCATCCTTTTGGTGGTAGCTTTGATATTATACTCTCGGTAATGGGAAACTTTATCAGAATAACCATCATCCTTTTGGTGATGAACATCATCCTTTTGGTGATGGAAATCTTTGGATTGTGTTTAACTTTCATCCTTTTGGTGATAGCAAGATTTATTGTTGATCTTACCATCATCCTTTTGGTGATGGTGATCATTTGAGTTGTTGACTTATTATCATCCTTTTGGTGATGACTACTTTTGAAGCTCGGTTTATCCATCATCCTTTTTGATGATGACGATCCTGGAAATCATGGTGAATTACTATCATCCTTTTGGTGATGGTGATCATTTGAGTTGTTGACTTATTATCATCCTTTTGGTGATGACTACTTTTGAAGCTCGGTTTATCCATCACCCTTTTTGGTGATGACGATCCTGGAAATCGTGGTGAATTACTATCATCCTTTTTGTGGTGGCAATTTGTACTGTCATCCTTTCGGCGCCACAAAACCTTTCAATTTTAGTCCCACATTTGTCACGACATCAAAAACAACCTTTGCAAGATCGAGTGTCGACTCGAGGGTTGGCATTAATTTAGGCATTCTACCCCTATTACCTTGGTGCTATTAGAATTCGTTGCATTTTCTTTCTGCATTTCTCCATTGCATTTCAAAGGAAAAAATTTGGGTCTTTTTGTATTTAATTACCTTCCACCATGAATGTATGAAGACCACTGTTATTCTTACCTTCTAGTTCAAGTTAATTAAATAGGGGCAGCTGTCATACCGCAATTTTTTTCGGGCATGTTTTAATTTTCGTAAATCTGATTTCATTTTTTATTTTGCATCATACGCACAGCATGACATGCATTTCATCATGAATAATACCTAAAATATCAGTCGAAATAAATTATTCAAAATACAAACAAACTAGTTAAATCATTTCTCAAGAACATGCAAAATCAGCGGGTAAAAAGGTTCAAAATTAAAATTGCAGACACCAATATTATTAACCTACAATTCATGTAGTTTAAACTGGTGTGCTCGTTATATTTTTCAGCGACTGTTTCGGTTGCATTTTGACCCGCCTGAGCCTTTTAACCGTGAAAATTTATTTCGGAATTAAAAGAAACGCTGTATTTTTTCAATAAGTATATTTTATGCTGATCATTTTAATGTGACCGATTTGATTTTTTAAGCAAAATTTTGCCCGACCTTTATTCATTTCTAGTCGTTTTGATTTTATTCTTTCACCAAAATATTCAAATTAAATAAATAGAAATTTGCATGTCTTTGTTTTATTTTTTACCATCTTCATTTTAGAAGTTGAGAATTTTAGTTGTTTCAATTGATTTAATCTCATTTAAATTAATTAAAACATCTAGAAAGGGGCATTTTTGACATTTAAATGATTTTGTGTTTCTTTAATTTAATCCGAATCATCGATTCAAAATAATCAATGGCCCATATTAAGGACCCATGTGCATTTTTGTTAACCAATAAGTATTTTTATTGTTAAAACAAGTAAAATCTAAAAAACCCAAAATAATATCTCCTCTTCCATTCTCTAGCTGACACGTGTCATGTTGCTAGGAGAGAGGATAAAAATCCCCAACGGATCTTTCACGTTTGTCTGTATCCTAACTATTACCCTCCATAAAGGTGACAACAGGGAAGGGGCTAATTGGCATTGAAAAGAATAAAAAAACAAAATAAAGAAAAGGCCAACGGCCACCTATCACACTCACTCATTTACCGACACATCTCCTCATCCACTCATAATTCATTAATTCTCTCGCCTCACTCTCTCAGAAGTCTCACACACACGCATTATACTCACTTCCTCTCTCAAAACAAATTCTCTCTCACACGCATTATACTCACTTCCTCTCTCAAAACAAATTCTCTCTGCACACTCAACGTTACAAAAAGAAAAAAGGAATAAATTGAATCAGTCACACCTCACGTCTTTCCAACTACCCACTCAAAGAGGACCTCACCTATCTTCTCTCAATCTCTTTAGAAAAAAAAAAGAAAAATGAGAAAAGAAAAAGAACTTGGGAAGACTCTTCCTCTTCTTCGAATCTCACAAGCCAATTCACCACCGTCATTAACCAACTCTACCACCGACAACCGTGCATCGGCGTCGCGCCTTCATCCAACAATATCTCACCATCCACCGTTAAACCATCGCGCCATCACAAACATATCTGGCCGCACAACCACATTCATCTTCTCCACTCCGTTTCCACCGCCAGCGTAACTGCATCACCGTCCGCTCCGCGCCGACGGCCACCATCAAAACCCCATTCATCACCTCAACACAATCTGAGATCCAAACGTCTATTTCCATAACGACAACCTTTAATAAAACGCCTTCCGTCTTCTGCCTCGCCGATCACCACCGCATCTCTGATCGTTACACCCAACGACCTTCTACTCCCTTCGCCGTCAAACCACCCAAACGACGCACGCCTCACCATCCTTCGTTGACATCCTCCCCGTCCATCTTCTGTCTAACATCATCGCCGCCTCCAAACTCCACCTTTTCCATCTATAGCTCTTCTTCGACCACAAAACCTGAATCGATAATCAAACCCACACGCGATTAGCAACAACATAGTGGTTTTGGATTCACACCACCATGAACTCACCTTCACGCTCCACAACACTGCTGAAGAGAATCCAACACCATCATCGATGTCATCGTATTTTCCGATATCGCATCTCCTTAACACGATTCCAAAATGCCACTAACTTCCCCATAACCTGTTGCGCTGGGACCTAGAGCAAGACTGAAGTCTGACGCGATTAATAATGTTCCTCCTTCGTGTACGAGAGCCTGCGTTGGGGATCAACGGTTTAACAAGGTGAAATTTCAGTCCTAGCCCTTCTATCAGAATCAGAAGCCAATCCAACGCTGATGATATCGCGGTAACAACTCGTGTTGAATCTACATGGGCGTCGATTTATTTTTTCCCCATTGGGATTATGCGTTTGTTTTTCTTCGATAAGATCTTGGCCAAATTAATAGTGTTTTGTTTGATTAATATGGTCTTGGGGTTGTAAAATCGTTTCCGGCTTATGCTGTTCCGTTTGAGATAGAGGGAGTGACAATTGGTGAAATTTCTAGACTTATGGTGAGGTCTATGATGCAATTGTTATTGTTGAAACAACAATGTCACTTCTTTTGTAGTTCCTCTATGCCACTTATCTTAGTTTATTAGGCGGTATTATAATTGTTAGTGATGCTTACCCAGGTTTTGGTTAAAGTTAGAATGAATTCTAAGCTTTTGTTATGCCCACTCAATTTTCTGTGTCTGATCTTTAAATCATCATTATGCGGCCTTCATGTGATTTGTACATTTTCACTGTGTTATGATTTTTGCGTAGGACCTTAATCCTATGGTCATCACGTACAAACCGGTTTTGAGCACATCGATTCCATTAAATAAATCAATATTGTCACTTATTTCTTTCTCTCTTAATAAAAATGAATAGTTAATTAGACTTTGCTTAATTAGTAAATTAATTTCAATTAACTTGGTTATTTGATTAGATTAAATAGTTTGGGTAATTAATCTTAATTAATTTAATTAATCAATTTTTAATAAATCAATCTCAACAATTAAACATTAATCGATTTCTCACACTATCTTCCTCATAGTTTCATTGTCATTCATCATCAATCCAAACCAAATTTCAAAAAAACACAAACCACAATTCTCGGTTTAACGTTGAGCCCATTTTTTAAACACCTTTGTATGTCGATTGCTTTTAAGCATCGCCATCAACCGCACATAGCTTTCTCTTGGGATTTCTTACAATGAGACCTATTCGGTTATTGAATAATCGAGTAGATGATTGGTTCACTACATAAAATCCAATCTATTCACAAACACAAATTTAAAACCTTGATCCAATGTCGAGTATTTTCATTCAAAATTAAATTAACGTACCCAATCACAATCAAATATCATTTCATTTAGAAACGAAAAGGGGGATGGTTTTGAGTTTTCAACTCCTCTCCTCGGTTATTTGAAAATGAGTTTTCTTACTCGGTTAGTCAAATAGTCGTCACTTCTATCCACCTAAGTGCAAACAAATTGAATCATTTTTATAATAAGAAACGAAAAGGGAGATGACTTTGAGTTTTCAATTTTTCTCCTCGATTATTTGAATACATGTTCTCTTACTTGGTTAGTCAAATAATTGTCGTTCCTCTACAAACTTCCAAATCCCGGTTAAATCAAAACACTTTCATAATAAGCTAAATGAAAAGGGAGATGACTTTGATTTTTCAACTTCTCTTCTCAATTGTTTGAATACGAGTTCTCTTACTCGGTCAGTCGAATAATTGTCGTTTTTCCACCAACTCATACCATAAGTCAAATCATTTTCACAATAAACTATACGAAAAGGGAGATGGTCTTGAGTCTTCAATTCCTCTCCTCTAATGCTTGGATATGAGTTGTCTTACTCAGCCATTCAAGTACTTGTAGTCTATTCTCAAATATATCAACCATACATAAACCTATTTTCATAATCACTCAGATGAAAAAGAAAGCGGTCTAGAGTCTTCTATTCCCTATCCTGATTATTAGGATACGAGTTGTCTTACTCGGCTATTTGAGTATTCGTCATCCACTCAAAACACCTTAATCATCATTAAAATCCTTTTACAATTAAGGATGAAAAAGAAAGCGGTCTAGAGTCTTCTATTCCCTTTCCCGATTATTAGGATACGAGTTGTCTTACTCAACTATCCGAGTAATCGTCATCCAACCAAAAATTTATCAACATATCAAACATGTCTCTTTCTTGCCCTCGTGCGATCGAAACCAATCAAACAAAACATCAAACACATCAATTCAAATCGTCACCCCCGCGTGACCAAAACTCTTTTCAAAAAGAAAACTGTCAATGCTTTCTAATGCGCAGAACAAACTAGTGCTAGAGCCTCCACCGAGAGTAGACAAGCCAACGTTTAGCCTTTAGAATGCCGACCTACACAGTCGTTCATCAAAATAAAACACACCAAATATTCGGAGTATCCCGAACTACGAATGCTCTGATTTCCTTATTGCACCATAAGGATACGTAGGCAGAAGATTATTGTATCTCCGCGAGCACACTAATAAAAAACTCCCTTTTCCCCCTTTTGAGGTCTTCATCCATATCTATTATCAACTCTAATTACCCGAAGAAAAAAAATAAATATAAGTTAACACTCAAATCGCAAAATTGAACTAAAAGGTTCCCGTTGAGTATAACATACGTGAGGGGTGTTAATACCTTCCCCTTGCGTAATCCACTCCCGAACCCGAATATGGTTGCGACGACCATTATTCTATTTTTTAAAGGTTTTCTCGATATTTTCCTATTCCTTCGTTGGAATGAATAAATTTCGGTGGCGACTCTATTCGAACTAACATTTTTCCGCGTCCAATCGCAAGGGATCGCATTTTTTTTGAGGTGCGACACACCGGTCGCAATTTGTAACCGCATTATGGACATCTTTCCATATAGTAGGCTAAAATAGGCCAGATTGTAAGATCTTAGCACAAGTTTATGAAGTGCTTGTGTGCCCACCATAGGGAGCGGAATGGAAATGAGAGATTATATCGTTTATTTCATCCTCAGGAACACACCGATGAAAAATACCGTTGGTACCTCTCTTGAAAATCAGAGGTTCATCCCAGTAGTACTATTTTAGATCATGAAAGAATTTCTTCTTTTGTTGGTATGATAAGTCCGATGGAAGTGCTCCAACAGCTAGGTAGTTGACAAAGTCAGCATACTATGGCAGAGTTATATTCATATGAATTTCATCCAAGGATTCTTCTATTTCGGTATCATTTAAGGTTAGATCAGACATGTCGCTTTCCATTTGTGCTATATGTCGTTCGTAAGGGAAATCATCATTGATTGGAATTTTTTCAGGCCTTATTCCCTTCTATTCGTGATAAGTGGTCTGCTACTACGTTCTCAATACCTTTCTTATCTTTTATTTCTAAGTCAAATTCTTGTAAGAGTAGGATCCATCTTAATAGTCTTGGTTTGGCATCCTTCTTACTTAGCAAATATCTAATAGCAGCGTGATCAATATAGATGATGATTTTCGCTCCTACTAAGTAAGAACGGAATTTGTCTAAAGCGAATACAACGGCTAGAAGTTCCTTTTCAGTGGTGGCGAAGTTCATTTGGGCAGGATTTAAGGTTCTACTTGTGTAGTACATCGCATGAATTCTTTTATCCTTTCTTTGTCCTAGCATTACGCCTACATCATAGTCACTCGTATCACACATGATTTCGAATGGTAATTGTAACACCCCGATAAAATATGATAATTATTTAATTTAAGTTAATAGTATATTTATTAATTTAATTAAATAATTGGAATATTATTGGATTATTATTATTGGAATATAAAGTTAAAATCAGTAAAAAGGTCCCATTTGGTAAAAAGGGTTTTCACGTGAAAGCAGAGAACACGTAACATTGAGAGAAAGAGAAGAAACTGAGAAAGGGAGAAGAAGAGGCTAGGGCTCAAGAGGAGAATTCACGATTGTTGAAGGTCAAAGAATCAATTGCCGGATTAACTCAGGTAAGGGGGGTTTATCGTCGTTTAATGGGTATTATGGGTTAACATGTAATGGGTAGTAATAAGCCATTGAATTGACCCTAATTGGGATGAGGAATGCTGTAAATGGTGATGAATAAGTTATGTTAAAACTGTAATTGAATCTATATGTGGGTGAGTCGTAAATTTCTGGACGTGTAGCTTTTTACGGAATTGAAATCGGAGGTCCGGAAGTCCTCCGACGGCGAGAAATGCGGGAAATCTGCATTCTGTTCGTGTTAGCGCAGGAACAGCTTTCTGTCTTGCGTTAACCGGTTAACCCAGGGTGTTAACCGGTTAACACTGTTATGAATTATGAGAAATTGCTGTCTGTCTTGCGTTAACCGGTTAACCCAGGGCGTTAACCGGTTAACACTGTTAAAAACTGCCAGAAAGCGTGTTTTGTGTTGCGTTAACCGGTTAACCCAGGGCGTTAACCGGTTAACACTGTTTGGAAAGTGGAAAATTGATATTCAAATATTGTGTACATATTTGACGTTTGGCCTATATTGGTGTATGATATAGTAGGGATCATTTCCCGTTGTTTTGAGCAGTATAGGTATTAGTAGAGTGTGCTAATACTGTGATTTATTATTTGGCATGATATGAATATGATTCTGTGATAAATATGCTAATGATGTAGGATGGTATGCATAATGCTGTGAATGTATCTGTTATGTATGCAATTGTGAATGGACTGTTTATGGCTTAGAGTGTGAGCATATGTCTATCTTGGATTGTTGTTGATGTTTGCATGCTAGGTGATTTAGCGTGTATAGCATGGCCTTTATGGTGGTAGCTAATTCCCATGGTGAGGAATTAGTGAGTGAGTTGTTGTGGATTGTTGTTGATGTTTGCATGCTAGGTGATTTAGCGTGCATAGCATGGCCTTTATGGTGGTAGCTAATTCCCATGGTGAGGAATTAGTGAGTGAGTCACTAGGTCTCAAATGAGTGGGACTAGTGAGCTTGGTAGCCGTATCTGGATTTGATCGGTGAGGTTGAACTATGTGTTCATGAATAGTCGGTACCGCATGCATGGAGTCTCATTGCATAATGTATGTATGGCGTATAATATGAATGGATGTATTCCAATATTATACGTGTGTTTTGTGTTTGTGTTGAGTATGATTTGAGTTGATGTTGCCGTTGCTGAATGTGTGATCTGATTAGGGTGATGAATGTGTTAATTTACTTAGCATTACATGATATTTTATAATGCTTATTATATCGATTGAGGAACTCACCCTTACAACTATGTTTCAGGTAACGAGCAGTGATTGAGTAGAAGCTAGTGCTTGGAGTCTAGTGTAGTTCCTTAGTGGGTCATGCTCTGGTATATGTAACATCGGGACGGGATGTTTTACTTTGTTTTCATTTGTGGTTGTTGAACAACTTTACATGTAATGTGTTACATGGTTTGCATGTTGTTAGATTTCTATCCGCTGCGTATTGTGCAATGTTTTATTTTGATTAATAAATGAGCATGACCAGTTATTTTGGTGAACGGTGTGAAGTGTCAAGTGTGACACCCTGAAATTGCATATCTACTCTGATTTATATTATGTTGTTTTAATTAATTATTGGGGTATTTTAGAAGGGTGTTACAGTAATCTCTAGTCATGCGGTTGTATGACAGGTGCGGTGATTAAAGATGTTTTCAATTGTTCAAACGTTGTTAAACATTTCTCATCAAAGATAAAGTCAGCGTCTTTCATTAATAAACCACATAGTGGTTTGGTAATTTTCGAGAAATCCTTGTAAAGCG
Organism: Lathyrus oleraceus; assembly: GCF_024323335.1. Classification (NCBI taxonomy): domain Eukaryota; kingdom Viridiplantae; phylum Streptophyta; class Magnoliopsida; order Fabales; family Fabaceae; genus Lathyrus; species Lathyrus oleraceus. The sequence continues at coordinate 70,022,781 of NC_066580.1, read as the reverse complement.
TCGGTAGGAACCGGCGTGTCCTAAAAAGATTTGTATTTCTCGTACGGTTTTCGGAGGTTGAAGATTCTCTATAATTTCGATCTTAGCTTTGTCTACTTCAATTCCTTTATCAGATATTACGTGTCCTAACATGATTCCTTGTTGGACCATGAAATGGAATTTCTCCCAATTCAATACGAGATTCACCTTTACGCATCTCTCAAGTACCATTTCAAGGTTTGATAAGCATCCTTCGAAGCTCTGGCCACAAACATAAAAATCGTCCATAAAGACTTCCATAATGTCGTCTATAAAGTCAGCGAAGATTGACATCATGCATCTTTGGAATGTTACGGGAGCGTTGCATAGTCCAAATGGCATTCTTCGATAAGCAAATGTACCATAAGGGCAGGTGAAGGTTGTTTTCTCTTGGTCGTCAGGATGGATAGGAATTTGAAAGAATCCCGAATAACCGTCTAGATAGAAGAAGTGGGAATTCTTAGCCAATTGTTCAAGGATTTGATCAATGAAAGGTAGAGGAAAATGATCCTTTCTAGTGGCTTTGTTAAGTTTCTTATAATCGATGCACATTCTACTTCGGGTAACAACTCTTTGTGCTATAGATTCACCCTTCTCGTCCTTAACAATTGTAACACCCCCTATCTTGGGTACTACATGAACGGGGCTAACCCATTGACTATCGGAGATCGGGTATATGAATGATGCATCTAATAACTTCTTTAATTCATCCTTGACTATAGTACTTAAGATTTGGTTGATCCTTCTCTGGTGTTCTCTATAGGTTTTACAATCTTCCTCTAGCATAATGCGATGCATACAGATAGAAGGACTTATTCCTTTCAGTGTCTAGGAATTCGTATCTTTGGTTCTTGGGTAGTGTTTTTAATTCTAAGTCTGGTTTCTTCGGCCATGGCATGTGGTTAGGTATAAGTGCTAAGCATTTGCTTAGACTGTCATTTTGGTATGGTTCACGCCAATTATCATCTTCAAAGATTGGAGGGATTTGCATTATATCAGAATATGTAGTTTCTTGCATATTTATCTCTCTTACGCACTCGTCTATAACATCAAGTAGATTACAGGTATCGTCTATAGTTGGCGCTTGTAAGAATTGTGACAAGATGAATTCAACTTTTTCTTCTCCAACTTCGAATGTTAGCTTACCTCTTTTCACGTCTATTATGGCTCTGGAGGTAGCTAAGAATGGCCTTCCTAATATAATAGATGTATTGGCATCTTCTTTGGTGTCCATGATTATGAAGTTTGTAGGAATGTAGAATTGTCCTACACGTACTGGGATATTGATCGGGAAAATAGCAAGTGTATTATTTTTGCCTTTTATAGTAATAATGGGGAAATTCCCGAATGTCGATCTCAAGGACTGCACGTTAGTATTGAGTTTAAATTATCATTCAATTAAACAAAAAGTATTAATTTGGTTTTTGAGGGTAAAAATATAATAATAAAAGTAAAGGTAAAGAAATATGAAAATAAGGGTTTATAGAGAAAAAGGAACAATGCCAGGGAAGGTGTATGATTTATCCCTGTAACAACTCTGAGTTACTATTGCATCAACAAATATCAATTACTACCAGTTCTCAAGGGTATTTTCTCCCAAGTCCTTGGTGAGAAAACCTTTAATCAATCTACCCTAATTCCTATGTCCATAGCCAATTAGGGTGAAGTTAAGCTGTATAATATCAAGAATGCTCTGGTTCGTACAGGGTATCCCTAGTCCTAGGTGATATCTACTGTAGAGTAACCTGATGAAAACCTTATCAATGGCGGTCCAGCCTAATTGATAACCACAAATCAATCTCAATTGGTCCGAAAGAGAAATCAATAAACACATCAAAAGGTTACCGTAAACAAAACATTATAAATTCAATGTAAACTCAAATTCATTACAATTCTAAATCAGGGACACCCCCTAGCATTGGGGGGTTTAGCTACTCATATTGTTTAAAACAAATTCAAGATAAAAATTACACATTTTAAGTAATTGAATGACTTTGATCTTCAATCGCTCCCGCTCATGAATCTCTTCCGCTCTCTGAATGCCTTGATCTCTATAATACTTGATTGCTTCACAATACTGTGTTTTGCTGTATTCAAAGATGATTTTTCCTTTGGCAGAAGACCTCTTTTTATAGTGAAAGTTCCCAACAGCAGTTAGACATGTCCAAAGATGTCTCCAAAAAGCCCGAAGAATAAAAAGCCCGAGAAAACTGGAAATTTTGGGCCTGGGCTGACACGGGTGGCCGTATCAGCCTACTGCTTAAGTTGACACGGCCATCGAAGGGGTGACACGGTTGGAGTTTCTGCCTGACATGGGTGGTCGTGTCAGCTGACACGGGTGGCCGTGTCAGGCTACTGTTTTCTACCTTTGCTTCCCTTGCCCTGACACGGACCGTGTCAGGTGACACGGGTGGCCGTGTCAGGCCTTTTGTACCGGGGTTTTCTGATCTTTTGCGTGCCGGAATCTTGCACTGTCGTGTTCTGAGTTCTCCGGTTCTTCTACCTGGATCTGTCGGACAAAAACACAGCTATCCCACGCATAAAATCAAAATAAAAAAAGGTAAAACATAACAAAGATTAAAAACGCGTAAATAAAATAACGGAAGTAAAACTAACTCGAAATGTACCATAAATGCTTCCACAGTGTGTCAAATGTCTCTGGTTTGCGTCGGATCAGTAATGAAAACTCAATATAAATGATGACTGATCAGACATTTTCTAGTATACCAACAGGATATTTGATTGAGCGGTCAGCTAGTTGAACATACATCTCGTTGGTCTTAGTTCTCCCAAGTTGAGCCTTTTACAGATGGATAAGGGCATTACACTAATGTTGGCTCCTAAGTCGCATAGAGCTTTGTCTATGACGAACTTTCCAATGACATAGGGTATGGAGAAACTTCCTGGGTCTTTTAGTTTGAGAGGCATGTTGTTTTGGATTATTGCGCTACACTCAGCAGTAAGTGTAACTGTTTCGTTATCCTTGATATTTTTCTTATTGGATAGGATATATTTTAGAAACTTAAAATATGAGGGCATTTGTGTGATAGCTTCTGTAAAGGGAATTGTAATATTCAGTTGCTTCAGAAGTTCAACAAATTTCTTAAATTTCCCTGCAGTTTTAGAATTTGTGAGTCTTTAAGGATACATAATGGGTGGTTTATAAGGTGGTGGAGGCACATAAGGTTTTTCTTTCTCTTTGGCCTCTTGGGTGTTATCTTCCTTCTCCTTTGGTTAACTTACCTTCTCAGTTGTTGTTTTGTCAGGTTTTTGGTACATGGCAGGATTTCAGAGTCTTGGATCTATGGGTCCGTCTAGTTCTTTTCCACTTCTCAATATAACGGAATTTGCATGTCCTTTTGGATTAGGTTGCGGTTGTCCAGGAAATGTGCCAGCGGGAGCAACAGTAGATGCTTGTTATTGAGCCACTTGTGAAATCTGTGTTTCAAGCATTTTGTTGTGGGTGGCTAAGGCGTCTACTTTGCTCGCTACTTGTTTAAGATGCTCACTAGTATGTTTGTTTTGGTTCAAGAAATCTTTGTTTGTTTGAGCTTGGGTAGATATGAAGCTTTCCATCATTAGTTCAAGGTTGGACGTCTTAGGAATGTTAAGAGCATTAGTACCTGGCTTTTGAAATTGTAGTAGTAAATTCATGATCATCAAGCTATGGATAAGCTAGAGATCAAATAACAAGAGTCGCCAAAGGAAAAAGGGAAAAGTACGAACAAAACCCAAAGATATGAAGTTTTCAAATCAAAACTAATAAAATGCCAGAAATTACAGGTAAGGGGGTTGGTTACACAGAGGGACGGTGTTAGCACCCAAAGTGTCCTAGGTAATCCTAGGGAGCCCTTTTTGTGTGCATATGTATTTGGTATAAAGTGATGTTTACAAACAAATAGAATGGGGGGGATGAGAAAAGAATTCATTAATTATATTTTTGTGTTTGACAATACCTTTGGTCTTGTGCCTACGTACCAACATAAAAATGAGGGATCAAAACCTCGTAGTTCATGATACAAATTTCAAAGTGGATGCATTGCTTTTAACAAAAATTAAGTTTGAAAGGCACAAAGGCCTAAAAATGGTTTCAATGGGTTAATTCTTTTTGGCTTTTTGAAAGGTTAAGTCAAGTATAGTTAAGTTTATTTACAAATTTAATTTAAGAAAAGAAGTTTGAAAATGCAATGTCATAAGGCCAAAGTTTCTATCTTTTTGCAAAAGTGGTCAAAGTTTAGAACAAAATAAGTTCTATCAAAGAATACTTTTGAAAAGGGGGGGAGAGATTTTTAAATTAAAGAAACGGGGAGAAGATGAAGAGACTATCCTATGTATAAAATTAAAAGTTGAGAGTTGAAAAGATCTGACCACATGGGTAGCAATCCAATAGACAAGAATGTCAATAGAAACCCAGAATTCCCTTGGACTTTTAGAATCAAGCAACACACAAATGCATCATTATATTATCTTGAAGAGAAAGGCATCAAATAAAGATGGCCACATCTAAGCTTATCCATTCCATGATCTTCTTCAAGGTAGCCCATGTAACAGATGAATTTCACAAGTCACAGGTTCTGAATAACAGCTTCACAATGATCATGTTGCAGATGAACTCAGGGGGATCTTGAATGATGTATCAGATGAAGTTTCAAATTGCAAGCACTTGGTTTCTCAATAAGTTGGAATTGGCCAAGTCCTGTAGCATAGTAATGTTGCCTAACTTCTAAGTCCATTTGTCCAAGATCAAGCCAACAGTCCACACAAAAGTTTTTTAGGGTTCTTTGTTGTTATTATGTATATTAATGGTCAAAGACCACACAAACAAGCAAAGTATACACAAAACCAAGTATATCACACAATATGGTCCAAATGGACAAAGTGAAAATTGCATTAACATAAACAATTAGAATGATATGAACAATGGCAAATGTATAAAAGCTAGAATTAAATGACATTAAAGTAAAGTGCTTAAAATTAAAAGTTAGTAGTTAATAGGTTATAAGTTAGTATTGTTTTGTTTTTTGCTTTTCATTCTTAGACATTCTTTGGAGAACACTCAACCCACTTATCACAAGCATGCATCCTTGAACCAAGACATCTTCCAAAGGAAGGAAAAAAGGCCAAGTTTCCACACAATACCATGAAAGTTGGGAGACTTACAATCTCACTAACTAGAATGTTATGCCTTTTATGTTACAAATTTAGCGCTATGTTAAGCAATTGTAATTGGGCTTATGTAGAAGTCACAATTATTTGAGGTCGGGCAATAGAATTTTGGTGTTAATGCATGTTAGACACATAGTATTATGGACTATGCTCATGAAACATATCACACACAAAAAGAATATGCAAAAGGTGTGGCCTAATCTCATCCATACTCATGTTAATTTTTCAATCAACTAGCTTTAGGACTTTGAGATATCATAGGCCAAATGAGATGAATGCATGAAGAAGGGGATTGAGATGAAGAGGGAAGGGAATAGATGAAATCTCAAATTGATCAAAGGAGGACTTTTACCAAATTAATATCATTCTTTCATTTTGTGAGATGGAATGTACATTCCATCAATCCTCTAAATCCAATGATATTAATTTGACAAAGTCAAATCAACCTTGACCAAGGCTCAACAACAATAGTCAAACACCAACAAGTCATCACAATTGGTCAACAAAATTATTTGGCATTTATTCCAATTAAAAAAATTACTAAAATAATGCATTTAAATTAAATATGGTTTGTCAAATTCCTAAAATCTCATCAAAACATCAAATAAATGGCCATGAGATTTATTATAGGTCGAACAAGGTCAAAGGACCTTGGAGAAAAATTTTCAGATTTTTTAAAGACTTAAAAGTATTTTTAAACAATTAAAAACAAATGAAAAATCAATTAAATTATGAAAAATATTAATAATGATCCAAAAATAATTTTAATTTAGAATATGAAAGAGGAAAATATTTGAAATTTTTTGGTGAAACTTTCATTTTTTTGGATCAATATTAAAATTAATATGAATTAATGAAAATAAAGCAATTAAAATGAAATTCAAATAATCAGAAAAAACGTGGACCACTTAATCTCCCTCATTAATTGAGGTGGCAGATCAAGTGGCCACCAGCGTGTGTTCCATGTGGTCTCTAGTCAACTAAGTAGCACGCGTGGTAATTAGAAACAACACTCAGGATTAAAACAACTTAAATGTATCCTATGGTTGGAGACGTGCAACACACGATCGGAGCTATAGCTCTTGTCTTCTTCTCCGGTGGACCTCACTGGACTGGTCCACCTTCAACCATCACCATAATAAAAAAGGAGGACATGATCTGAAAGGAAAAATGTCGTAGATCACGAATATCACCTCAATTTTGACTAACTCCTCACATATAGAAAGATATGAGGAGTTGAAATTTGAGGTATATCAACTGAGTTGCTTCGATTTGACCTCTAAGCAACTCAATCTTCTTGCCTACATTGGTAGGACTTCAGACAACCAAAGAATCAAGAGAAAATTGAGCAAGATTGAGAGAGAATCGAAGAGATGAAGTTTTCTGAAAATTACCTTCAATGCAGAGCAATTCTTGATGTTGCTTGCTCCAAACATGATCTGATCACACTTGAGAAGCTAGTAGGAAGTGATTGACGAGGTTGCAAGGCTTTGGTGCCTAGAGTATTTGAATCTCCAACAGTTGAGATTCAAACTCAAATTTCAATTTGAAATTTATCTGGTTTTCCTTTGAATGAGAGGGTTTCAATGGGAGGCAAAGTTGGCGCGCAAGGTGTGTTCAATTCTGAGCATAAGGGGCTCTATTTATAGTTGCAGTAAGTGATAGTTACACCTTCAAATTCACTTTCCATAATTGGAAATTGATGATGCATGGGTGCATGGGCGTGTACAAGCCCCTGAGATCATTGCTTAAGGTCCACAAATGAGTGTGAGAGGGTCCTAAATCAACTTGGATTGCAAGGCAAGTGTGTGTGAAGATTTGAAGTTTGATCTTTTCCAAATGATGATACCACATTCATGCCATGTGCAGCCCTAACAATGCATGTCCAAAATGGATGAACTTGGACTTTTTGGAAAGGTTAGATCAAGAGGATAAACTTTCATGTTCAACACTTTTCCATTTAGAGCTTTTATCATGATGAATTTTGAGGTCGAAGTTTGGAAATTTAAACATGTTTAAAAATTTTCTAAGTGTCAAGCCATATATCTCAATATTCCACCTTGCCTTCCTTTTTATGTGAGCTTCAACTGAGAAAAGTGTATTCATCAATGTTGTAGATATTTTAAAGACCTTAAAAATGGTCACCAATTTCATGTCATTTAGATTTTAAGTGATAGAGTTATGTATTTTTTAAGTTTGGAAAAATCACTTGTTCAATGGCATAGGTCAAAAGTGACCTATAATGCATCCTCATATCACATGCTCATAAAAGTTGAATTATCTCTAACTCCAAACATCAAAGTTTAAGTATAAATATTGAATTTGATTTTTCAACTTGGAAATCTTTCATCTTATAAAAATTGAACAAGTTATGGCCTTGGGAAATTGACTTTCAAATTAGGGTTTAGACAAAATGACCTATAATGTCTCAACACAGAAAATGATTTTCAAAGCAAAACTAACCTTAGGTATCAACAAGAAAGTTGTTTGGAATGTCATTTAGAGTAACGTTTCTCTTGGAATCATTTTCATATGATGAAAAGTGTAGGAGATAGGGTGTAGGGAGACCCAGTTTTGATTAGATGAACTCATCTGGCCAACCACCATCATCCAACTTGCTAACCTTCAATTATCTTGACTTTCTAGGCTCATGGTAGATCATATATAGATAAGATCATGAATTTTGAAGTTTTCCTTGAGAAATTTGATCAATTGGTGAGATAGCTAGTAGGAGAAGTTACTCAAGATACCCAGTAAAACTAGGGTTTCCAAGGCAAATCACCCTAAAACTCTTGAAGAAAACTTGATCACTATAACATGTAGAAACCATAGGGACTCATATATGATGCTTGTAATCATTCTTGTATCAATCCATGGTTGTGCCCTTTGTTATGAGGGTCTCAAACCCTAGATATGAACTTGATAGATTAATGGAGATCATGTCCTACCTACAAAAGAGTTAGGCATAATGCAAAGACATATTTTTGGTATTTTGGTTAGTAAAATGATAAAATATACGTATGATACAATCAAAAAGTGCTTGGTGATCTCTCCCAAAACAAACCCAATGAATGAGAGGTAAGGAGGATGCAAAGGTATGATCCCAATGCTAATGCTTATGATGAAATTGCATGAGGGATCTTAGGGTCAAAATTGGGGTCTTACAAATATCCAGGTGGAACAGCGGGTGCTTGGCCAGGTGCATACAAGGCGTTGTTGTTCTTGTACGAAAAGTTAAGATAGTTTGCCCAACCTGGGTTATAGGTATTCGAATAAGGGTTTCCTTGTGCATAATTTACTTGATCAGTGGAGACTCCTACTAATATCTGACATTCTGGTGGAGTGTGTCCAGGAATTTCACATAACTCGCAGTTTGGAGTCCTGGCAGCCACGGAGGATGCGAGTGGTATGGTCAAGTTGTTTAACTTTTGAACAAGGGCATCTACTTTCGCATGGACATGGTCAAGGCTACTGATTTCGTGCATTCCACCTTTTGTTTGGGAGTTTTCTACTGGAGTTCTTTCACCTCCCCATTGGCAATGGTTTGGGCCATGTTTTCAATGAGTTGATAGGCTTCGTTGCATGGCTTGTCCATAAGTGCACCGTCCACGGCAGCGTCTACTATCAGTCTTGTGTTATACAAAAGCCCATTGTAAAATTTGTGAATGATCACCCAGTCTTCGAGACCGGGATGTGGACACATCCTCATCATGTCTTTGTATCTCTCCCATGCATCGTAGAGAGATTCTGCATCATTTTGTCGAAATCCGTTGATTCGAGCTCTCAACATAGCAGTTTTGCTTGGCGGAAAATAGAGGGCAAAGAAAACGTTCTTCAGTTCTTCCCATGTAGTGACTGAGTTGGATGGCAAGGATTGCAACCAAGCCTAAGCTCTGTCTCTTAGAGAGAAAGGAAAAAGGCGCAGTCTAATCGCATCTTGAGATACACCATTCGCCTTCATAGTGTTTGCGTACTGCATAAACATGGTCAAATGTTCATTAGGGTCGTCCGTAGGATTTCTAGCAAATTGATGTTGTTGGATAGCTGATAATAATGAGGGTTTCAACTCAAAATTGTTTTGATCTATAGCAGGGGTAGCAATGATGTTGTGAGGTTCTTGTTGGGACAGGGTAGCGTAGAACTTAAGAGGATGATTTTGTGGTCCTACTGCAGCCATGATTGGTTTTTCAACTGGTTCAATAGTAGGAAAGAAGATATCGAGAATATTTCACCTTCGTTGGTACTCTAGTATTCAGTGTCTTAAATATAAGAAATGCTCTAATTTTGCGATTGGTGGTACTAAGTTTTCGCCTTGTGAGCGAGTACTTGGCATACAACCAAGAAATAAGGGAAAGGAAATTAGTTTTTACCTTAGTCTATACTGCGCAACAAAAGAATTGCACTATTTGACTAATGTATATAAAATATAGTCTATCGGATACTTGACTGCAAGTGCACAGTCTAGTCATTTTAGTTTTAAAAGATATCGAACCCACAGGGATCGATGGTCAAACTAATGCTATCGATGTTACTATGTTTAGCTAAGGCGATGATTTTTATAGGTTTGATTGAATAAAAATTAAATCTAAAGAAAATTAAGTTTTAAAGATAATATTAATGAATGGATATCAGTATGCAACACATTAATTGTTGGAGAATAGCCATCCAAGGCGCAGCGGAATTTAAAAATTTCTCCATTTAGTGATCCTTACGAATGGGCATGATCAGTGATAGAATCGTTACCTCTTGTGGCGATTCAAACCTTTGGTGCAGATCTCTGATAATGATCAAAACCTTTGATACAGATCCACGGGGCGATCACGAACGTTGAACGATGACAACGTCTCTACTCAGTCCACACGAACGGATTCCTTCAATCGCAGTGCTAGCTGTTATGAATGAAGGCTTTGAGTGAGAGAGAGATACGAAATTCCAACTCTTCAGTTGTGTTGTATTCCCATACAAAGCTTCTGCACAAGAGCTCTATTTATAGAACCACTTGTGTGGGCTTCAAGCCAAAAAGCCCACTTAAGTGCATTTTGGCCTATATCTCATAATATGCCAAAATCACTTAAGTACTTGGTACCTTACCATATTTCGTATTCTACTTAAGTACACCGTACCTTACGATGTTCCTTAATTATTCTATCTCTCATCAATCCGTCCTTTGTGTGTGACCCTATAGGTTTTCGCGACGTTGGCAATTATATTAAATCACACATTTAACATAATAAACAGTGAGCGGTATCTAGCAACACATCACTGCTACCCAAGTCACGAAAATGTCATGTGATCTGACAAAACCTCCTGTGATAATAATTATGTGTATAATTACCCCTTTGCCCTTATGTCTATATTGAACACAAGGTATAGACCGTGTCACCCTTGTCCAGTTCAATATTGGGCCCATAGACATTTATCCTGTTACGCAGGATTGGTAAATTCCATCTAGGACACTCATGTCCCTCAGCATGCTTCGTGGAGTACTCATTAACTGTCTTTATGGTTATCCAGTTACATACAACGTTGGATCAACAATAAAGCACTCGACTCTACATCTAGGATCCATAGTGGTTTCAGGTCGAAGAGTGGTATACACTATTATCACCATGAGAATAACTTATGACACTTTGCATAACTTTCTATATAGTATTCTCATAGCGGGTCAATCCGGTATAAATATTACTCCTAATATTCATACCTATGTTTAAGACTTGATAACTCTTTATCCATGATCCATGAGATGTGATCATCAGTCTACAAACATAATAGTCTTAATGCTTTAATGTTATCCCACTTCACATTAAAGCTCGACTACGGATACTTTAAGAATAGTGCCCTTATGTTTAATGTGTTCTCATGATTAAGTCACACTTAATACATTAAACGGACTATCTATTCCAGGGACTTTATTAATCAACCATAATAAAGAAAATGCCTTTAAATAATTCGATACAAGTACCAAAAGTATTGGCCTCTAGGGCTTACACCAACAATCTCCCACTAGCACTAGAGCCAATCAGACATACCCCGTATGCCCATTGATCTAGTATGGCCATCATGCTTCTGCTGCGCAAGAGGCTTTGTCAGTGGGTTACCAACATTGTCAAGTGTAGGTACTTTACATATTTTCGCACAACGCCTAAGTATGTGTTTGGATCGTTGGTGATATCTAGGCTCCTTAGCTTGTGCGATAACACAATTGTTATCATAATATAGACCAATGGGATCCACAATGCTAGGGACTATGCCAAGTTTATTGATCCAAACAGCTTCCTTTGTTGCACTTAAGGCAGCAATATACTCGGCCTCAGTTGTAGAATCAGCAACTGCATCTTGCGTTGAACTTTTCAAGCTCACAGTGCCACCATTTAAGCAAAACACATAACCAGATTGGAATCATTCATATTAAAGCGTCTCAGCACTTTGTCTATGTATGTACTCTGACTTAGGCCAAGCAGTTTTCGTGATCTATCTCTATAGATTCTGATTCCTAATATATAGGCTGCTTCACCTAGGTCCTTCATAGAAAAGCATTTCCCCAACCAAGTCTTTACTTGTTGCAGGGTAGGGACATCGTTTCCAATGAGTAATATGTCATCTACATATAGTACCAGGAATACGATCATGCTCCCACTAACCTTCTTGTAGACACAAGGCTCATCTTCGTTCTTGATGAATCCATACAGTTTTACTGTTTCATCAAAACAAAGATTCCATGAGTAGGTCACAGGCTCATCTTGATCCATGAGTAATACATCACCTAGATCAGATATCCATATATCTCAGGTAGGTGACGTATCCTGCCTGACCTACGCTGGTCTTGTTCTACTTGAGCAGGTTGCTCTTACACAACTACTTGTGTTTCCTGCTCTAGTTCCTCCATAGGTATATCGATACTTTGTGATTCTTGAATTTCTTCAAGCTCTACTTTCCTCCCACTGATTCTTTTGGAAATAAAATCCCTTTCTAGGAAAACTCAAGTTTGAGCGACAAACACTTTGCCCTCAGAAGGATTGTAGAAATAATATCCTCTTGTTTCTTTAGGATACCCCACAAATAAGCATTTGTCAGATTTGGGCTCAAGCTTAGTTGAAATTTATCGTTTCACATAAACTTCGCAACCCCAAATCTTCATGTAAGACATATGTGGTCTCTTACCACTCCATATCTCATATGGTGTCTTTTCAACCTTTTGGATGGAACACGGTTAAGTGTGTAAGCTGATGTTAATGGTGTATGTCCTCAAAAGGAGTTTGGAAGATTGGTGTGACTCATCATGAATCGGACCATGTCCAACAGGGTTCGATTTCTTCTCTCAGATACATCCTTCCATTGGGATGTTCCAGGAGGAGTAAGTTGGGATAGGATCTCACACTCTTTCAGATGGTCATCAAACTCTAGGATTAAATACTCATCACTTCGATCTGATCGAAGAGTTTTAATATTCTTACCTAGTTGGTTTTAACTCGTTAGGTTTCACCCTTTTGTATTAATATTATTAATAGGCATTTCAAGATCAAGGACATATAGTCCAATGTTCATTTGTGCAGTAGCATAGAATATATCATTCAAATAAATTGAGCAACAATTGTTCTTTATTATAAATGAAAAACCAAACTTGTCCAAACAAGCAATGGAAATAATATTCCTGCTAATTGCAGGTACATAATAACAGTTCTCTAACTGAATTATTAAACCACTAGGTAAAGTCAATACAAAAGTTCCTACGGCTAAGGATCAACCTTTGCTCCATAGCCAACTCGTAGGTCGACTTCACCTTTTGCAAAATCTCTACTCCTTTTTAGTTCCTGCTCATTTGTACAAATGTGAGAACCGCATCCAGTATCTAATACTCATGATGTAGAAGTAGATAAATTAATAACAAAAATACCTGAAGTTGAAGTCTCTACTCCATTCTTCTTATCTTCCAAGTACTTTGGGCAGTTCCTCTTCCAGTGTCCGGTATTACCGCAATGGAAGCAGGTGCCTTCTTTTGCTATGCCTCCACTAGGCTTCAAAGCAGCAGTGGGTCTGGGATTGGCAACTTCCTTGCCCTTCCCCTTATCACTATGCTTAGTGGGCCTTTTGTTCTGTCTCTTTCCATTTCCGATCATCAGAATGGACTTCCCTTTTGACTTCAGATTCTGCTCGGCAGTTCTTAACATGGCGAGCAGTTCAGGAAGAGATTTGTCCATATCAATCATATTGAAATTTAGGACAAATTGACTGAAACTATCTGGCAACGATTGCAAGATCAAATCAGTTGCAAGTTCCTTTTCGAGGGGAAAACCCAATCTCTCAAGGTTTTCCACATACCCAATCATCTTGAGTACATGGGGACCTACAGGGGCTCCCTCAGCTAACTTGCTTTGAAAAAGGGATTTTGAAACTTCAAACCTCTCATGCCTTGCTTGCTCTTGATAGAGCAACTTCAGGTGTTCGATCATATCGAACGCTGACATGTTCTCATGTTGCTTTTGCAATTCTGAGTTCATGGTAGCCAGCATGAGACAAGCAGTTTCATTGGCATCATCGACATGCTTCTTATAAGCATCTCTTTCTGCCTTAGGTGCAGAACTAGGAGGTTCCTCTTCAGGAACAGGTGTCTCCAAGACATACAACTTTTTATCATGTTTGAGGACAATCCTCAGGTTTCGGTGCCAATCCAGAAAATTTGTCCCAGACAATTTTTCCTTATCAAGGATTGATCGCGGGATGTTGTTAGAGGTGTTTGCTGTCATGGTAATCTACATAAGGATTAATGAAAATATAAGTATCATTGACATATTCAATTAGGCCTTTAATTAAACATGCTCCCACTATTTTACTCAAAACAAATGACCCTCATCATCTGATTCGGAAAATCCCGTTGGAAGATTTTCTAGTGGGTCGAGATCCATATTTCACTTCGTTCTAAGTCCGCGTAGGCGGATTACACAAAACTAGGTTATTTAGGTAGGAACTCCTTCCAATTGTATCTCATACAACTCTCGAAAATTACAGTTGGGTGAATAACTCCTTATTCCAATCCATCATATGGATTATTCCCAACTCTTGCTTCTAAACATATATATAATCTTATTATAATTTGTTTAGTTAAGTTTGACCCATTGTTTTAACAGTTGGATATTACAATTATCCCATCGCACCTTACTAATATAGAACATGCACCTCGCGTAGGCGAAACCTACATTATTCGATACTAGTCTTGATGAGTGTTAAAACTTGGAAAGCTTAAAACTTAATATTTAGTTTTGAGGGAATTGCAATTTTCTGATCTCACCGGCTTGTTTATCATATAAACCGTCTCTCACATGCATCAACATACATTCACATGCATCAACATACATACATACAAAATGAAACAGTTATGGCCCCTAGCGCAATTGTTCTCCCAAGCCAATGAGAGAACCTAAGCTAACCTACAACGATCTAAGCTTCTCCAAGCAAGATCTTCAAGGTTGTCCTCCTTTGGCACTGACTTCTTTGCTTTCTTCATATCATTACATTACATGAAAGAAACTCGTTTTACATACGAGGGAGTGAGATGAGAAAAGAAGTTACATTTGGGAGATTAAGAGAGAGGCACGACACGCAGGTCATATTTTAAAAACCCAAAATAAAACAAAGGAAAACTAAGGCCATAACCGATCACCACAAGACAATAATAAACACTTTATTATTATTATAATTAATTCCTTTAATTAATTAAAATCAAATTAAATTTCGACGACCGATCATCATATTTTAATGAACAATTCATTTAAAATCGATGTCGCTTTTCGTATCAACACTTGACACTTTTAAAGCACTGAGTTAGCCGAATGGGCGAAAATTTCCTTGCGTTAACCGGTTAACCATATGCGTTAACCGGTTAACCATATGCGTTAACCGGTTAACACTGTTTTGAAATCCAAAAAAATTGTTTTCTGCCTTGTGTTAACCGGTTAACCAAATGCGTTAACCGGTTAACATTGTTTGAAAATGTCTTGGAAAACTGTTTTCCGCCTTGCGTTAACCGGTTAACCATATGCGTTAACCGGTTAACACTGTTAAAAAATCTCAAAATTTTTATTTCGCATTCCGTTAACCGGTTAACCATACGCGTTAACCGGTTAACACTGTTCCAAAAAGTGTTTAGGAAGCACAACTCTTGTGCGTTCAAACCCCAATCGCATAACTCTCTGACAACACAACCCTCGTGCCGTCACTAACCCTAATGCACCAGTTTCAGACCGTCAAACACGTCTCGATTGTTAATTCAGTATGATTGATCAACACGTCATTGCTTCACCATACTAATGTCGGACCAAGAAGCAAACGACCATTGATCGCTCAAAGGAAAACAATCATCGAGGTTTTTGAATGAACGAAACAAGAACATTATATCATATATAATGTATTTTGCATCAGGGTTACATATATCACATATATGTAACTTGATCGATCTCAATTTAACCTATGATTCATTCTGTTTTAATCATATTATTACATAACAAAAACAGATATCAGATTCATGGTTTCGTAAGTGGCTCTGATACCACTGTTGGAGAATAGCCATCCAAGGCGCAGCGGAATTTAAAAATTTCTCCATTTAGTGATCCTTACGAATGGGCATGATCAGTGATAGAATCGTTACCTCTTGTGGCGATTCAAACCTTTGGTGCAGATCTTTGATAATGATCAAAACCTTTGATACAGATCCACGGGGCGATCACGAACGTTGAACGATGACAACGTCTCTACTCAGTCCACACGAACGGATTCCTTCAATCGCAGTGCTAGCTGTTATGAATGAAGGCTTTGAGTGAGAGAGAGATACGAAATTCCAACTCTTCAGTTGTGTTGTATTCCCATACAAAGCTTCTGCACAAGAGCTCTATTTATAGAACCACTTGTGTGGGCTTCAAGCCAAAAAGCCCACTTAAGTGCATTTTGGCCTATATCTCATAATATGCCAAAATCACTTAAGTACTTGGTACCTTACCATATTTCGTATTCTACTTAAGTACACCGTACCTTACGATGTTCCTTAATTATTCTATCTCTCATCAATCCGTCCTTTGTGTGTGACCCTATAGGTTTTCGCGACGTTGGCAATTATATTAAATCACACATTTAACATAATAAACAGTGAGCGGTATCTAGCAACACATCACTGCTACCCAAGTCACGAAAATGTCATGTGATCTGACAAAACCTCCTGTGATAATAATTATGTGTATAATTACCCCTTTGCCCTTATGTCTATATTGAACACAAGGTATAGACCGTGTCACCCTTGTCCAGTTCAATATTGGGCCCATAGACATTTATCATGTTACGTAGGATTGACAAATTCCATCTAGGACACTCATGTCCCTCAGCATGCTTCGTGGAGTACTCATTAACTGTCTTTATGGTTATCCAGTTACGGACAACGTTGGATCAGCAATAAAGCACTCGACTCTACATCTAGGATCCATAGTGGTTTCAGGTCAAAGAGTGGTATACACTATTATCACCATGAGAATAACTTATGACACTTTGCATAACTTTCTATATAGTATTCTCATAGCGGGTCAATCCGGTATAAATATTACTCCTAATATTCATACCTATGTTTAAGACTTGATAACTCTTTATCCATGATCCATGAGATGTGATTCTACAAACATAATAGTCTTAATGCTTTAATGTTATCCCACTTCACATTAAAGCTCGACTACGGATACTTTAAGAATAGTGCCCTTATGTTTAATGTGTTCTCATGATTAAGTCACACTTAATACATTAAACGGACTATCTATTCCAGGGACTTTATTAATCAACCATAATAAAGAAAATTCCTTTAAATAATTCGATACAAGTACCAAAAGTATTGGCCTCTAGGGCTTACACCAACATTAATTATCAGGGATTCTATAATTCACCAGTGTATAATTTAATTACCAAATAATCTTTCAGTAGAAAATATATATTTAAAAGGGTTTATCTCACACTCTCGTGATTGTTGACTCGGACTATACTTTTAAGTCAGAAAGTACGCTCTCGTTCTCCCATTTGAAGTTAAAAATATTTTTTTTAAATAGATAAGTTCTAATTTCTTTTAAAGTGCTCTCGCTGTTTTTAAAATCAATGCCAAGTTTTTGCTATCCAATTCGACCCTCACGCTCTCGCGATTGTCGGTTCTAACCTTAGTTAATTTCCCACTCTCGTGGCAAAACCGTATTAAATATCTTCTCACTCTCGTGACAAAGTTAATTAAATTCAAATTAAAAACTGTAGCGGTAAATTCATGATCATCAAGCTATGGATAAGCTAGAGATCAAATAACAAGAGTCGCCATCGCGCTTTTATTGTTTCCAAGGGAAAAAGGAAAAAGTACGAACAAAACCCAAAAGTAAGAAGTTTTCAAATCAAAACCAATAAAAAGTCAGAGATCACAGGTAAGGGGGTTGGTTACACAGAGGGAAGGTGTTAGCACCCAAAGTGTCCTAGGTACTCCTAGGGATCCCTTTTTGTGTGCATATGTACTTGGTATAAAGTGATGTTTTCAAACAAATAGAATGGGGGGATGAGAAAAGAATTCATTAATTATATTTTTGTGTTTGACAAGACCTTCGGTCTTGTGCCTACGTACCAACATAAAAATGAGGGATCAAAACCTCGTAGTTCGTGATACAAATTTCAAAGTGGATGCATTACTTTTAACAAAAATTAAGTTTCAAAGGCACAAAGGCCTAAAATGGTTTGAATGAGTTAGTTCTTTTTGGCTTTTTTGAAATTTTATAGTCAAGTATAGTTAAGTTTATTTCCAAGTTTTTTTTAAGAAAAAGAGTTTGAAAATGCAATGGCATAAGGCCAAAGTTTCTATCCTTTCGCAAAAGTGGTCAAAGTTTAGAACAAAAGAAGTTCACACAAAGAAGGTTTTGGAAAATGGAGGGAGAGATTTTAAAATTAAAGAAATGGGGAGAAGATGAAGAGACTATCCTATGTACAAAATTAAAAGTTTAGAGTTGAAAAGATCTAACCAAATGGGTAGCAATCCAATAGACAAGAATGTCAACAGAAACCCAAAATTCTCTTAGACATATAGAACCAAGAAACACACAAATGCATAATTATATTATCTTGAAGAGAAAGGAATCAAATAAAGATGGCCTCATCCAAGCTTATCCATTCAATGATCTTCTCCAAAATAGCCTATGCAATAGATGAATTCCACAAGTCACAGGTTCAAAATAACAGTTTCACAATGATCATGTTGCAGATGAACTTAGAGATGTCTTCAAAGATGTATCAGATGAATCTCAAATTGTAAACACTTGGTAATTCAACAAATTGGCATTGGCCAAGTCCTTTAGCTTAGAAAGGTTGCCTAGATTCTAAGTCCATTTGTCCAAGATCAAGCCAACAGTCCACTCAAAAGTTTTTTAGGGTTTTTATTATTATTATGTACATTAATGGTCAAAGACCATACAAACAAGAAAAATATACACAAACAAGATATATCACACAATATGGTCCAAGTGGGCAAAGTGAAAATTGCATTAACATAACAATTAGAATGATATGAACAATGGCAAATGAATTAGAGTGGTAAAAGTAAATTTCAATAAAGTTAAAGCTTGATATTAAATGTTAGTAGTTAATTGGTTAGAAGTTAGTACTGTTTTGTTATTGCTTTTCATTTTAAAGACATTCTTTGGAGAACATTCAACCCACTTATCACAAGCATGAATTCTTGAACCAAAACATCTTCCAAAGGAAGGAAAGAAGGCCAAGTTTCCACACAATACGATGAAAGAGGGGAGACTTACAATCTCACTAACTAGAATGCTTATGCCTTTTATGTCACAAATTTAGCGCTATGTTAAGCAATCGTAATTGGACTTATGTAGAAGTCACAACTATTTGAGGTCGGGCAATAAAATCTTGGTGTTAATGCATGTTAGAGACATAGTATATTAGATTATGCTCATGAAACATACCACACATTAAAAATAATATGAAAAAGGTGTGGCCTAATCGCATCCATACTCATGTCAATTTTTCAATAAACTAGCATTAGGACTTTGAGACATCATAGGCCAAATGGAATGAGTGAATGAATAAAGGGAATAAGATGAAGTGGGAGGGGAATGGATCAAAACACAAATTGGTTAAAGGAGGACTTTTACCAAATTAATATCATCCAGTCATTTTAGGAGATGGAATGTACATTCCATAAATCCCCTAAATCCAATGATATAAATTTGACAAAGTCAAATCAACCTTGACCAAAGCCCAACAACAAGAGTCAAACATAAACAAGTCATCACAATTGGTCAACAAATTTATTTGGCATTTATTCAAATTAAAATACTAAAATAGTGCATTTAAATTAAATATGGTTTGTCCAATTCCTAAAATCTCATCAAAACACCAAAGCAATGGCCATGAGATTTATCATACGTCAAACATGGTCAAAGGACCTTGGAGAAAAAATTTCATAATTTTTGGACATTTAAAAATATTTTTAAACAACTAAAACAAATGCAAAATCAATTAATTCATGAAAAATATTAATAAGGAAACAAAATAATTATAATTCAGAATATGACAGAGAAAAATATTTGAATATTTTTGGTGAAAGTCCCATATTTTTTGGATCAATATTGAATTTAATATGCTTTATTGAAAATAAGGCAATTAAAATGAAAATTAAAATATCAGAAAAAACGAAGACCACTTGATCTCCCTCATTAATTGAGGTGGCAGATCAAGTGCCTAGAAACACGCGTTTCACCGTGCACATGAGTCAGCGCGCAACAAGCATGGTATTCAAAAGGAACGCACGAGATTACAACAAATGAGATGGATCCTATGGCTGTGAGACATGCCAGCGCATGGTCGGAGCTGTAGCTCCGGTCTTCTTCTCCGGTGGACCTCACCTGACTGGTCAACCATCAACCATCACCAAAATTAAAAACAATGACATGATTTCAAAGTAAAAATGGAACTGAGCTCGAATCTGGCCTCAATTCACTCTAATTCCAAGTATATTGAGAGATACATGGAGTTGAAATTTGAGGTACATGAACTGAGTTGCTTCGATTTGGCCTCAAAGCAACTCAATATTCTTGCCTACATTGGTAGGACTTCAGACAACCAAAGAATCAATAGAATTGAGCAAGAATTTGAGAGAATCGAAGAGATCAAAATTTCTGGAAAATACGTTCAATGGAGGTCTGGATTTTATTGATCTTGATCTTGCTTGTGCTTCATTTCACTCCACTTGCTTGCAAAAGAAGGATTGAATGCTTGTATTCCTGGAGATTTGAATTTCAAAACAGTGGAAATTCAACCTCAAATTCAAATGAATTTCTCTAGTTTATCCTTTGCAAAGTGAGGGTTAGAGACTGGGGATCAAAGCTGGCGCAAATGTCTATTCATTGTTGTGCATATAAGGCTCTATTTATAGCTGAATCCATTGTTATTTGCACACTTGAAATCACTTTCCAAATTTGGTCTTTGATGATGCATGGGTGCATGGACGTGCACAGGCCCATAAAATCATTGCCATAAGTCCACAAATGAATGTTAGATAGTCTGAATTCAGCTAGGATTGCAAGGCAAGTGTGCATTTGGATTTGAAGTTTGATCCTTGCCAAGTGATGTCACCATGTTCATGCCAGGCGCAACTTATGCATTCCTTGTCCAAAATGAATGAATTTGAGCTCTTTGGAAAGGTGAGACAAGAGGAACAACTTTCATGTTGAACACTCTTTCATTTGGAGCTTGGAAGTTGAGAAATTTGAGGTGGAAGTTTGGAAATTTTTGATATATCAAAATTTTTCTAAGAATCAAGCCATATGTCTCAATATTCCACCTTAGTTAACTTTTTATATGAGCTTCAAATGAGAAACGCGTCTTCATCAAAGTTGTATCTACTTCAAAGACCTTCAAAATGGTCACCAATTTCAAAGACCTTCAAAGTTGACCAATTTCATGTCAAAATGACAGAGTTATGCATTTTTGAAGTTTGAAAAAATCAGTTGGTCAATGGTACAGGTCAAAAAGTGACCTATAATGTAACCTCATATCACATGCTCAAAAAAGTTGAATTAGCTCCCACTCCAAACATAAAAGTTGAAGTAGGCACATTGTATTTGATTGTGCAACTTTGAAATATTTCATATCATAAAAGTTGAGAAAGTTATGGCCTTAGGAAGTTGACTTTCAAATTAGGGTTTAGACAAAATGACCTATAATGTTTCAACATAGAAAATAATTTTCCAATCAAAAGTAGCTCTAGGTCTCAACATGAAAGTTGTTTGGAATGTCATTTAGAGTAACGTTTATAGTTGAAACCCTTAATATTTGCACATTTGAAGTCACTTTCCAAATTTGGTCATTGATGATGCATGGGTGCATGGGCGCGTACAAGCCCATAAAACCATTGCCATAAGTACACAAATGAATGTTAGATAGTCTGAATTTAGCTAGGATTGCAAGGCAAGTGTGCATTTGGATTTGAAGTTTGATCATCTCCAAGTGATGTCACCATGTTCATGCCCTGCGCAACCTATGCATTCCTTGTCCAAAAAAAACGAACTTGAGCTCTTTAGAAAGGTGAGATCAAGAGGAACAACTTCCATGTTGAACACTATTTCATTTAGAGCTTGGAACTTGAGAAATTTGAGGTGGAAATTTGGAAATTTTTGATATATCAAATTTTTTCTAAGTGTCAAGCCATATGTCTCAATATTCCACCTTGCTTAACTTTTTATATGAGCTTCAAATGAGAAAAGTGTCTTCATCAAAGTTGTATCTAATTCAAAGACCTTCAAAATGGTCACTAATTTCATGTCATTTGGATTTGAAATGATAGAGTTATGCATTTTTGAAGTTTGGAAAAATCACTTGGTCAATGGTACAGGTCAAAAGTGACCTATAATGTAACCTCATATCACATGCTCAAAAAAGTTGAATTAGCTCCCACTCCAAACATAAAAGTTGAAGTAGGAACATTGTATTTGATTGTGCAACTTTGAAATATTTCATATCATAAAAGTTGAGAAAGTTATGGCCTTAGGAAATTGACTTTCAAATTAGGTTTTAGAAAAAATGACCTATAATGTTTCAACATAGAAAATAATTTTCCAAGCAAAAACAGCTCTAGGTCTCAACATGAAAGTTGTTTGGAATGTCATTTAGAGTAACTTTTATCTTGGAATAATTTTCATATGGTGAAAAGGGTAGGAGATAGGGTCTAGGGAGACCTAGTTTTGATCATATGAATTCCACAAGTCAGAGGTTCAAAATAACAGCTTCACAAAGATGGTGTTGCAGATGAACTTAGAGATGTCTTCAAAGATGTATCAGATGAATCTCAAATTGCAAACACTTGGTAATTCAACAAAGTGGCATTGACCAAGTCCTTTAGCTTAGGAAGGTTGCCTGGATTCTAAGTCCATTTGTCTAAGATCAAGCCAATAGTCCACTCAAAAGTTTTTTAGGGTTTTTATTATTATTATGTACGTTAATGGTCAAAGACCATAGAAACAAGCAAAATTTACACAAACAAGATATATCACACAATATGGTCCAAGTGGACAAAGTGAAAATTGCATTAACATAAACAATTAGAATGATATGAACAATGACAAATGAAATAGAGTGGAAAAAGTAAATTTCATTAAAGTTAAAGCTTGAAATTAAATGTTAGTAGTTAATTGGTTAGAAGTTAGTATTGTTTTGCTTTTACTTTTCATTTTAAAGACATTCTTTGGAGAACACTCAACCCACTTATCACAAGCATGAATCCTTGAACCAAAACATCTTCCAAAGGAAGGAAAGAAGGCCAACTTTCCACACAATACCATGAATGAGGGGAGACTTACAATTTCAATAACTAGAATGCTTATTCCTTTTATGTCACAAATTTAGCGCTATGTTAAGCAATCGTAATTGGACTTATGTAGAAGTCACAACTATTTGAGGTTGGGCAGTAAAATTTTGGTGTTAATGCATATTAGAGACATAGTATAATGGATTATGCTCATGAAACATACCACACACAAAAAAGAATATGAAAAAGGTATGGCCTAATCTTATCCATACTCATGTCAATTTTTCAATCAACTAGCATTAGAACTTTGAGACATCATAGGCCAAATGGAATGAATAAATGAGTAAAGGGAATAAGATGAAGTGGGAGGGGAATGGATCAAAACACAAATTGGTCAAAGGAGGACTTTTACCAAATTAATATCATCCAGTCATTTTAGGAGATGGAATGTACATTCCATAAATCCCCTAAATCCATTGATATTAATTTGACAAAGTCAAATCAACCTTGACGAAAGCCCAACAACCAGAGTCAAACATAAAAAAGTCATCACAATTGTCCAATTCCTAAAATCTCACCAAAACACCAAAGTAATGGCTATAAGATTTATCATAGGTCAAACAAGGTCAAAGGACCTTGGAGAAAAAATTTCATAATTTTTGGACATTTAAAAATATTTTTAAACAACTAAAACAAATGCAAAATCACTTAATTCATGAAAAATATTCATAAGGAACCAAAAAATAATTTTAATTCAGAATATGACAGAGAAAAATATTTGAATATTTTTGGTGAAGTCCCATATTTTTTGGATCAATATTGAATTTAATATGTTTTATTGAAAATAATGCAATTAAAATGAAAATTAAAATATCAGAAAAAACGAGGACCACTTGATCTCCCTCATTAATTGAGGTGGCAGATCAAGTGCCTAGAAACACGCGTTTCACCGTGCACATGAGTCAGCGCGCAACAAGCATGGTATTCAAAAGGAACGCACGAGATTACAACAAATGAGATGGATCATATAGCTGTGAGACATGTCAGTGCATGGTCGGAGCTGTAGCTCCGGTCTTCTTCTCCGGTGGACCTCACCGGACTAGTCCACCATCAACCACCACCGAAATTAAAAACAAGGACATGATTTCAAAGTAAAAATGGCATTGAGCTCGAATCTGGCCTCAATTCGCTCTAATTCCAAGTATATTGAGAGATACATGGAGTTTAAATTTGAGGTACATGAACTGAGTTGCTTCGGTTTGGCCTTAAAGCAACTCAATATTCTTGCCTACATTGGTAGGACTTCAGACAACCAAAGAATCAATAGAATTGAGCAAGAATTTGAGAGAATCGAAGAGATCAAAATTTTTGGAAAATACGTTCAATAAGGGTCTGGATTTAATATATCTTGATCTTACTTGTGCTTGATTTCACTCCACTTGCTTTCAGAAGAAGGATTGAATGCTTAAAATGTTGTGTATTCCTGGAGATTTGAATTTCAAAATAGTGGAAATTCAACCTCAAATTCAAATGAATTTCTCAGGTTTATCCTTTGCAAAGTGAGGGTTAGAGATGGGGGATCAAAGATGGCGCAAATGTTTGTTCATTGCTACACATATGAGGCACTATTTATAGCTGAAACCCTTGATATTTGCACACTTGAAATCCTTTTCCAAATTTGGTCATTAATGATGCATGGGTGCATGGGCACGTACAGGCCCATAAAATCATTGCCATAAGTACACAAATGAATGTTAGATAGTCTGAATTCAGCTAGGATTGCAAGGCAAGTGTGCATTTGGATTTGAAGTTTGATCATCTCCAAGTGATGTCACCATGTTCATGCCCTGCGCAACCTATGCATTCCTTGTCCGAAAAAACGAATTTGAGCTCTTTGGAAAGGTGAGATCAAGAGGAACAACTTCCATGTTGAACACTATTTCATTTAGAGCTTGGAACTTTAGAAATTTGAGGTGGAAATTTGGAAATTTTTGATATATCAAATTTTTTCTAAGTGTCAAGCCATATGTCTCAATATTCCACCTTGCTTAACTTTTTATATGAGCTTCAAATGAGAAACGTGTCTTCATCAAAGTTGTATCTATGTCAAAGACCTTCAAAATGGTCACTAATTTCATGTCATTTGGATTTGAAATTTTAGAGTTATGCATTTTTGAAGTTTGGAAAAATCACTTGGTCAATGGTACAGGTCAAAAGTGACCTATAATGTAACCTCATATCACATGCTCAATAATGTTGAATTAGCTCCCACTCCAAACATAAAAGTTAAAGTAGGCACATTGAATATGATTGTGTAACTTGGAAATATTTCATATCATAAAAGTTGAGAAAGTTATGGCCTTAGGAAGTTGACTTTCAAATTAGGGTTTAGACAAAATGACCTATAATGTTTCAACATAGAAAATAATTTCCAGGTAAAACTAGCTCTAGGTATCAACATGAAAGTGGTTTGGAATGTCATTTAGAGTAACTTTGCTCTTGGAATAATTTTCATATGGTGAAACGTGTAGGAGATAGGTGTCGCATCCGCGAAAAACAACCGGCGGAAAAAACAAATAAACAGAGCCGCCACCGTGCGTTATTTATCCTAAACGAGGGAAAGGAAACGCTCGAAGTAAACCTGGAAAGGAATGGTCTTACGACCGAAGATTACAGGGTACGGGAGTCGGTTGCGCAAGGGGAAGGTATTAGCACCCCTCACGTCCGTCGTACTCGACGGGATCCACGCTCAAAAGAAAAGAATAAGGTTGCCAGATAACTGCTCAAAAGAATGCACACACACTGGAATAAACAGGCGGGAGAGGATGGAGGAAGAGGACTCGGCAGGATATCGCATCCTGGGCCTACGTAGTTTGTCAGACACAAACATCAGAGTCGACGTAGTTCGAGGAAATGGGAAACGGGCTCGCTAGGATATCGCATCCTATGCCTACGTATCTCATCTGGAATGAGAATCAGAGCTACCGTAGTTCGGCTAACGCATTCCGAAACAAAACACACACACGAGAAACCGACTGCCAATCGCTGAGCTTACATCAGACTCCACACAAACAGGCAAACATGGAAACCGAATGCCAATCACTGGACTTACATCAGACTCCGAACCAACAAACACACACAGGAAACCAACTACCAATCGCTGGACTTACGTCAGACTCCAAGAAAACAAGAGGTTAACCGGACGCTGAGTCGTCAAAAGCAACAAAAAAGTTGAACAAACAAGCTAACAGGGAGTCTGGTACTCGAGCCTGCTAGCTGTCAAGCAAACACACACAAAAAAGGAAAAGGGTGCCCGGAGAGATCTCACACGATCTCCTGCCTACGTACCTCATCTGGTATGAGGATCAGGGCAACGTAGTTCCCCTCAATAGGGAAAGAACTTCTAACCTAACCAGAGACTGGGAAATGACAAACTAGAAGGGAGCCTGACTCGAGCCTAATAGTTATCATGTAAATCCACCATGGTCCTAGGTTAAGGTTTCTATCTAACTTGCACAGGGAGCAAGCTATCCTAAACAGCACAGTCAAACAACACAAGCACAATAAACAATCGCACACACTATATGCAATCAATTGGGCTCATACAAGGTTAGGCTGCAAAAGCAAGCCAACTGGAATGGGGTGTGGTTAGCTCTTAACCCTAACATTGAGAGTTAGGGTGAAGCAGATGAAATGGGAAGTGAGGATAAGACCTCACAGCTCTTATCCCTGGCCTGGGAGAGCTTCAGACAAATGAATGTGTGGGAGTTCAGAATGTAGGAACTCTTCTCCACATATGACTGACACAACAAAGATCTTGGGCTATTATCTACAATGCATCAACACAAGGTGTGTGAGCAAAGTGAATGACACTATGAGTAGCAGGAGATGGATTGCACATCTCTTTTATCTGCCAATTGCCTCATAAGAGGACTTTTCCTGCTTGGCACAAAAGTAAACAAACACAAGCATTGCCTCTTAAGGAGGGCTTCAGACAGGTGCCTGCCCACATAACAGGACAGGTCTTCCAGACTACATGAAGTCAAAGGAGTTATACCTTAGTGGTTTAAGCAACCAAGCAAACCCAAAGCAAGTTCAAAAGAACTCAAAGCAACTTAGGTACCTGAAAAAATCTAAACCAATCAGTTTACAAGTCAAACAATCAAACAGACAACAGTCAATCACACAGACAAACAAAGCATCAGGCAACAATGTGCAAGGCACAAGCCAATAGGCACAACACAAATGACTTGGCATCAACCTACAAAACAACATAAGGTTAGCCAACATCAATCAACTAATCAATCCAAATGAGTGAACCACTTCAACCATGGTAATGTGCTTCTTAACCTGAAATCCACAATCCAAACAGTGAGTCCAAACCACTAGGTCAAAGCCTAGGGTCAAAAGTAGGTCAAACATTCAAAACAGAACATGAAATTTAACATGAATCAACTTCATTCAATCAAGAACACATTCCAAAAGGTCCCATATCAATATCATTAACCAAAAGCATTTCATGAACCAAACATGGCAAGGTATGCAAATTGTGACCACATTGTGACATCAGAAGAAATAAATGCACATTAAATCAAAAACGATTCAAATAATCTTGTCAAAATTTATGAGTAAACAGGACATACAACATGATCATCACACAAAAAATTAGGGCAATTGGAGATCATTTGGCATGGCAAACACATCATTCAAGTTGAACATCACAAGGTGTGACACAAATTGTCACACCAACTTAACATGATCATAAAACAGAAATGATAAATGGTAAAAATACCAAATCAACACCAAAATGTCAAGCAATGAGTCTAGTTTCATCATGCAAAATTTCAGAATCATTGGATCAAAGACCAGCATTTCACAAATGTATAAGCATGGCAAGGTACAAAATGGATACATGTTCAAACATCCTAGCACAAAATGAAATCCAGCCAAGCACAAATTTGGAAAATATGATCAAAAAATAATAGATAAGATAAGGATCATGATGCGAAAAATTAGGATGAATTTGGATTAATTTTCAATTAGATATGATTTTTGCAAGATGAGGAAAAAATAAAAAATGATATGAAGCATGTATAGAAATGTATGGAGGGAAAATAGAAAATATGCATGTCATTTGAATAATGGTCACCGCCTGGAATCCAACCAGGCGCACATTTGAATATGTCAAGTGCGCGCTGAATGAAACATGGACCAATCAGCCACCAACCCTAGGCTATCACATGCATGGCAACAGAAAAGCGTGGTCAAAAGGATCCAAAAGCGTGGCCAAAGCAAATCCGCAGCTAACCTAAAAAATCCGTAGCAAAAACTGCAGGCATTCTGGAAACGTGAAGAACATATGAAGGTCGAAGATGAAGATCATGAAGATCTTCATCTGGATTTTCCAGAAAAAACCAAAGTGTCCAGAAATTAACATTGAGCATACCAATCAAATCCTCATGCAATGCACATTCAAAATCCATAATCATTTTAACATAAAACAACAAGACAAGCACGGATTGAAGACATTAAGAATTTATGCGTGAAACTTCAAACTAACCTATCTCAGTCAATTTTGTACGAAATCTCATGGTTCAAAGCTCAGAATAATCAGCATAACAAGATCAACAACAATATCATAATAGATTTCAAAATTAGGAGATTCGATTCATGACCTCTTGAAGAGCAGATCTGGAATTTGCTTGGATTCAGGCTTTGTAATGGCTTCAATACTCCTCTATGATGCTTATGTAAGTGATTGGAGAAGAAAATGGAGCTCAATTGCACACGATCTCACCAAAATCTGAATTCACCATTGTGGCCTCAAGCTTGGAGAATGCTCCAATCTTGCACTGTTTTCTTCAATTCCACGTGTAAACCTTCTCATGAACTCTTCAAGAACAAGAATTAATCAAGAAAAAATGCTTGGATGTGAAGAATTTGCAAGAAAATTTTGAGAGAAAATTTTGAGAGTTTTAGATCTAGATCTGAAAATGGTGTTGTTAAACTGAAAAACAGTTAGGGTTTTAGCTTATATAGGCTGTGCTAATCACTCTTTTAATCATGCTTAAGCCAATGTTAATGAGATTAACAAAAATGAGGTGTAAGTGCAATTTTGCTTTTTCACCCTATGCATGAAGTGCATGCATGAATAGTGCACGAATTTCCTTCCAATTCCACTTAAAATTCCATTTTGGAGCCAATGGTAATGATCAAAAGTTTAAACAATGCACCAAATTTAAATTTCAAGTTTTCCCTCCAAAAATCCAAGGAATTATCAAATGATCATGTGAATATAATTCTTGTAATGCAATTTAGGATTTGGAAACTAGAGGTTAAGAGAAGAAAAATGCAAAAAGAGCCATCCAATTTGGAGCTTTGGTTGAGAAGTTATGTCCATTTGAAGTCCAATGCATACTTTGTCAAGTTTTGATCATATCTCCTTAACCACACATGAGAAATTGATGCTCTTGGACTTTTTGGAAATGGGAGAGAAAGATCTACAACTTTCAGGTTCAACAAAATTTCATTTGAAGCTTTCTTGATGATGTAATTTGAAGTTGAAGTTAGGTTAAAACCATTCCATTTTTGGCAAATTCAAATTATAGATCACTTTCTATTTTTGGAAAGTTTTGACCTGACTTTAAATCCTTCAATGTTGATGTTTGAAATGTCAAATGAGACTTGTTTGAACATGAATGAAGTATTTCTAACCACTTCCCACCTCCAAATCCACAGTTGACTTGATCATGCACAGATGATTTTGAACCTCAATCACTTGATGAAATGGCTCAAAAATAAAACCCTAGCTTACACAAGCTTCACATAATAACCATAAGATGATCTCCTTATTAAAGACCTCATCTCCTTGAAAAACCCTGACTGGTAAAATGCAACTTGATTAGGGTTGACTAGAGGTCAAAACCCTAATCCCAAGGCACATGATCAGGCACAATGAACCTCTTGGTGATGATAAAACCATGATGATGGTGATATACTCTGGCAAATAAAATAACAGTCATCCTCCTTGAGGAACCAATAAACCCTAATTGAAGCACAAACCTCAGATGATTAGTGATCAATTCACGAGACCCTCAGGCTTGAATCTTTTAACCTCTCTATCTTCTGAGAAAGACCTAGGAGGATGACTTGCTTATTTTACATGATATGCAAAGATGTAATGCCTAATGCCCTAAAAATGAGATGCAATATGCTAAGCTAGTCCCAAGAGAGGAGGGCAAATTTTGAGGTGTTACAGCTGCCCCTTTTCAATCCATTGTGAACCTGTCGATATGAATAGCCTCGGCTTTCAGATGATCAGGGTGAAGAGGGATTGAATACCAAGAACAGACGAACAATTTGCACTCCGATGGGAAATAATTAACAATGCCTGTCAGAATCGGCAAAGAAGCAATCTCAAAAGAAGAATCCGTCAGGTACGGAGAAAGTCGGCCTGAATACCGAAAATGAACGTTGACCTGGATACCAAAATAAATGGTAACACAGGAGCCATCATGGCCTGAACGCCGCTCATCAGTCTGAATACTGAGCATCGGAGTATGAGAGTATTAATGTCGGTCTGATCACCGAGAGATTGGCCTGAATTCCCAACAACTGGCCTGAACGCCGCTTCGGTCTGAATACCACTTCGGTCTGAACACCAAAAAATTGGCCTGAAAGCCACTTTGGTCTGGATACCAGGAAATTGGCCTGAATTCCCAACAACTGGCCTGAACGCCGCTTCGGTCTGAATACCACTTCGGTCTGAACACCAAAAAACTGGCCTGAAAGCCACTTTGGTCTGGATACCAGGAAATTGGCCTGAACGCCACAAGTACTCTAACCTGATCTTCGGAAACCTCTTCGATTTGAACATCGGAAAACTGGTCTGAACACCTACCTTGGTCTAAACACCGGAAACCTGGCCTGAATGCCGCCAGCTGCATCGATCTGAACTTCGGAAGCTTCTTCGATCTGAAAATCGGAAATTGGCCTGAGTGCCATAAGTGCTTCGACCTGAACGTCGGAAACTTCTTCGATCTGGAAATCGGAAATCGGCCTGAATACCCCCCTCGGTCTGAACACCGGAAACCTGGCCTGAATGCCGCAAGCTGCATCGATCTGAACTTCGGAAGCTTCTTCGATCTGAAAATCGGAAACTGGCCTGAGTGCCATAAGTGCTTTGACCTGAACGTCGGAAACTTCTTCAATCTGAAAATCGGAAACTGGTCTGAATACCCACCTCGGCCTGAACACCGAAAACCTGGCCTGAATGCCGCAAGCTGCATCGATCTGAACTTCAGAAGCTTATTCGATCTGAAAATCGGGAACTGGTTTGAGTGCCACAAGTTCTTCGACCTGAACGTCGGAAACTTCTTCGATCTGAAAATCGGAAACTGGCCTGAGTGCCACAAGTTCTTCGACCTGAACGTCGAAAACTTCTTCGATCTGGAAATCGGAAATCGGCCTGAATGCCACAAGTTCTTCGACCTGAACGTCGGAAACTTCTTCGATCTGACAATCGGAAACTGGCTTGAGTGCCACAAGTTCTTCGACCTGAACGTCGGAAACTTCTTCGATCTGACAATCGGAAATCGGCCTGAATGCCACAAATTCTTCGACCTGAACGTCGGAAACTTCTTCGATCTGGAAATCGGAAATTGGCCTGAATGCCACAAGTTCTTCGACCTAAACGTCGGAAACTTCTTCGACCTGACAATCGGAAATCGGCCTGAATGCCACAAGTTCTTCGACCTGAACGTCGGAAACTTCTTCGATCTAGAAATCGGAAATCGGCCTGAATGCCACATCGGTCTGAATACCGGAAAAACTCTCCATGCCTATCAGCAATGGTGGAAATAAAGGACAGTGATACATAAGGCGGCACGCGTGCCAACGACCCATGTTGGGGATAACAAGCCATGAGCATGCTATCCTCTATTCAACCCTAGCAATTGAACAAATTGCGCTTAGCTGGGGATTATCTTTTTCTCTTTACCTTTTCTTTTCGGACCCCGAAACTTCTCGGATTATCATTTCCATCTCCGCTCGACAGAAATCCTTCCTCCAATATCGCACTACTGGGGAATACTGTTGATTAAAATCACGATGCCAATCTCCTCAGAGTAACATCTTCACCTTCTGGCGAAACCACCTCTCAAACAATAACCACGGCTTGAGACTAGCTTATGCTTGCAATGCTTATGCATGATGAGGATTTTTTAGCGTAATGCTCCATAATCATGGAAATGCTATGCAATTAGCTATGCAACATGCTATGCTTATCTAAATGATGAATGCATAAAAAGTATCCCCCTCAAGGGACTCTTCTGGGGAGCTCGAGGCACTCTTCTGAGGAATACACTAACACTCCAACCTCCACCCTGCTGGGGAATAGCACTGCTGCTGTGAAATAGGCCACCCTTACTAGGGATAACCTCCTCTGCACCCGACCCGCCTGGGGACTTCATTGGGGAAGAAACCACCACCACACCCTGCAGGGAAACAACAGTCTTTGACTTGCTGGGGAACTTAACAAGCCCCGCCATGCTAGGGGAAACAACTACCCACAGACACCTCTGCTGGGAATTAGCAACCTTCAGGTCTGGCTGCTGAGGAAACACCGATCTCAAACCTGCTGGGGAGATAACCATCCCGACCCTGCTAGGGAAGACACAGACCTCGAATCTGTTGGGGAGGTAACAATCCCAACTCTGCTTGGGGAAATCAGGAAAGTATGGCACAGAACACCCGTCGACTCGTCGAACCCTGGTATTCAACATCCAAATCCAGTGCCAGCTTTCCACTTTTGAGAGCCCTCAGACTCGTCTGGACTTTTCTGATTCATCACCTTGTATTCTTGACTTCTCCGTGCTCTACAGAGATCGAACCCCCTGGATTCATACAAACTTTCCAGTCCTCAGACTTTGAAGAGTCTTCTTGATTAATATCCAGGATCGTCGTCATCCCTCACCGTCTTTCCACCATTCCTCGGTCCCTGATTGGACTCCACAGGGATCTTTTTGCCCAAAACTTCTCATCACAACCTGCAAGTGAGTGAAAATATCTAACAGCACCTGCAAAAGAGATCGTTATACAAAAACGTGCCCCAGGCGTGCCAAGATTTCAACACCTGAGTCACTCAACCTTCCAAATAAGATTTCAAGTTTTCAATCTTATAAAGATGCATTGGAAGGGACCCGTATGTCTTAAAATGCAAAGATTCTTTATCACAAACAATTGGATGTTTTTGCAATCAAAGTGGTAATGAAAACAAAAACAAAATTATTTGACTGAATATGCATTTTATTGATTGAAAAGGTGTGGCTCATGAATGAGAAATACAAAGGAAGCAATTCCTGAAAAGAGGTAATTGCGCACAAAAGGAAAATCTATCCTAATGGCAATGTGAAACCGTGACCTCATCGAGTTCCAACTCGGTTACACCCCTTATGTCCTCAGACTCTCCGTGCTTTTCCGCCTTCTGAACAAGACGCTTGCGACCGCTCCCTACCGGGGATTATCCATGTCATATCCAAAGTAAACGATCATGCTAGACGCAGTTGTTCATTTCAATCCCTCTTTTGCCTGGACCGCCCTTTCGGGTTTTCAGTCCACCGGGATACCCTTTTTTGCCCAAGTCGCCTTTTCAGGTTTTCGACTTGCCGGGTGTACAGTTTTTTTCCTTTTTATCCCTAATTTTTGCCCGAACCTTTTTCATTTTTTTTTCGGTTCGCCGGGATGCCCATTTTTTCCTGGACTATTTTATTCTTTTCGTCCAGCGGGTCTTTTATACGAAGTATTTTTTAACTGCGTCCGCATTCACAGGGGATGGAAAATCCTCGCCATCCATGGTCGTTAACAACAAGGCTCCGCCAGAGAAAACCTTCTTAACCACGAATGGACCTTCATAATTGGGTGTCCACTTGCCCCTATGATCGTTTTGAGGAGGAAGGATCCTTTTCAATACCATATCTCCTACGTGATACACACGAGGTCGCACCTTTCGGTCAAAAGCACGCTTCATCCGCTGCTGGTACAACTGCCCATGACAGATGGCTGCCAGCCTCTTTTCCTCAATCAGGCTCAACTCTTCATACCGAGTTCTTACCCATTCAGCCTCTTGCAATTTCACGTCCATCAGGACTCTCAAAGAGGGAATTTGAACCTTAACCGGTAGCACAGCTTCCATTCCATATACCAACGAGAAAGGTGTTGCCCCAGTAGAAGTACGCACCGAAGTTCGATACCCATGCAATGCAAACGGCAACATCTCATGCCAATCTTTATAGGTCACGACCATCTTCTGCACAATCTTCTTAATATTCTTATTGGCTGCCTCAACCGCCCCATTCATCTTCGAACGATAAGGAGAAGAATTGTGATGCTCGATCTTGAATTCCCGGCACAGTTCTGCCATCATCTTGTTATTCAAATTAGAACCATTATCAGTAATGATTCTTTCAGGGACCCCATATCTGCAAATGATGTCTCTCTTCAGGAATCTGGCAACGACCTGCTTCGTCACATTCGCATAAGAGGTTGCTTCCACCCACTTGGTGA
The DNA here is from genome assembly GCF_024323335.1 of Lathyrus oleraceus. Classification (NCBI taxonomy): domain Eukaryota; kingdom Viridiplantae; phylum Streptophyta; class Magnoliopsida; order Fabales; family Fabaceae; genus Lathyrus; species Lathyrus oleraceus. The sequence goes on along the minus strand of NC_066580.1, from coordinate 69,988,217 downwards.
AGTAATCAATAGCCACTAATATGAACCGGTGCCCATTTGAAGCCGTAGGCTCAATATTCCCAATCATATCGATACCCCACATAGCGAACGGCCACGGAGACGACATCAAACTCAACGGATTTGGAGGCACGTGCACCTTGTCAGCATAAATCTGGCATTTATGACACTTCCGCACAAAATTAAAACACTGGGCCTCCATTGTCATCCAGTAATAACCTGTCCTCAGCAGCTTCTTCACCATTGCATTCCCACTGGCATAGGTACCGAACGACCCCTCGTGAACCTCTTTCATCAATTGGCTTGCTTCTTTATCATCGATGCATCGGAGCAAGACCCAATCAAAATTCCGCTTGTACAAGACCCCATCCTTATTTAGATAGAACACCATGGCCAACCTCTTCAGAGTCTTTCGGTCCTTCTTGGATGCTCCCTCAGGATACTCTTGGGTTTCCAAATAGCACTTGATATCGTAATACCACGGCTTGTCATCGTCAAGTGCTGTGTCAACAGCAAATACATAAGCCGGTCTATCCAGACGTCCCACCTCAACACTGGGGAACTGATTCCACCACTGCACCTTAATCAAGGCGGCCAAAGTAGCCAAAGCATCAGCTAAAGGATTCTCTTCTCTCGGCACATGATGCAATACCACCTTGGTGAAAAACGTCAACAATCTCCTTGTATAATCCCGGTATGGAACTAAATGAGATTGATGCGTATACCATTTTCCGTTAACCTGATTCACAACCAAAGCCGAATCTCCATATATAACAAGGTTCTTGATCCGCAAATCAATCGCCTCTTCAATCCCCAAGATACAAGCTTCGTATTCAGCCACGTTGTTGGTGCACTCAAATGTTAGCCGAGCAGCAAAAGGAATGTGGGATCCTTTCGGCGTAACCAAAACAGCACCAACACCGCTACCATTCACGTTAACGGCCCCATCAAACATCAGAATCCATTCGGATCCAGGGTCAGGCCCCTCCTCCAGGATCGGTTCCTCGCAATCTTTTGATTTGAGAAACATGATGTCCTCATCAGGGAATTCAAACTTCATCGGTTGATAATCCTCAATGGGTTGCTGGGCAAGGTAATCAGACAATACACTCCCCTTGATCGCCTTCTGAGAGGTATACTGGATATCATATTCAGTCAAAATCATTTGCCATCTCGCAACCTGTCCGGTCAATGCTGGCTTCTCAAAAATGTACTTGATTCGATCCATCTTGGAAATCAATAAAGTGGTATGAACCAGCATATACTGCCTCAGTCGGCGAGCAGCCCAGACCAAAGCACAACAAGTTTTCTCGAGCAGTGAATATCTTGTTTCACAGTCGGTAAACTTTTTGCTAAGGTAGTATATGGTATGCTCTTTTCGACCAGACTCGTCATGCTGCCCCAGTATGCACCCCATAGATCCCTCGAGGACCGTCAAGTACAGGATTAACGGTCGTCCCTCCACAGGAGGCATCAGAATCGGAGGCTCCTGCAAATACTCTTTTATCTTTTCAAATGCCGTTTGACAATCATTATTCCACCTGACCGTTTGATCTTTTCTCAATAACTTGAATATTGGCTCACACGTGGCTGTTAGATGAGATATGAACCGTGAAATGTAGTTCAATCTACCTAAGAAACCACAAACCTCTTTCTCCGTCCTCGGTTCAGGCATTTCTTGTATTGCTTTTACTTTAGCAGGATCAACCTCGATTCCTTTTTCACTTACAATGAACCCCAGCAATTTACCGGACCGCACTCCGAAAGTGCACTTATTCGGATTCAACCTCAGTCTGAATTGTCTCAGCCGGTCAAATAACTTGACCAGATCTACCAAGTGTCTCTCCTCTGTCTAGGACTTTGCTATCATGTCATCAACATAGCATTCGATTTCATGATGAATCATATCATGAAACAAAGTCACCATGGCCCTCTGATAAGTAGCACCGGCGTTCTTGAGACCAAATGGCATCACCTTATAACAGAAAGTGCCCCATGGTGTGATGAACGTTGTTTTCTCCATATCATCTGGCGACATTTTGATTTGATTATAGCCAGAAAAGCCATCCATGAAGGAAAACACCGAGAATTGAGTTGTATTATCTACCAACACATCAATGTGAGGTAATGGGAAATCATCCTTCGGGCTAGCTCTGTTCAAATCCCGGTAGTCCACACACATTCTCACCTTCCCGTCTTTCTTCGGGGCCGGCACAATATTCGCAACCCAAGGCGGATAGTTAGTGACAGCGAGGAAACCAGCATCCAACTGCTTCTGAACCTCCTCTTTAATTTTCATGGCCATCTCAGGTCGAGTTCTGCGCAACTTCTGCTTCACGGGAGGACAATCTGCTCTCAACGGTAGCTTGTGCACAACAATATCGATATCGAACCCTGTCATATCTTGATAAGACCAGGCAAAGATATCAACATATTCTTTCAACAATGCTACCATTCTTCTCTTGACACTCGCCTCCAAAGCGGCCCCTATTTTCACTTCCTTTCTGACCTCGTTGGTACCCAGATTCACAACCTCAACTTGCTCCTCGTGCGGCTGAATCACCTTCTCCTCTTGTTTCAAGAACCTGGCTAATTCCTCCGGCAGTTCACAATCTTCTTCGCCTTCTTCTTCGGCATGATAGTTCGGATTGTCGAAGTCATATGAGGGTGTAACAGGATTGTTATCAATGAGATCCGGAGAAAGATCGCATCTGCATGAATGTTGATTCATGCATTGCTTTAGAACCGGAGTGAAATAAATTGAAAAAGAAAATGAAAACATTGCCATTTTTATTTTTGTTTTGATTAAAATGAAAAACAGGGAACACCGTTTTTAATTGAAAACATCCTTTTATTTAGGATGCAAAAAATTGCAAAATGAAACATGAGGTGGCCCTTACAATGAACCATTACGCTTCGGGCAAAACGCATGGCTTTCATGCAGATAAAATTGAAAAATAGAAAATATTACTCTTTAAGTAGAGTGACAGTGATGATCTTTTCGGCCTTCCAGTTTTGGACTTCCATCCCCGGTACGCACGGCTTTATCCATTGATCTATCTCGCAATCACTGTCAACTTCTTCACTCACCATACAGATGTGATCTGGATCCAGCATTCCAGCACTGGTGAATGTGAATGACGGACGACGTCCTCTGCCTTGTCCAGACGAGCCTCGGCCCGGCTGATAACCCACTCCGAATCTATCCTTCTTGGCGGCGATGTCCATCATCTTTCCCCAACCAGGAGCTTCCCGACTCTTCACCACTTCAGCAGCCTGCTTATACAAAGAAATGGACGGCTTCTCCTCTTCTTTGGCAAAAAGAGCATTCTCCACCTTGACGGTTTCGAATGCTTGACTCGGTGTTTCCCATATCTCACCGTCCATTTCAACATACTTGAACGATGATAGGTGGCTGACGAAGATATCCTCCTCCCCACAAACGGTGACGACCTGCCCGTCCCAGATATACTTCAATTTCTGGTGCAAAGTCGAAGTCACTGCCCCAGCAGCATGAATCCATGGGCGACCCAACAGGCAACTGTAGGCTGGCTGAATATCCATGACATAGAATACCGACTTGAACACCTCGGGCCTGATCTTCACCGGGAGCTCCACTTCCCCAAACACTGCCCTCTTCGAACCGTCGAAAGCTCTCACTATCAGGTCAGTGGGCGTCAAGATCAACCCTTCACAGTTCTGCTTCGCCAAGGCTTTCTTTGGCAACACATTTAAAGAGGAGTCGGTATCAACCAACACATGCGAAAGCATGGCTCCTTTACATTCCATTGCGATGTGTAACGCCCGATTATGGTTCCTTCCATCCACAGTTAGATCAAGGTCGGTGAAACCCAGCCCATGACTGGCATTGACATTTGACACCACCGTCTCTAACTGATTGATCGTGATCTCTTGGGGAACATAGGCTCTCTTTAGTATCTTCAATAAAGCCTCCCTATGCCCCTCGGAGCTCAGTAATAATGACAAGATCGAGATCTTGGATGGAGTCTGCTGCAAGTGGTCCACAAGCTTGTACTCCGACTTCTTGATGATTCTCAAAAATTCTTTAGCTTCATCATCAAGTTCTTTCTCCGACCCACCAGGCGCCGGTGTCACCATACCTTCATTCACCACTTGTTTCCCTCTTGCCCTGGCTAAAGCCTCGGCCTTATCTTTCTTTTCTCTCTCTCCACCCCCACTCCTCTAGGCGTCTGGTGCGAACAACCTTCCACTGCGAGTGAAACCACTAGGTCCGGCATTATCCACCTTTGAAACGGTAGTTTCATCCGCAGCCTGATCATCTAACTTCTCCCCATTACAATATACCTCTCCACCATAATGCCACGGCACGACGTCATCTTTGTCATAAGGAATTGGCCCAGGTACCGTGATAGTAACTGGAGCCGCATCTGCCAGCGTTGACAAATCAACCGGATCGAAATAGATGGTTATGGTGGAGATATCTTCCTTCCCCGAATCAATCTTCTCAAATCTGAGGCTTCCTTCATCCATCAGCTTCTGGACAGCCTCCCTCAAGGAAACACACCCATTGATAGCAACAGTGCACGCAACACAATAGTCATCACAGCCCGGGAAGACCCCACTCTTCAACAATTATCTTTTGACCTCAGCCAACGGAGTCTTCAACTGATTCACACTTATCAGCCCGATTGTTCTTCCACCCTCTGAAATTAAATTCACCCCCATTTGACCATGCGCGGGCATGGGATTAGCATTCACATTTGGAGACGGTGCAAAGTTGATTGCCTTAGAATCCCCTAAGTCCTGGACCACATGCTTAAAAGCTTTGCAATTTTCTACGTTGTGTCCAGGGGGCACCTGAGTGAAATTCACATTTGGCGTTCTCGTCAAAACTGGGCGGCGTCTGATCAGATCTCAACGGAGCCAACGTTCTTAGCTAAACCAACCCCAAGTCCTTCAACTTCTTCAACAGGAATGAGTAGGTCACAGGTGGTATATCGAATTGACGATCATTCATTCGTCCTCTTACCTGATACCCGGCCCTCTGCGGTCTCTGTTGAAAGGGTTGTCGTTGTTGTTGCGGTTGTTGCTGTTGCTGTTGTGCAGGTTGATTGTCAGCAGGAATGGTTACCACAGCAGTGTGCTGGTAGTAACGATCCCTACTCTGTCCTTTTTGGGTATACACAGCGTTGGTATCACCCTCCTTCTTCCTCTGACCATTTCTAAAGGGCTTCTTCGATCCAGACGACGAAGCGTTACCCTGTATCTTCCCCAGCTTCAACCAACTTTCAACTCTTTCTCCAGCCACCACTATATCAGCAAAGTTAGTAACCGGACATCCAACCATTCTTTCTGCAAATATCCCCTGAAGGGTACCCATAAACAGATCTGTGATTTCTCGGTCTACCAACGGAGGTTGGACCCTGGCAGCCAGCTCCCTCCATCTCCGCGCATATTCTTTAAACCCCTCATTAGGCTTCTGAGACACACCCTGCAATTGGGTACGGCTAGGAGCCATATCAGCGTTGAATTGGTACTGTTTAAAGAATGCATCACCAAGATCCTGCCAACTTTTAATGTCAGAAGACCTCAACTTAGTGTACCATTCCAAGGACCCTCCAGACAAACTGTCTTGGAAGAAGTACATCCACAGCTTCTGGTCCATTGTATAAGCAGAAATCTTACAGACGAAGGCCTGGAGATGAGTTTCCGGGCAAGAACTCCCATTGTATTTGTCAAACGCAGGCGCTTTGAACTTTTGCGGGATCACAATCCCCTCGACCAGCCCCATATTCGACATATTAACAACCCCCAGAGTAGCATAGCTTTCAAGAGCCCTGATTTTCTCCGCCAGCACCTGAATCTCTTTGTTTGGTGGTTGGACACCGTATTGGCCAAACTGTTCATTTATCATGGAGAATTGATCTGCTTCTCTGTCTTCCTCTCTATCCTCTTCAGCCCCGAAGAAAGGAGGAAACAGACTGTCCTTCAGGTTATTGCCCGTTGGACCCGGTCTACCGCATGTGGCACCACCAAAACCACCAGCATTATTAGTCACTACACCAACAGTTGTCCTCTTTCCGAGATCGCCTCCATCCCTGGAACCACCAAGACCGTGATTGGAGACCCCCTCTAAATTGACACCACTATTAGCAGCCGAAGCCCGCTCGAGCTTCTCCACTTTATCAGCAAGCGCTTTTTGCCCCACGGCAAACCCTTGCATGACATTAATCAGTTCGTTCATTTTCTCCTTCAGCTCGAGAAAATCTGCATTGGGTAGATCCATCAGCCTGGGTGTGTTGTGTCTGGTAAAGTATCTGTGTGGACGGGTTATGTGCAAGGGAATGACTCTACGCGCACGAGCAATGATTCCTGTAACAACCAAACACGTTAGAAACTGACACCTGCAAAATAGAAGACAAGTTATTATGATTATGCATGAATGCAATGTCTATCCATATGAGGAACACTCTGTCTTTTCGATCCTGGCTTCATCGAGACAGATAATAATCCGGCAACAACATTATGACATTCATCGAATGATTTCGACATACAGTGCAGAGATGTATGATTTATAAAAGATATCACCCAACCATGTGTGTGCTATGTGTGTGCGCACAGAGAAGCAAATAAAGCTTGAAGATCGATCACTGAATGAAAATAACCACTGTATACCAAAAGTGCACCATATGTGCGAAAGTCATACATCAAGTCTGATACAAATCAAATACAATTCTCCAGAAACAGAAAGAAAATACAAACAAGTGAATTCCGTCAACAGGCCTGACGGTAATCCAACACAAATGATAACAAAAGGCTACACTGAAGAAGGCCCCACAGAAGGCTCTGCGTCATCAACCATCCTGGTAAGCTTCACCGCGAACCTGAGCTCGGTATTCTCCTGCTGCAATCTCCCTATCTCCTTCTGGTAAATCTTCATCTGTCGGAAATAATGATCTCTCTCGGCAATGATCTTCGCGTTTTCTGTTTCCTTAATCTTCAGCTTTGCCTCCCACTCAGCGATAAGGACCCTGACTCTGTCGTCCCTCTGATCCCTCACAAGGATTTGTCTCCTCTTCTCATCTTCAATGACCTTCGAAGCTCTAGCCAACCTCTCCTTGGTGATGTCGTGCTCCCTTGTGGATGACTTTAAAGCTTGGCTGACCTTGCCATAATAAGCGGTGTCTATCTCAAAGCGTTTTACTTCCATGGCATGTCTCTTATCTTGGTCTTCTATTCTCCCTTTGATTTCCCGATTAGCCATCTGAATTCTAGAAACACTCATCTCCAACTCAGTCTTCTCTGCTTGCAGCTGATCTCTGGCTTTCTTCATCTCAAGGAACTCTTCCATGCTGACAGAAGAACGTGGCCCTTCAATCAAAGGACACCAAGGATCACCTCCAGGAAATGGTAGATGTGTAATCTCAATCCTCTTCCTAAGCCAATCATCAAATGGAGGAAAAGAACTGCTATTAACCTTGCCAAAAGGAACCTTGCCCTTCCTCTGAATGTCACGCCACTCATCAGACACTTGCCTCAACTTTGTCTGATTGCCCTCAATTGGGAAGTAAAAAGACTCCTGAATCTCTCGTACAAGAGGAGGACCCTCCACAGCAAACCCCATCTGTCTCCTAAGAAGCACCGGGTTGTAATTAATGCAACCTTGAACTCCTATAAGAGGCACATTGGGAAGACTCCCACAACTGTAAATGAAATCCCGTCCAGCCATACCATTGTGAGTCCAAGCTATGTCCTTGGCCCGCAAACCCATCAACCTGAATGACCACTTAACAGTAGGATCAAGAAAGACAAAGGCACCCCTGGAAGGCAAATACCCCATGAACCATTTGTACAACAGCTGAGCACAACATCGAATCAATCCACCACACCGCTTCTCGTTCCGATTATGGACCGAGTAATAGACATCCCCAACCAGAGTAGGAATGGGATTCCTCTGCATAAACAACCGGACGGCATTAATGTCCACAAAGCTCTTCTGATTAGGGAACAAGATGATTCCATAAATGCTCACAGCAATCAAAGCACAGGCGGTCCTCCAATTACCCAAAGCAGCAAGCTACTTGGCTTTAGCCTCTAAGAAACTCATATGAAAACCGGGCAACTTTCCTTTCTCCTTCAAACCCCCCTTGGTCATTTCTGGGCTCAAATAAAGAGCACGAGAAATCTCCACAATATCAGGTTCCCCCTTAGTGACGTAGAACGGACTCTGATCTCTGATCTCAATACCCAGGATGCTAGCATAGTCCTCCATCAAAGGCCCCAATAGGTAATCCGGGAACACGAAGCATCTCAAACCCGGGTCATAAAACTGGAGAAGAGTATGGATGGCGCTCCTATCACTGTCTGTGAGCCTGAAAACTAACTTCAAAATACGACCGTATGCCTCACGGAACAACCCCACATGGTCAGGTGTAATCAATGCTATCATATCTCTCAGCACACCAATCTCTGGATCGAAGAACTTGTAGACGACGTCATCTTTCAAACTGGTCCTCATGTCTGGAACAAAGAAGTCTCTCAACCAGGATCTCAATCAAAAATGTCCCCTGCATATGGATAAACATGAGTTAGATGCAGATAAATGCAAAATGTGAATGATGCTGATGTATGAATGCAATGCACTGTGCCATCCTCCAAGTCATCTGATCATTAACTGTACAGAATTGCGGCCTCTGAACTGATCACAACCATCTGAGGTACCGAGTAACCACAAATCCAACTCAGGGTTCCGAAATAAACGGAACGGAAAGATACATCACCATCATCACCAGAAAGTCTTTTGAACAGATAACCACAAGACCCTCTGAACCAGCCCAGGGAATCCTGAAATAAACGAATCCCCACTGATAAATACCGCGGACAGAACTCCGGCGTCTCAGAAATAAATCCATAAATCCGACTTGTCAATTGGACTCTAATCAATATCTGAACCATTAGTCACCATCAAAGTCACCATCAGAACATGCATCTGTAAGAATCAACCCTCCCCTCACGGGTGCATTCTAATCAGGTCATCCTGAGGCGGATAATGGTCTTGATAATCGGGCAAAGATACTCAACGGGTTTTCCCTTTCGGGTGTGCCGTTGCAACTCTCATAAGATCGCCTAAACCAATGATCCGGGAAAGATCGGTCACCGAAGTCACCAGCTCAGATGAGGTGAATCAACCAAAGTGGATACTCCACAAAGGAAGAGCACTCTCATATGGACCTCGTCCGGCTTGTGGTATGTCACGTCGCCAAAAACATGTTGACCTAACATGAGAGGCAACATGAGACCACACTAATCCTAGGTGTATACTCGGGCCTGGGTTTTAGCCCCACTCAGGGGAACCAACCTGTACAGAAGACAACACGATTATAGTATGATGCATGCAAACATTTATGCAAACATATACACAACATAATAATCATAAATGCAATAAATAGAGAAACACAAGCAACCTAAACCATCCTAGAGAACGCTAGGAGAGACTCGCTTAGGGAAGATGGACCAGCAAGAGGTCAACTTCTATGTCCCCAGCAGAGTCGCTAGCTGTCGCATCCGCGAAAAACAACCGGCGGGAAAAACAAACAAACAAAGCCGCCACCGTGCGTTATTTATCCCAAACGAGGGAAAGGAAACGCTCGAAGTAAACTTGGAAAGGAATGGTCTTACGACCGGAGATTACAGGGTACGGGAGTCGGTTACGCTAGGGGAAGGTATTAGCACCCCTCACGTCCGTCTTACTCGACGGGATCCACGCTCAAAAGAAAAGAATAAGGTTGCCAGATAACTGCTCAAAAGAATGCACACACACTGGAATAAACAGGCGGGAGAGGATGGAGGAAGAGGACTCGGCAGAATATCGCATCCTGGGCCTACGTAGTTTGTCAGACACAAACATTAGAGTCGACGTAGTTTGGGGAAATGGGAAACGGGCTCGCTAGGATATCACATCCTATGCCTACGTATCTCATCTGGAATGAGAATCAGAGCTACCGTAGTTCGGCTAACGCACGCCGAAACAAAACATAAACACGAGAAACCGACTGCCAATCGCTGGGCTTACGTCAGACTCCACACAAACAGGCAAACATGGAAACTGAATGCCAATCACTGGACTTACATCAGACTCCGAACCAACAAACACACACAGGAAACCAACTGCCAATCGCTGGACTTACATCAGACTCCAAGAAAACAAGAGGTTAACCGGACGCTGAGTCGTCAAAAGCAATAAAAAAGTTGAACAAACAAGCTAACAGGGAGTCTGGTACTCGAGCCTGCTAGTTGTCAAGCAAACACACACAAAAAAGGAAAAGGGTGCCCGGAGAGATCTCGCACGATCTCCTGCCTACGTACCTCATTTGGTATGAGGATCAGGGCAACGTAGTTCCCCTCAACAGGGAAAGAACTTCTAACCTAACCAGAGACTGGGAAATGACAAACTAGAAGGGAGCCTGACTCGAGCCTAATAGTTATCATGTAAATCCACCATGGTCCTAGGTTAAGGTTTCTATCTAACTTGCACAGGGAGCAAGCTATCCTAAACAGCACAATCAAACAACACAAGCACAATAAACAATCACACACACTATATGCAATCAATTGGGTTCATACAAGGTTAGGCTGAAAAAGCAAGCCAACTGGAATGGGGTGTGGTTAGCTCTTAACCCTAACAGTGAGAGTTAGGGTGAAGCAGATGAAATGGGAAGTGAGGATAAGACCTCACAGCTCTTATCCCTGGCCTGGGAGAGCTTCAGACAAATGAATGTGTGGGAGTTCAGAATGTAGGAACTCTTCTCCACATATGACTGACACAACAAAGATCTTGGGCTATTATCCACAATGCATCAACACAAGGTGTGTGAGCAAAGTGAATGACACACTGAGTAGCAGGAGATGGATTGCACATCTCTTTTATCTGCAAATTGCCTCATAAGAGGACTTTTCATGCTTGGCACAAATGAAAATAAACACAAGCATTGCCTCTTAAGGAGGGCTTGAGACAGGTGCCTGCCCACATAACAGGATATGTCTTCCAGACTACATGAAGTCAAAGGAGTTATACCTCAGTGGTTTAAGCAACCAAGCAAAGCCAAAGCAAGTTCAAAAGAACTCAAAGCAACTTAGGTACCTGAAAAAATCTAAACCAATCAGTTTACAAGTCAAACAATCAAACAGACAACAGTCAATCACACAGACAGACAAAGCATCAGGCAACAATGTGCAAGGCACAAGCCAATAGGCACAACACAAATGACTTGGCATCAACCTACAAAACAACATAAGGTTAGCCAACATCAATCAACTAATCAATCCAAATGAGTGAACCACTTCAACCATGGTAATGTGCTTCTTAACCTGAAATCCACAATCCAAACAGTGAGTCCAAACCACTAGGTCAAAGCCTAGGGTCAAAAGTAGGTCAAACATTCAAAACAGAACATGAAATTTAACATGGATCAACTTCATTCAATCAAGAACACATTCCAAAAGGTCCCATATCAATATCATTAACCAAAAGCATTTCATGAACCAAACATGGCAAGGTATGCAAATTGTGACCACATTGTGACATCAGAAGAAATAAATGCACATTAAATCAAAAATGATTCAAATAATCTTGGCAAAATTTATGAGTAAACAGGACATACAACATGATCATCACACAAAAAATTAGGGCAATTGGAGATCATTTGGCATGGCAAACACATCATTCAAGTTGAACATCACAAGGTGTGACACAAATTGTCACACCAACTTAACATGATCATAAAACAGAAATGATAAATGGAAAAAATACCAAATCAACACCAAAATGTCAAGCAATGAGTCTAGTTTCATCATGCAAAATTTCAGAATCATTGGATCAAACACCAGCATTTCACAAATGTATAAGCATGGCAAGGTACAAAATGGATACATGTTCAAACATCCTAGCACAAAATGTAAACCAGCCAAGCAATATTTTGGAAAATATGATCAAAAAATAATAGACAAGATAAGGATCATGATGCAAAAAATTGGGATGAATTTGGATTAATTTTCAATTAGATATGATTTTTGCAAGATGAGGAAAAAATAAAAAATGATATAAAGCATGTATAGAAATGTATGGAGGGAAAATAGAAAATATGCATGGCATTTGAATAATGGTCACCGCCTGGAATCGAACCAGGCGCACATTTGAATATGTCAAGCGCGCGCTGAATGAAACGTGGACCAATCAGCCACCAACCCTAGGCTATCACATGCATGGCAACAGAAAAGCGTGGTCAAAAGGATCCAAAAGCGTGGCCAAAGCAAATCCGCAGCTAACCTAAAAAATCCGTAGCAAAAACTGCAGGCATTCTGGAAACGTGAAGAACATATGAAGGTCGAAGATGAAGATCATGAAGATCTTCATCTGGATTTTCCAAAAAAAACCAAAGTGTCCAGAAATTAACATTGAGCATACCAATCAAATCCTCATGCAATGCACATTCAAAATCCATAATCATTTTAACATAAAACAACAAGACAAGCACGGATCGAAGACATTAAGAATCATGCATGAAAATTCAAACTAACCTAGATTTGCACAAAATCTCATGGTTCAATGCTCAGAATAATCAGCATAACAAGATCAACAATAATAGCATAATAGATTTCAAAATTAGGAGATTCGATTCATGACCTCTTGAAGAGCAGATCTGGAATTTGCTTGGATTCAGGCTTTGTAATGGCTTCAATACTCCTCTATGATGCTTATGTAAGTGATTGGAGAAGAAAATGGAGCTCAATTGCACACGATCTCACCAAAATCTGAATTCACCATTGTGGCTTCAAGCTTCGAGAATGCTCCAATCTTGCACTGTTTTCTTCTATTCCACGTGTAAACCTTCTCATGAACTCTTCAAGAACAAGAATTAATCAAGAAAAAATGCTTGGATGTGAAGAATTTGCAAGAAAATTTTGAGAGAAAATTTTGAGAGTTTTAGATCTAGATCTGAAAATGGTGTTGTTAAACTGAAAAACAGTTAGGGTTTTAGCTTATATAGGTTGTGCTAACCACTCATTTAATCATGCTTAAGCCAATGTTAATGAGATTAACAAAAATGAGGTGTAAGTGCAATTTTGCTTTTTCACCCTATGCATGAAGTGCATGCATGAATAGTGCACGAATTCCATTTTGGAGCCAATGGTAATGATCAAAAGTTTAAACAATGCACCAAATTTAAATTTCAAGTTTTCCCTCCAAAAATCCAAGGAATTATCAAATGATCATGTGAATATAATTCATGTAATGCAATGTAGCATTTGGAAACTAGAGGTTAAGAGAAGAAAAATGCAAAAAGAGCCATCCAATTTGGAGCTTTGGTTGAGAAGTTATGTCCATTTGAAGTGCAATGCATACTTTGTCATGTTTTGATCATATCTCCTTAACCACACATGAGAAATTGATGATCTTGGACTTTTTGGAAATGGGAGAGAAATATCTACAACTTTCATGTTCAACAAAATTTCATTTGAAGCTTTCTTGATGATGTAATTTGAAGTTGAAGTTAGGTTAAAACCTTTCCATTTTTGGCAAATTCAAATTATAGGTCACTTTCTATTTTTGGAAAGTTTTGACCTGACTTTAAATCCTTCAATGTTGATGTTTGAAATGTCAAATGAGACTCGTTTGAACATGAATGAAGTATTTCTAACCACTTCCCACCTCCAAATCCACAGTTGACTTGATCATGCACAGATGATTTTGAACCTCAATCACTTGATGAAATGGCTCAAAAATAAAACCCTAGCTTACACAAGCTTCACATAATAACCATAAGATGATCTCCTCATTAAAGACCTCATCTCCTTGAAAAACCCTGACTGGTAAAATGCAACTTGATTAGGGTTGACCAGAGGTCAAAACCCTAATCCCAAGGCACATGATCAGGCACAATGAACCTCTTGGTGATGATAAAACCATGATGATGGTGATATACTCTGGCAAATAAAATAACACTCATCCTCCTTGAGGAACCAATAAACCCTAATTGAAGCACAAACCTCAGATGATTAGTGATCAATTCACGAGACCCTCAGGCTTGAATCTTTTAACCTCTCTATCTTCTGAGAAAGACCTAGGAGGATGACTTGCTTATTTAACATGATATGCAAAGATGTAATGCCTAATGCCCTAAAAATGAGATGCAATATGCTAAGCTAGTCCCAAGAGAGGAGGGCAAATTTTGAGGTCTTACAATAGGGTCTAGGGAGACCTAGTTTTGATCAGATGAATTCCACAAGTCACAGGTTCAAAATAACAGCTTCACAATTATCATGTAGTAGATGAACTTAGAGATGTCTTCAAAGATGTATCAGATGAATCTCAAATTGCAAACACCTGGTAATTCAACAAATTGGCATTGTACAAGTCCTTTAGCTTAGGAAGGTTGCCTAGATTCTAAGTCCATTTGTCCAAGATCAAGGCAATAGTCCACTCAAAAGTTTTTTAGGGTTTTTATTATTATTATGTACATTAATGCTCAAAGACCATACAAACAAGCAAAATATAAACAAACAAGATATATCACACAATATGGTCCAAGTGGACAAAGTGAAAATTGCATTAACATAAACAATTAGAATGATATGAACAATGGCAAATGAAATAGAGTGGTAAAAGTAAATTTCCTTAAAGTTAAAGCTTGAAATTAAATGTTAGTAGTTAATTGGTTAGAAGTTAGTATTGTTTTGCTTTTGATTTTCATTTTAAAGACATTCTTTAGAGAACACTCAATCCACTTATCACAAGCATGAATCCTTGAACCAAAACATCTTCTAAAGGAAGGAAAGAACGCCAAGTTTCCACACAATACCATGAAAGAGGCGAGACTTACAATCTCATTAACTAGAATGCTTATGCCTTTTATGTCACAAATTTAGCGCTATGTTAAGCAATCGTAATTGGACTTATGTAGAAGTCACAACTATTTAAGGTCGGGCAATAGAATTTGGGTGTTACTGCATGATAGAGACATAGTATAATGGATTATTCTCATGAAACATACCACACACAAAAAATAATATGAAAAAGGTGTGGCCTAATCTCATCCATACTCATGTTAATTTTTCAATTAACTAGCATTAGAACTTTGAGACATCATAGGCCAAACAGAATGAAATAATGAATAAAGGGAATAAGATTAAGTGGGAGGGGAGTGTATCAAAACATAAATTGGTCAAAGGAGGAATTTTACCAAATTAATATCATCCATTCATTTTGGGAGATGGAATGTACATTCCATCAATCCCCTAAATCCAATGACATTAATTTGACAAAGTCAAATCAACCTTGACCAAGGCCTAACAACAAGAGTCAAACATAAACAAGTCATCACAATTCGAAAACAAATTTATTTGGAATTTATTCAAATTAAAATACTAAAATAGTGCATTTAAATTAAATATGGTTTGTCCAATTCCTAAAATCTCATCAAAACACCAAAGCAATGGCCATGAGAATTATCATAGGTCAAAAAAGGTCAAAGGACCTTGGAGAAAAAAATTCATAATTTTTGGACATTTAAAAATATTTTTAAACAATTAAAACAAATGAAAAATCAATTAATTCAGGAAAAATATTAATAACGATCCAAAAAATAATTTTAATTCAGAATATGAAGGAGAAAAATATTTGAATTTTTTTTGTGAAAGTCCCATATTTTTTGGATCAATCTTGAATTTAATATGTTTTATTTAATATAATGCAATTAAAATATTAGAAAAAATGTGGATCACTTGATCTCCCTCATTAATTGAGGTGGCAAATCAAGTGGCTAAAAACACGCGTTTCACCGTGCACGTGAGTCAGCTGTAGCTCCGTCAACGCATGGTCGGAGCTGTAGCTCCGGTCTTCTTCTCCGGTGGACCTCACCGGACTGGTCCACCATCAACCATCACCAAAATTGAAAATAAGGACATGATTTCAAAGTAAAAATGGCACTGAGCTCGAATCTGGCCTCCATTCACTCTAATTCCAAGTATATTAAGAGATACATGGAGTTGAAATTTGAGGTACATGAACTGAGGTGCTTTGATTTGGCCTCAAAGCAACTCAATCTTCTTTCTTACATTGGTAGGTCTTCAGACAACCAAAAAAATCAATTGAGTTGAGCAATAATTTGAGAGAATTGAAAGATCAAAATTTCTGGAAAACACGTTCAATGGAGGTCTGGATTTAATTGATCTTGATCTTGCTTGTGCTTGATTTCACTCCACTTGCTTGCAGAAGAAGGATTGAATGCATAAAAGGTTAAGGATTCCTGGAGATTTGAATTTCAAAACAGTGGAAATTCAACCTCAAATTCAAATGAATTTCTCAGGTTTATCCTTTGCAAAGTGAGGGTTAGAGATGGGGGATCAAAGCTGGCACAAATGTCTGTTCGTTACTGCACATATGAGGCTCTATTTATAGCTAAAACCATTGATATTGGCACACTTGGAATGACTTTCGAAATTTGGTCATTTAGGATGCATGGGTGCATGGGCGGGTACAGGCCCATAAAATCATAACCATAAGTATACAAATGAATGTTAGATAGTCTGAATTCGGCTAGGATTGCAAGGCAAGTGTGCATTTGTATTTGAACTTTGATCCATGCGAAATGACGTCACCATGTTCATGCCATGCGCAACCTATGCATTCCTTGTCCAAAATGAAAGAATTTGAGCTCTTTGGAAAGGTGAGATCAAGAGGAGCAACTTTCATGTTGAACACTCTTTCATTTGGAGCTTGGAACTTGAGAAACTTGAGGTGGACGTTTGGAAATTTTTGATATATCAAATTTTTTCTAAGTGTCAAGCCATATGTCTCAATATTCCACCTTGCTTAACTTTTTATATGAGCATCAAATGATAAACGTGTCTTAATCAAAGTTGTATCTATTTCAAAGACCTGCAAAATGGTCACCAATTTCATGTCATTTGGATTTGAAAAGATATAGTTATGCATTTTTGAAGTTTGGAAAAATCACTGGTCAATGGTACAGGTCAAAAGTGACCTATAATGTAACCTCGTATTACATGCTCAATAATGTTGAATTAGCTCCCACTCCAAACATAAAAGTTGAATTAGGAACATTTAATTTGATTGTGTAACTTGGAAATATTTCATATCATAAAAGTTGAGAAAGTTATGGCCTTAGGAATTTGACTTTCAAATTGGAGTTTAGACAAAATGACCTATAATGTTTCAACATAGAAAATGATTTTCCAAGAAAAACTAGCTCTAGGTATCAACATGAAAGTTGTTTGGAATGTCATTTAGAGTAGCTTTGCTCTTGGAATAATTTTCATATGGTGAAACGTGTAGGAGATAGGGTCTAGGGAGACCTAGTTTTGATTAGATGACTTCCACAAGTCACAGGTTCAAAATAACATCTTCACAATGATCATGTTGTAGATGAACTTAGAGATGTCTGGAAAGATGTATCAGATGAATCTTAAATTCCAAACACTTGGTAATTCAACAAATTGGCATTGGCCAAGTCCTTTAGCTTAGGAAGGTTGCCTAGATTCTAAGTCCATTTGTCCAAGATCAAGACAATAGTCCACTCAAAAGTTTTTTAGGGTTTTTATTATTATTATGTACATTAATGGTCAAAGACCATACAAACAAGCAAAGTATAAACAAACAAGATGTATCACACAATGTGGTCCAAGGGGACAAAGTGAAAATTGCATTAACATAAACAATTAGAATTATATGAACAATGGCTAATGAAACAGAGTGGTAAAAGTAAATTTTATTAAAGTTAAAGCTTGAAATTAAATGTTAGTAGTTAATTGTTAGAAGTTAATATTGTTTTGCTTTTGCTTTTCATTTTAAAGACATTCTTTGGAGAACACGCAACCCACTTATCACAAGCATGAATCCTTGAACCAAAACATCTTCCAAAGGAAGGAAAGAAGGCCAAGTTTCCACACAAAACCATGAAATAGGGGAGACTTACAATCTCATTAACTAGAATTCTTATGCCTTTTATGTCACAAATTTAGCGCTATGTTAAGCAATCGTAATTGGACTTATGTAGAAGTCACAACTATTTGAGGTCGGGCTATAGAATTTTGGTGTTAATGCATGATAGAGACATAGTATAACGGATTATGCTCATGAAACATACCACACACAAAAAATAATATGAAAAAGGTATGGCCTAATCTCCTCCATACTCATGTCAATTTTACAATTAACTAGCATTAGAACTTTGAGACATCATAGGCCAAACAGAATGAATGAATGAATAAAGGGAATAAGATTAAGTGGGAGGGGAATGGATCAAAACATAAATTGGTCAAAGGAGGAATTTTACCAAATTAATATCATCCATTCATTTTGGGAGATGGAATATACATTCCATCAATCCCCTAAATCCAATGACATTAATTTGACAAAGTCAAATCAACCTTGACCAAGGCCTAACAACAAGAATTAAACATAAACAAGTCATCACAATTGGACAACAAATTTATTTGGAATTTTTTCAAATTAAAATACTAAAATAGTGGATTTAAATTAAATATGGTTTGTCCAATTCCTAAAATCTCATCAAAACACCAAAGCAATGGCCATGAGAATTATCATAGGTCAAAAAAGGTCAAAGGACCTTGGAGAATTTTTTTTATAATTTTTGGATATTTAAAAATATTTTTAAACAATTAAAACAAATGAAAAATCAATTAATTCAGGAAAAATATTAATAACGATCCGAAAAATAATTTTAATTCAGAATATGAAGGAGAAAAATATTTGAAACTTTTTGGTGAAAGTCCCATATTTTTTGGATCAATCTTAAATTTAATATGTTTTATTTAAAATAATGCAATTAAAATATTAGAAAAAATGTGGACCAATTGATCTCCCTCATTAATTGAGGTGGCAGATCCAGTGGCTAAAAACACGCGTTTCACCGTGCACGTGAGTCAGCATGCAACAAGCATGGTATTCAAAAGGAACACACGAGATTACAACAAATGAGATGGATCCTATGGCTGTGAGACATGTCAGCGCATGGTCGGAGTTGTAGCTCCGGTCTTCTTCTCCGGTGGACCTCACCGGACTGGTCCACCATCAACCATAACCAAAATTAAAGATAAGGACACGATTTCAAAGTAAAAATGGCACTGAGCTCGAATCTTGCCTCAATTCACCCTATTTCCAAGTATATTGAGAGATACATGGAGTTGAAATTTGAGGTACATGAACTGAGTTGCTTCGATTTTGCTTCAAAGCAACTCAATCTTCTTTCTTACATTGGTAGGGCTTCAGACAACCAAAAAATCAATTGAGTTGAGCAATAATTTGAGAGAATTGAAAGATCAAAATTTCTGGAAAATACGTTCAATGGAGGTATGGATTTAAATGATCTTGATCTTGCTTGTGCTTGATTTCACTCCACTTGCTTGCAGAAGAAGGATCGAATGCTTAAAAGGTTATGGATTCCTGGAGATTTGAATTTCAAAACAGTGGAAATTCAACCTCAAATTCAAATGAATTTCTCAGGTTTATCCTTTGCAAAGTGAGGGTTAGAGATGGGGGATCAAAGCTGGCGCAAATGTCTGTTCATTGCTGCATATAAGAGGCTCTATTTATAGCTGAAACCATTGATATTTGCACACTTGGAATGACTTTCGAAATTTGGTCATTTAGGATGCATGGGTGCATGGGCGGGTACAGGCCCATAAAATCATAACCATAAGTACACAAATGAATGTTAGATAGTATGAATTCGGCTAGGATTGCAAGGCAAGTGTGCATTTGGATTTGAAGTTTGATCCTTGCGAAATGGTGTCACCATGTTCATGCCATGCGCAACCTATGCATTCCTTGTCCAAAATGAATGAATTTGATCTCTTTGGAAAGGTGAGATCAAGAGGAACAACTTCCATTTTGAACACTCTTTCATTCGGAGCTTGGAACTTGAGAAATTTGAGGTGGAAGTTGGGAAATTTTTTATATATCAAAATTTTTCTATGTGTCAACCTATATGTCTCAATATTCCACCTTGCTTAACTTTTTATATGAGCTTCAAATGATAAACGTGTCTTCATCAAAGTTGTATCTATTTCAAAGACCTTAAAAATGGTCACCAATTTCATGCATTTTTGAAGTTTGGAAAAATCACTTGGTCAATGGTACAGGTCAAAAGTGACCTATAATGTAACCTCATATCACATGCTCCATAATGTTGAATTAGTTCCCACTCTAAACATAAAAGTTGAATTAGGCACATTGAATTTGATTGTGTAACCTGGAAATATTTCATATCATAAAAGTTGAGAAAGTTATGGCCTTAGGAAGTTGACATTCAAATTAGGGTTTAGACAAAATGACCTATAATGTTTCAACATAGAAAATGATTTTCCACGCCAAACTAGCTCTAGGTATCAACATTAAAGTTGTTTGGAATGTCATTTAGAGTAACTTTGCTCTGTGAATAATTTTAATATGGTGAAACGTATAGGAGATAGGGTCTAGGGAGACCTAGTTTTGATAGATGAATTCCATAAGTCACAGGTTCAAAATAATAGCTTCACAATGATCATGTTGCATATGAACTTAGAGATGTCTTCAAAGATGTATCAGATGAATCTCAAATTGCAAACACTTCGTAATTCAACAAATTGGCATTGGCCAAGTCCTTTTGCTTAGGAAGGTTGCCTAGATTCTAAGTCCATTTGTCCAAGATCAAGCCAACAGTCCACTCAAAAGTTTTTTAGGGTTTTTATTATTATTATGTACATTAATGGTCAAAGACCATACAAACAAGCAAAATATACACAAACAAGATATATCACACAATATGGTCCAAGTGGGCAAAGTGAAAATTGCATTAACATAAACAATTAGAATGATATGAACAATGGCAAATGAAATAGAGTGGTAAAAGTAAATTTCATTAAATTTAAAGCTTGAAATTAAATGTTAGTAGTTAATTGGTTAGAAGTTAGTATTGTTTTGCTTTTGCTTTTCATTTTAAGGACATTCTTTTGAGAACACTCAACCCACTTATCACAAGCATGAATCCTTGAACCAAAACAACTTCCAAAGGAAGGAAAGAAGGCCATGTTTCCACACAATACCATGAAAGAGGGGAGACTTACAATCTCACTAACTAGAATGCTTATGCCTCTTATGTCACAAATTTAGCGCTATGTTAAGCAATCGTAATTGGACTTATGTAGAAGTCACAACTATTTGAGGTCGGGCAATAGAATTTTGGTGTTAACGCATGTTAGAGACATAGTATAATGGATTATGCTCATGAAACATACTACACACAAAAAAGAATATGAAAAAGGTGTGGCCTAATCTCATCCATACTCAAGTCAATTTTTCAATCAACTAGCATATGAACTTTGAGACATCATAGGCCAAATGGAATGAATGAATGAATAAAGGGAATAAGATGAAGTGGGAAGGGATAGGATCACAACACAAATTGGTCAAAGGAGGACTTTTACCAAATTAATATCATCCATTCATTTTGGGAGATGGAATGTACATTCCATCAATCCCCTAAATCCAATGATATTAATTTGACAAAGTCAAATCAACCTTGACCAAGGCCCAACAACAAGAGTCAAACATAAATAAGTCATCACAATTGTTAAACAATTTTATTTGACATTTATTCAAATTAAAATACTAAAATAGTGCATTTAAATTAAATATGTTTTGTCCAATTCCTAAAATCTCATCAAAACACCAAAGCAATGGCCATGAGATTTATCATAGGTCAAACAAGGTCAAAGGACCTTGGAGAAAAAATTTCATAATTTTGGGACATTTAAAAATATTTTTAAACAATTAAAACAAATGCAAAATCAATTAATTCATGAAAAATATTAATAATGACCCAAAAAATAATTTTAATTTAGAATATGAAAGAGAAAAATATTTGAAATTGTTTGGTGAAAGTCCCATATATTTTGGATCAATATTGAATTTAATATGTTTTATTGAAAATAATGCAATCAAAATATCAGAAAAAACGTGGACCACTTGATCTCCCTCATTAATTGAGGTGGCAGATCAAGTGCCTAAAAACACGCCTTTCACCGTGCACATGAGTTAGCGCGCAACAAGCATGCTATTCAAAAGGAACACACATGATTACAACAAATGAGATGGATCCTATGGCTGTGAGACATGTCAGCGCATGGTCGGAGCTTTAGATCAGATCTTCTTCTTCGGTGGACCTTGTAGCGGTGTATTCGTCGCTATATGATCTATCGATTAAACCATAAGCTAAGAGATACGTTGAAATTTTCGAGTCGCCACCGCACTTTTATTTATCCAAAGGATTGGCTAAAAAGCGAACAAAAGCCTAAGAAGTTTTACACGTAGAAAACTAATAAAAAGATCAGAGATTCTGGGTAAGGGGTAAATTACGCAATGGGAAGGTGTTAGGCACCCACTACGTCCTAGGTACTCCTAGGGAGCCCTTTTCACACTTGTTATGCAAAAAATTATTATTTGTTATGACATAAAGATTGTGCAAACATGATTGGGATGATGAGAAAAGAATATACATTTTTATTAGGTTATTGGGTTCGAACGGATGAACCCGTTGCCTACGTACCTTCCATCAAAGGTAAGGATCAGAACGCCGTAGTTCGGCTAAAAGATTTCCAAAAGTTGGTGGATTCAGTTTTAAACACAAGCACTGAGGCTTTTCATTATCAATGGGAGAACACTCAACCAAAAACAACATCCACCATGCGAGGATAGCTTCGACGTACTAGAGGGGTTAGCCCTGTTTGAAGTACGGAAGTCTTACTGTCGACTCACTAAGGATAGGCAAGATTTACATCAACCACAAAGATAATTGAAGCCTATGGCTAATGCATGAAAAGATTAATGGACAGAGCCAAAACAAGTGAATGAGTGAAGTTAATTGATTGTGATTATGAAAGTGAGGTCAAAGTATGATTAAGATTGATTCAGATAAGTATTATGAAATGAGTTTGAAAAAAGGTCAAGGACTTGAGTCCAGGTTTTTAGTTTGAAAAGCATGAAGATGTTTGCACAATATCTATGTCAAGTTTGAAAGGTATAGTGAAAAGGTTTAGGACATAATGAATGATGAATGGATGGAGATGGAAAGTAAAACTTCTTAGAAGGTTCACTTCTTGAGATCATATAGCAGATGATTCAAGTGTGTCCTTTGGAATAGCAATGGATAATAACAAACAAGCAAAGCAAGCAAAAGCGGATATCGGATGCCAATCACTGGTCTTATACCAATCTCCTAAAACAGAATGGGATATCAGATGCCACTCAATGGACTTACACCAATCTCCTCAGGCAAAGAAATAAAAGCGGATACCGGATACCAATAGATGGATTTACACCAGTCTCCTAAAACAGAAACGGATATCAGATGCCACTCAATGGTCTTACACTAATCTCCTCAAAAGAAAACAAAGATGAAATGTGGAAGTCAACTGCCAATCTATCTGGACTTAGGTTATCTCCACAGTATGGTCCTAGGAAATCCAATGCCACATCACTGGGACTTACAATGGATCCTCACATACAAGAAACAAAAGCAACAATATGATCACAGGAATGCAAATGCCAACTTACAGGGACTTATAATTGCAACCTCTCACACAAACAGATGAACAAACTATGATCACAGGAAAGCAGATGCCAACTTACAGGGACTTATAACTGCAACCTCACATACAAATCAAACAGATCAAATTATGATTCGCAGGATAACAGATGCCAACTTACAGGGACTTATAACTGTATCCTCTCATACAAACAGATGAACAAATTATGATCACAGGATAACAGATGCCAACTTACAGGGACTTATAACTGTATCCTCACATACAACTCAAACAGATCAAATTATGATCACAGGATAACAGATGCCAACTTACAGGGACTTATAACTGTATCCTCACATACAAACAGATAAAACAGAAGATATGAGTGACCAATGAGGTCTTACACTCTATCCTTCCATATCACAGGAGCAAATGCCAAAGCAATGGACTTACAATTGTCCTCAATGGGCAAACAACAAATGATAACATCACACAACAGATGAGATGATCATGCACTAATGGCAAATTGATGATGATAGATGCATAACATACAAGCAAGCAGGTGCATATGAAGCAATCAATCAATCAATGAATATCAAACAGCACACTCTATAGCCAAACAATGGGGGCTCACACAAGAGGGTTTGACTTTGAAAGTCCACTGTAATAGGTAAGGGTCGCTCTTAACCTGGCCATTGAGGGGCTCAGGTGAAGCAGATGAATAGGAGATGAGGGGTGTGCCTCATTGCTTCTATCTCAAATCAGAGAGAGCATCAAAGAAAGTGTGGGAGTTCAGAAAGTAGGAACTCTCTCCACATTATTGACTCGATTAGATCTTGGGTATTTATCTCATTGCTTCAACCATGAAATGGGAGCAAAGAGAGGACACACTGAATAGTGGGGGATAGATTGCTTATCCCTACCTTCCACCAATTGCCTTACTTGAAGGACTTTTCCTGCTTAGGACAAAATATAAACAAACACAGGCATCGCCTCTTAAGGAGGACTTCAGACAGTTTGCCCGGTCAAATAACAGACCGGGTCTCCAGACTACATGAAGAAGAAATATTTATACCTCAAAGCAAATGCTAAAAAAGCAAAGCAAGCAATCAAGTTCAAAGAACTTAGGCAACTAAAGTACCTGCAAAAGTCAAACTTATTAGCAAACAAGTCAACAGTCAAAACCAAAAGGAAATGAACCAATAGTCACACAGTGGGACCAATTGTGCAAGGCACAAAGACTCAAGCATATGAGTCACCTACAAAACAAAGGTTAGCACTTTAAACAATCAAACTCAAGCACATTAGAATGATCCTCAAGGCATTGGTGCTTAACCTGAAACAGATGAACTCAACATAAGCTTAGAAGACCACTAGGGCTAGCCTAGGGTCAAAGATGAAAGAAAAAGTCAAGGCAGCAGGGAAAAGTCAACCCAAACCAAGTCTAAACATTCAAGAAGCATTCTCAATTGGATTCAAACTAAAAATCATGCATCAATGACATTTCATATGCAAAGGGATGCAAAGCATAGCAAAGGAAGCATGCAAAAGTCAACAGCAAAGACTTCATTCAAAAGTCAACTCAAACATTTTCAAAAATCATGAAATAAATCACACTCAATCCTAACATCTAACATGGTATACATGCAAAATTTCATGGCATTTGGATGAGAGGAAGGCAGTCAAGTAAAATCATGAAGTCAAACCAAATTCAAGTAAGCATGGTGAAAGTCAACAAGCATGGGTCAACTTCAAAAAATCATATCAATTTGAAAACAGAAGAGAAATGAATGAGATTAACACCAATGCAAAGCTCAAAGAGTCTAGTTATCACATATGAAATTTCATGGTCATGTGATATGGTATGAGGATTTCACAAAAGATTTGGCAAGACATAGCACAAAAAGTCAACAAAGGACCAAGTATGGAAGAAAATTCACAATCAAATGGAAAACAGCATGATTAATTCCAAGAAAATTCATACATCAATTAGACATACAAGGGATCATGCATGCAAAATTTGGAGTCATTTGGATGTGAGGAAGCATATGAACAAAAATTGTGAAAATGCATGATCATGGTATGACACCAAATGCAACACATGACTTCAAAAAATCATAACTCTCAATCCACAAATGATAAATGCACAAACTCTATATGGAAATGAAGGTCAATGTGTCTAATTTCATCACAAAAAATTTCAAGCTCAAAGGATATAACATGAGAATTCCACAATTGAAATGGCACAATGTGTCATTCATGCATACATATCAAGAAAATAATTGTCAATTAAAAACCAACCAATGGAAAATTAATTAAAATTCACAATTAAATACTAGACTTATTTGTGAACATGTGTAAAAAAATTTCATAATTTTTGATGAAAAATGAAGGAGAAATAAATTGTGGAAATGGAGTGAATAATTGAAGCAAGCAAGATCAAATAGCATGGCATATGGGGTCAACCAAGTCAACGGATGGCAATTTTGTAATTTGGCAACTCACTAATTGAAACGCACAGCATAAGGCAAAGGTGATGAAATGTTCTGATTGGCCACTAGCCAATAGAACAGTAGCTCGGCCAATCCATTGTTCATGTTTTCTGTTTTAGAAACCCTAGGGTTTTATGCAGCCAAGGCAAACTTCAAACTCATGCTCATGAACAACAACCAACAAACAGCATCAAACATGGCAAGGAAACAAATGTCATCATTAAGCAATATTAACTAACAGCAAACCAACAAAATCATGAGAAAAAAATTCTGTACAGGGCATAAGTTTGGACAGCAGTATAATTCATTCATCATCATGTTCATCCGACCAAACTATAGCAAAACAAACAACCGCATATAGCAGCATAGCATAGCACAGTAGGTTCATGTGATCAAAAACAAACAACAGCAATCAACAAGAATCTGGAAAAAGATTGAGGTTTATGCGTTTGGTGGCAGCAGCAACAGGTCAAGCTTATGTTGTTCACCCAACAGCAAAATTCCAACAGCAAGACAAAACACAATATGGCAATGATGCAACCATGCTCATGCACCTAAACAGCACAAACCCTACACATTCAGTGCAAAATCCTGGGCAAGTTCTAAGGCTCATAATAGCATGTGTTCATGCTCTTCATGCATATTCAATCACTATCCAAACGAATTCAAACAGCAAACACACAATCAGCATAGCATTTGGCAATGTTTACTCATCAAGCCATCAACAGCAGCACACAATCAACATCATGATTCAAACAGCAACATGGTTTTAGCAGCATCATATCAAGCAAAACAACAGCACATGACAGCATATGAACAGCAAGCAGTATCATGTGTTCATCATGTAATCAGCATTGAGGTCATCAACATTATCATCAATTGAGATTCCAACAAATAAACAACTAACAACAGCATGGCTAACATGTTCTCATAGCAAGCAAACCAACAATATATAACACAAAACATATGGTTCTTCTCCTGGGAATTTTCGAGGATTTCAAACAGCATGGCAAACTTCATCAGGGCAGCACATGTTTATCACAACAGCATACACATATGTGACAAATAGCAAACAAAACAACATGAATTGGAGTTCTGGAAAAAACATGAGGGTTTATCACAACAGCATTGGCATAGCATCATGTTCATCATATCAAATAGAACTAACAACAGCAACAACATGTTTCATGGATTTTCTGGTCATGATGTTTGGTTCAAATAACAGTGCACTTATCATCAAGCAATTACAATGAAATCAACAGCACATGGATAACAAGGCATAGCAAGCAGTCATCATCATATCTCATCATCAAATAAAATTAATCAGCCATATGGAAACCAACATGATGAGGAGAGAAATCTGGCAGCTAGGGATTAACAGCAGTCATGAACTTCATCATTAATGTTTATCATCATGAACTCAATTAAAACAAGCATCAAGCAAGCAACATTTCATGTTCAGTTTCATGATCATCAACCAAGTTCAGCATCATCAAACCAAACAAAACAAGCAACATGGCCATGGAAATTAATCATAAGCAACAACATCAGCCAAACACACATTCATCATGAGGAAATCTGGACAGAATTAGGGTTTAAGGTTGCAGCTTGGTTCATCAACATCATGTCATCATCATTATACCACAAATCATGAACAACAGCATATACCAATAATAGCAGCATTCATCAATTCAACTCCATGGTTCAACAATCATCCAATAAGTTTTCAAGCAAAAACACACAAGGGCATGGTGCAATGAACATCAAGCAGGCATTAACCAATCAACCAAACAAACATAATCATGGAAATCCTGGACAGGTTACAGATTTGCACAGCAGCAGCATATTCATCAGCAACAAGGTTCATCATTAACATCAAACAGATTTTGAGCGAAACCACTCAATGGCAAGGCATATGTACTTATGTAACATCCTAATACCAACACACAAAACACAATTCGAGTGGAATCCTGGAAACAGCATGAGGATTTCAAAACAGCAGCATGCCTTCATCAATAATATGCAGATTGAAATTTCAAGATGTCCAGAATCCATAATCAATCATACCAACAGCATCATTAATCATCAAGGAACAATAATATAGCATCACATTTTAAGGAATCAAAGTAAGCAAGGTGAATCGAACAGAAATAAGTTTGGACACACAACATGAAATCCAGATTTCTTGGCCATGACATAACCATTTCAAGCAAGCCAACATTCATTTGAATCAGCATCAAACAAACTATCCAAATCACATCATGGCATGGTAAAAGGAGGAAGTCGAATTGCTTACTTGTTTTTGAAGACAATGTGAAACAGGATTGTACTGAGTGATTCAGGGCAAAACAGATGGCTCTTGTGCTTTATGTTGATGGATGATGAAGCTATTTCCACTCCAGAATGCACAAGCTAGCTTGAAATGATTTCTGCCATTGCAGGATGCCTTGAAGATGCAGAGCTAGGGCAGTCGTTTCAGTTGAGAAATGATGATGAGAATATGCTCAAGATGTTGTCCAGACCATGAAGGAAGCAAGAGGAACTTGTGTGCTTTTATGATTTGAACAGAAAATCCCAATCGTCCCAAATGCAAGAAAGAGAGTATCTCTATTTTTCTGTGTGGAGGCTGCCAAAACTAGGGTTGGAAATGCAGAAGAATCCCTTAAATATCATCTGTTAATCATCACTTAACCATGTGCTAAGCTAACTTAGTGTAAATGCCTTCATTTGCAAAGTTGCTAATTGTGGACAAAGTGGGAAATGGAGGGTGTGTTTGCTGCGAATGGGCCTGCAATCAGGCTGCTAGCAGACCATGTTTGTGCTGTTTGTAGTGGTACATGTTCTGCTGTACTTTGCTTTGGTCATATGAGGTAATTGCAAAAAAATACCATATTTGCATTTTGGTCCAAAATAGTGGTAGGATGGTGGTATGACCATGAATTAGGACTTGAGGCAAGTTTCAAATGTGATTTTAAACCTTTCCCAATTGGCCAAAGTGAGAAAAAGTGCATAAATCAAAAAGTCAACTGTGAGTCAAACTTTGATTTTTAAAGGAATAGGTCCAAAAATGCCATTTTGATTGGCAAGGTTTTAGGTCATGAAATTTATATTTTTGGAAAGAGGATGAAAAATGTGGTTTGTAGGAAAAAACCCCACCAAATTTGGCCTTATGGTTTGAGAGATATGGCTTGTTGAAGTTCAAAAATTGATGAAAATGAATTGATCATATCTTGACAACCACACATGGGATTTGAGAGTTCTTGGACTTTTTGAAAATGGGAAAACAAGATCTTCAACTTTCATGTTGGGCAAAAATTCATTTGAAGCTTGTATCGTGATGTAAGTTGAGGATCAAGAAGTTTCCATTTTTGGCAGTTGAAATTACAGGTCCACTTTCTATTTCTGGAAAATTTCTGATTTGACTTGATTTTCTTCCATGATGAGGTTTGACATGATAGATGAGGCTTATACAAGCATGAATGAACTCCTTCAGATCAATTCTATCCATCAAATCTCTGATTAAATCAACAGTTGACCAAGTTTGACTTTTCTAGGGTTTTGGATGACTGGAACATTTCTGATGAATTCCAAACCCTAAATCTTTGAGAACTTGACTTCAAATGATGTCTCAAGTTGTAAGAACCTTTGATTATTGATCATGATGCCCAAATTCCACAAGAATGGCCATCATCCATTGCTTTGACTGACCAATGACTGATTTTGACCTAATTGCTGATGATTGCTTCAACTGCAAGCAACAAGGTTAGACTGACAATATTTTTGTACTTTTTGAATGATAAACACATGAAAAGCAAAGATATACAAATGCAAAGTATGCTTGGTGATCAAGAAACAAACCTACAAGGCAATCTACCCACTAGGAGGGGACAAAGGCATGCATTGATCCTTGAGGCTATGATATGAATGATATGGGCCATGAGGGATCTTAGGGCCCAAAATTGGGGTCTTACAGATGCCCCTATTTAAGGTCATTCTAGCCGGAGAAGTGAAGTTTAGAAATCTTCATCTCGACGCGGTAGAATGGACTTAAATAACAGTAATGAGACAAATTTTGGTCCCTAAGAGACCTCATGATGCAGATGTATGTATGCAAAAGACACAAATTCTGTGAGGAATATGATTCACACAGAAGAAAAGACGATCCATCGGAGTAGTACACTCACCAGGAACAGAGACTCTAACAAGACTCTATGGGGATAATAAAAGAAAAAGAAATGTGTGAACAAGACACGACTCCAAACTGGGGAAAAACAAAACTGACATAACGTGAACAAGACACGACTCTGATTAGAAAATAACAGAAAACAGACAGGAGAACTCACTGGGGAGTGAAGGACTCACACTGGGGAAAAGATTTCCAAAGGAAAATAAATCTATTGGAGAGACACAAGCTGACTCCTGAGGAGAAGCAAAAGAAAACTCCACTGGGGAAGTAACAAAGAAATGAGATGTTACCAGGCATACGGGTAACAAACTCAAGAAAATCTGACTCCACAGGGGGACCGAGGTCATAATAGGGAGCAGAAAGGAGGGAACACCAAGGATACCGGTTACTGGGTATATAATAGGTGACCGACCAAAGCGTGAATTGGATTTCACTTCCAAAACACTCATCACTTTGAAGAGAGCTAGAAAAGCAAACTTGTTTATAGGATGGACATTCAATTCCACAAGGAAAATGAATCTTACTCTGAGGGGAAAACAATCAAAAGATCGACTCAAGAGTGAACGAGATATAATATCCATTACCGTCAGAATGTGGATAGAATACTCAGATGAGACATATTATTCATTACCGGCAGACCGTGAATAATATACTCGAAAGGAAAATTATCCTGAACCGGTTACTGGGTTATTTATAGGATAAGATCCGAAATCGTGAATTGGTTTGTGTTCCAAGACACTCATCATCCGAAAGAAAGCGAAAGCAAACTTGTTTAAAGGATGGACAAAAAAGCGTGAATTGGTGTGTGTTCCAAAACACTCATCATCCGAAAGAAAGCTAGAAAAGCAGACTTGTTTAAAGGATGGACATTCGATTCCACAAGGAATGCGAATCTTACTCGACTGGGGAAGATCAACAAAGGACTCCAACCAAAGAGCGCATGAGACATATTATTCATAGCCGTCAAAACGTGAATAATATACTCGAAAGGAAAATTATCCTGAACCGGTTACTGGGTTGTTTAAGGATAAAGATCCGAAATCGTGAATTGGTTTGTGTTCCAAGACACTCATCATCCGAAAGAAAGCTAGAACAGCAGACTTGTTTAAAGGATGGCTGAAAAACGTGAATTGGTGTGTGTTCCAAAACACTCATCATCCAAAACGCAAACTGGTTAAAGGATGGGCAAAAACGTGAATTGGTGTGTGTTCCAAAACACTCATCATCCGAAAGAAAGCTAGAACAGCAGACTTGTTTAAAGGATGGACAAAAAACGTGAATTGGTGTGTGTTCCAAGACACTCATCATCCGAAAGAAAGCTAGAACAGCAGACTTGTTTAAAGGATGGTCAAAAAACGTGAATTGGTGTGTGTTCCAAAACACTCATCATCCGAAAGAAAGCTAGAACAGCAGACTTGTTTAAAGGATGGACAAAAGAGCGTGAATTGGTGTGTGTTCCAAAACACTCATCATCCGAAAGAAAGCTAGAACAGCAGACTTGTTTAAAGGATGGACATTCGATTCCACAAGGAATGCGAATCTTACTCGACTGGGGAAGATCAACAAAGGACTCCAACCAAAGAGCGCATGAGACATATTATTCATAGCCGTCAAAACGTGAATAATATACTCGAAAGGAAAATTATCCTGAACCGGTTACTGGGTTGTTTATAGGATAAAATCCGAAAAGAAAGGCATCGGGATACCAAATTAGGTATATAATGATAACCAATCAAAAGAGCAACAGACATTACCGACAAAAGGGTAAATGAAAGGCGAACTGCTGAGGATAAATTGCAAGCATCCGGCAATTATCGACAGAAGACTAGCTGGGGATGCACTGGTAAATAACCAAAGATCCGGGGAACAAATCACTAGCATACGGTGAAAAGACCCACTGGGGATAAAATTGCTAGCTTACGGCAATTATCCACAAAAGACTTGCTGAGGATATAAGTGCTGATCTGAGCAACTTATCCAAGCAAAGGAAAATCAACATCAAGAATATTGAATGAAGATAACCACAAAATTAGGGTTTACATCTACCGAATACGGGGTAGAAGACCAAAACTCCGCGTGGGGATAGAACAAATCACAAATCCGCACGGGAAACCAAAATAGGGTTGATAACAAACCACAAACTGCTGGAAAGCAGGAAAATAGGATTTACAAATACCGGGTATGAGGTAGAAAACCAAAAACTCTGGCTGGAGAATAAAAGGTGTATAACCACAAATTCTGTTAAGAAAGCCAGGAAGGATAGGACTTACAACTGCTGGTTTGTAGGCAGAGGCCCAAAAACATTCCGCTGGGGAACAACCCACTGGGAAACACAAGACATTTGACAAATAGCCAATTCGGGAATGATCCGAAAAGACGGACTGAATCAAGACACGTCCTAATGAGGATGTAACTCAAATAGGAAAGTCCATCCCAATATATGTGTTGGGAGGAAACGGAAGAAACCGTCATCCACGAGGATATATCTCAGTGGGGAACTGCAGAAGGAAAGACTACATTTTCTGCTTATGGGGCTGACTCTATATGGAGAGATTTTAAACACCCAACATCTGCTTGGGGAGATCTGTAAAGAGATCTATATCACCATAGCAGGAGACACGACAAACAAAAGATATATGGCAAGAAATGCAACATGAATATCTGAATGTTTATGAATATGCATGAATATGCGTGATTGATGTTTGATGAATGCTGACAAAACAGACAATTCTAACACAAACAGGTTCAGGAACAAACGTCCGGTATTATACTTCCAGGGGAACAACCAGCTGGAGAGCCAATCTGCGGAGATCTATATGCTGTAAAGCAAAGATCTGCAGGTACTGCTGAAGAAGCAGAGAATCAGAGATATCAGGAAATAACCAATCCAGGGTACAGAAAGTCACAACGGGCAAAACAGCCACCAAGACAAATCTGTAAGGGAACAAGAGAAAACTCAAGATATCTGCAGGGGATCCCAGTGTCAACTGAGAAACAAAAAGGGTGCATAAGCACGAACTGCTGTAGAAGCAAATCCACACAACTCCACTGGGGAACAACCCACTGAGGGAGAATGATATCATCCAAATAGAATTCAACTGCATAAGCAACTCTACTGGGGAAAACTGTCGGCTACTCTCTTGGGAACAGACCCCTGAGGGAGGACAGGTCAAACAAGTAGATTCTGCAACGAACCACTCCACTTGGGGAGAATACACCGCAAACTGATCACAACAAGTAGATTCTGCAATATGAGCCACTCTACTGGGGATCACAAACAGTCAGGAAATAGACCCGTTCACTGGAGGCTAGAGCCATCATCCAACCATACTGGGGATTGAGGGAGTATTCAACAGGCAAAGCTGCCACAACAAACACTCTGCAGACTGCGCTGAGGAAAAGATGGTTGAACACATTGGGATATCAACCCAAATCAAAACTGCTCAGGAAAATAAATCCTGCTCTGCTGGAGAGAATAACTCTGATGGAGAGATAGCAACAATTCCACAGACGATTTCGCCGGGGAAAAGGTAAAGTACCGGGTATCAAACCACTGACCTACCAAGTCTTCAAAAGAAAACAAACGTGCTGAGGAAACAGACAAATCCTACTGGCACACTGCATAGGGAAAAGAGGTAACAATTCCACTTGCAACCCTGGTGGGGGTATTAATAACAGCTCTACTCGCGACTCCGAGGGGAGTACCAATCAACAGTTATACTCATGACTGTGCTGAGGAGACAAATAAAGTCTGGGGCATACGACCCACTAGAGAAAGTGACAGGGCACCAAGATGACAAACCATCAACCGCCGAAACTTTTACAAGAAAACATCCATGCTGGGAAAACTGCTGCTGGAGAGCACGAAGTCTTCAACAACAAATCTGCGACTGTACTGGGGAACAACCCCAACAACAACTTTGTTTGAGGAACAACCTCAACAAAGATCTGGAGAAAGAAGATACCACCAAACCAGGAATATGAACCAATGTCTTACCTGTTGGGAATCATGCCACCCTCGGGAGAGCACTGAGGTATTCTTGAGTATCTTTTCAACCTTGTGAATGTTCACTTTGTATAAAACAAAAATTTTGAAAAAATTTGATTTGTTTAAAACAATGACATTTTTATCAATTTAAAACATGCAAAACATTTGTTGAATTGAAACAAATAAGAATGCAAATAATTGGATAAAAAGCTCAAATTGATTTGATGGAATGGTAGCCTGCAAATGACAAGACTCCATAGATCTGTACAAATTTGAAATCAGTGATATATATTGGAAGAGGGCTACATTGAACATAATGATCCTTTCTCTACCAATTTGAATCTCGATGTATCCGAAGCTTCAGTTGACGACGAATCGAGAATCTTCTGACGAAATGACGACTGATAAACCAGAAAGTCTTGTCGGGATGCAGTTACTTGCCAAATCCCTTATTTTTGCCTAGATTGCCCCAGAGTGAGGTACTCAATCTAGCGGGATGCAAATATATCTCTTTTTTCAAGTCTCTAATTTTTGCCTGGATTACCCTTGCGGGTTCTCCACCGAGACGCTCATTTTTGCCTAAGCCGCCCTTTCGGGTTTTCAACTTAGCGAGCTATTCTGTTTTTTCATTCCTTTTTCATTTGCATATACCCCTTTTTTTTTAGGCAAAGTATCTCTTAACTGCATCTGAATTCACAGGACGAGTGAAATCCTCCCCATCCATTGTTGTAAGCATCAAAGCACCGCCTGAAAAGGCTCTCTTAACAACATATGGACCCCCGTAGTTTGGAGTCCACTTGCCCCTGGAATCGGGCGCGAAAGACAAAACTTTCTTGAGCACAAGGTCACCTTCTCGGAACACACGAGGCTTGACCTTCTTGTCGAATGCTTTCTTCATTCTCTGCTGATACAACTGACCATGGCACATGGCAGTTAATCGCTTCTCTTCGATTAAATTCAATTGGTCATAACGACTTTGAATCCATTCAGCATCAGTCAACTAGGGACTTGAGGGTATAATTTTTCTTTTTTCCTTTGGAAAAATTTTGAAAAAAATTTTCCTGGTTTTTGATTTTTTCATCTTTTTCACCCTCTTTTTTTTTTTTTTTTTTTTTTTTTTTTTTTTTTTTTTTTTTTTTTTTTAAATCCCCAGTTTGACTGGTTTGCTGATTCTCATGATACAGCTGAATGAGCTTCTTTTGTGCTCAAGAAGGCGGGTAATCTCGTCAGGAATCCCCTCAACATCATCTTCCTCTGCCTCAGATACAAGGACTTCAAGATTGGGAGATGGCGTTGGATCATTATGTTCAATGGGTTTAGAAATCCCTGCATAATGATTCTGGATAATGAAAAGCTTTTGAATTTTAAACAAGCAAATCATTTATGCAGATGAAAAATACTGTTTTTGTTTTTCATGGTTTTTTGTGATCACTGATTTCATGCAAAAGCAAAAAGTGAAAACAAATGGAAAAACAAATGTTTGACAATGCATTAATTGAATGAAAACATCATTGTATTAAATGCTGCCAACAATGTCATCACTTCTCCTTTTGGCATGGGAGAAGGGTTTTAAACAAAATGAACAATTACTCTGATCTATGGATAACTGTAGGAACATCCACAGCGACCCAATTGTGGCAGACACCACCAGGAATGATGAAACTGTTCAGATCTTCTGCATATACTTCTAAGATAGCAGCAGCTTCTTCAGGTTGATCGGCATGGATGAATCCTCCATTTGCGAACAAACCTTGCTCCTTAAGTGCCCCAGAACAGTAGCCAATGCCAGCCCGGGATTGGTTAACCAGGAATAAATCCATCAACAGGAATAAATCCATCAACAGGAATAAATCCATCAACAGGAATAAATCCATCAACAGCACTTGGTCTGGCAAATTCCTCCTATGAGTTTGCAATTCTCTAGCTCAGGATGATCCATCAATCTGGCAGAATCGGCTCTGGTATAATACCGGCAAAATGCGTCTTCAAAATAAATGAAGATCGCAGGGTCAGACCACAGGACGGGAGACCGGAACAAAACACCTGTTTATGCAAATGATGCATGAAGTGTTTATGCATATGCTTGTTTTTATCAAAGGAACCCGAGGGTTTTATTTGCAAACTTTGAAAGATTGAAGCATTTTGATCATACATGAGAATATCTCATCAGATATATCAGGTGAAAAAATTTTCCCGGTTTTTTCATGTTTTGAAATTTTTTTGCAAATAAACTCCTTTGAGTTCCTTGAAAATTTTCTTTTTTTTTGATGACATGCATGCGGATGAATGCGTGAATGCATGAATGCAACAAACACACTCAAGGATCAAGCAAGACACACCAAACAAAGGTCGTGGGAAAGCTCTATGTATCCCTAATATCAATCATCCATTTTGGTGGATTTAGGTTTTCACCTTATCGACACCCAAGTTCCATTGATATTAACGGTACATGAACCGGTTCAGACATTCTTAATATCAACCAGCCGCTTTGATGGATTTTAGGTTTTACACCTGATCCGGGATCCATTGATATTAACAATGTTTGAACGACTCAACCACGAATCACGGGTTTGTTGAGAGTCACGAGCATGGAGTCTCGGTTAAGAACCACCCAAAGGGAGTGTACTAGGGTTTAAACCTGCCAGACATGTTCTATCAGAGGTTCCCATAATCATCGTTCCATCTTTCGAATATTTTCGGAGGAACGAATACTCGTATTCCAAGAATATTCTCAAGAGAAACTCTCATGAGTGTAGTATCGCGTAACAATCGTATCAGAACTGACATCTGAACGACCTCCGCACTACGGTCCTAAAAATAGGCCAAGATGGGTTTGGTAATCTAAGGTCCTTGGCTTCTAAGGCACATGATTGAAAGAATAATGTCTAACCACAAATAACTTGTGTGACATTATTAATTCAACATGACCTCCACCAAGTGAATGGACTCGCAAGTCAACTGGCTAAGGACTACTCCACACCAATCGACAAGACTATGCCATTCTCCTATCCTAGAGAGCACTCGAGTTCGGGTATAGAACTCATCTCACAGATCACCAAAGCAAAAAGCAAATGTATATCAAGCAAATCACACATTACAATCAATACAGTTATCCCAAATCGTACAAAAATATGTCAGATAAAGAATAATAATATAGCACAACAAGGGTGAAAAGTAGGCAATACCACCAGGGATTCTGGTGAGATCTCCCCAGCAGAGTCGCCACTTTTCTGTAGCGGTGTATTCGTCGCTATATGATCTATCGATTAAACCATAAGCTAAGAGATACGTTGAAATTTTCGAGTCGCCACCGCACTTTTATTTATCCAAAGGATTGGCTAAAAAGCGAACAAAAGCCTAAGAAGTTTTACACGTAGAAAACTAATAAAAAGATCAGAGATTCTGGGTAAGGGGTAAATTACGCAATGGGAAGGTGTTAGGCACCCACTACGTCCTAGGTACTCCTAGGGAGCCCTTTTCACACTTGTTATGCAAAAAATTATTATTTGTTATGACATAAAGATTGTGCAAACATGATTGGGATGATGAGAAAAGAATATACATTTTTATTAGGTTATTGGGTTCGAACGGATGAACCCGTTGCCTACGTACCTTCCATCAAAGGTAAGGATCAGAACGCCGTAGTTCGGCTAAAAGATTTCCAAAAGTTGGTGGATTCAGTTTTAAACACAAGCACTGAGGCTTTTCATTATCAATGGGAGAACACTCAACCAAAAACAACATCCACCATGCGAGGATAGCTTCGACGTACTAGAGGGGTTAGCCCTGTTTGAAGTACGGAAGTCTTACTGTCGACTCACTAAGGATAGGCAAGATTTACATCAACCACAAAGATAATTGAAGCCTATGGCTAATGCATGAAAAGATTAATGGACAGAGCCAAAACAAGTGAATGAGTGAAGTTAATTGATTGTGATTATGAAAGTGAGGTCAAAGTATGATTAAGATTGATTCAGATAAGTATTATGAAATGAGTTTGAAAAAAGGTCAAGGACTTGAGTCCAGGTTTTTAGTTTGAAAAGCATGAAGATGTTTGCACAATATCTATGTCAAGTTTGAAAGGTATAGTGAAAAGGTTTAGGACATAATGAATGATGAATGGATGGAGATGGAAAGTAAAACTTCTTAGAAGGTTCACTTCTTGAGATCATATAGCAGATGATTCAAGTGTGTCCTTTGGAATAGCAATGGATAATAACAAACAAGCAAAGCAAGCAAAAGCGGATATCGGATGCCAATCACTGGTCTTATACCAATCTCCTAAAACTGAATGGGATATCAGATGCCACTCAATGGACTTACACCAATCTCCTCAGGCAAAGAAATAAAAGCGGATACCGGATACCAATAGATGGATTTACACCAGTCTCCTAAAACAGAAACGGATATCAGATGCCACTCAATGGTCTTACACTAATCTCCTCAAAAGAAAACAAAGATGAAATGTGGAAGTCAATTGCCAATCTATCTGGACTTAGGTTATCTCCACAGTATGGTCCTAGGAAATCCAATGCCACATCACTGGGACTTACAATGGATCCTCACATACAAGAAACAAAAGCAACAATATGATCACAGGAATGCAAATGCCAACTTACAGGGACTTATAATTGCAACCTCTCACACAAACAGATGAACAAACTATGATCACAGGAAAGCAGATGCCAACTTACAGGGACTTATAACTGCAACCTCACATACAAATCAAACAGATCAAATTATGATTCGCAGGATAACAGATGCCAACTTACAGGGACTTATAACTGTATCCTCTCATACAAACAGATGAACAAATTATGATCACAGGATAACAGATGCCAACTTACAGGGACTTATAACTGTATCCTCACATACAACTCAAACAGATCAAATTATGATCACAGGATAACAGATGCCAACTTACAGGGACTTATAACTGTATCCTCACATACAAACAGATAAAACAGAAGATATGAGTGACCAATGAGGTCTTACACTCTATCCTTCCATATCACAGGAGCAAATGCCAAAGCAATGGACTTACAATTGTCCTCAATGGGCAAACAACAAATGATAACATCACACAACAGATGAGATGATCATGCACTAATGGCAAATTGATGATGATAGATGCATAACATACAAGCAAGCAGGTGCATATGAAGCAATCAATCAATCAATGAATATCAAACAGCACACTCTATAGCCAAACAATGGGGGCTCACACAAGAGGGTTTGACTTTGAAAGTCCACTGTAATAGGTAAGGGTCGCTCTTAACCTGGCCATTGAGGGGCTCAGGTGAAGCAGATGAATAGGAGATGAGGGGTGTGCCTCATTGCTTCTATCTCAAATCAGAGAGAGCATCAAAGAAAGTGTGGGAGTTCAGAAAGTAGGAACTCTCTCCACATTATTGACTCGATTAGATCTTGGGTATTTATCTCATTGCTTCAACCATGAAATGGGAGCAAAGAGAGGACACACTGAATAGTGGGGGATAGATTGCTTATCCCTACCTTCCACCAATTGCCTTACTTGAAGGACTTTTCCTGCTTAGGACAAAATATAAACAAACACAGGCATCGCCTCTTAAGGAGGACTTCAGACAGTTTGCCCGGTCAAATAACAGACCGGGTCTCCAGACTACATGAAGAAGAAATATTTATACCTCAAAGCAAATGCTAAAAAAGCAAAGCAAGCAATCAAGTTCAAAGAACTTAGGCAACTAAAGTACCTGCAAAAGTCAAACTTATTAGCAAACAAGTCAACAGTCAAAACCAAAAGGAAATGAACCAATAGTCACACAGTGGGACCAATTGTGCAAGGCACAAAGACTCAAGCATATGAGTCACCTACAAAACAAAGGTTAGCACTTTAAACAATCAAACTCAAGCACATTAGAATGATCCTCAAGGCATTGGTGCTTAACCTGAAACAGATGAACTCAACATAAGCTTAGAAGACCACTAGGGCTAGCCTAGGGTCAAAGATGAAAGAAAAAGTCAAGGCAGCAGGGAAAAGTCAACCCAAACCAAGTCTAAACATTCAAGAAGCATTCTCAATTGGATTCAAACTAAAAATCATGCATCAATGACATTTCATATGCAAAGGGATGCAAAGCATAGCAAAGGAAGCATGCAAAAGTCAACAGCAAAGACTTCATTCAAAAGTCAACTCAAACATTTTCAAAAATCATGAAATAAATCACACTCAATCCTAACATCTAACATGGTATACATGCAAAATTTCATGGCATTTGGATGAGAGGAAGGCAGTCAAGTAAAATCATGAAGTCAAACCAAATTCAAGTAAGCATGGTGAAAGTCAACAAGCATGGGTCAACTTCAAAAAATCATATCAATTTGAAAACAGAAGAGAAATGAATGAGATTAACACCAATGCAAAGCTCAAAGAGTCTAGTTATCACATATGAAATTTCATGGTCATGTGATATGGTATGAGGATTTCACAAAAGATTTGGCAAGACATAGCACAAAAAGTCAACAAAGGACCAAGTATGGAAGAAAATTCACAATCAAATGGAAAACAGCATGATTAATTCCAAGAAAATTCATACATCAATTAGACATACAAGGGATCATGCATGCAAAATTTGGAGTCATTTGGATGTGAGGAAGCATATGAACAAAAATTGTGAAAATGCATGATCATGGTATGACACCAAATGCAACACATGACTTCAAAAAATCATAACTCTCAATCCACAAATGATAAATGCACAAACTCTATATGGAAATGAAGGTCAATGTGTCTAATTTCATCACAAAAAATTTCAAGCTCAAAGGATATAACATGAGAATTCCACAATTGAAATGGCACAATGTGTCATTCATGCATACATATCAAGAAAATAATTGTCAATTAAAAACCAACCAATGGAAAATTAATTAAAATTCACAATTAAATACTAGACTTATTTGTGAACATGTGTAAAAAAATTTCATAATTTTTGATGAAAAATGAAGGAGAAATAAATTGTGGAAATGGAGTGAATAATTGAAGCAAGCAAGATCAAATAGCATGGCATATGGGGTCAACCAAGTCAACGGATGGCAATTTTGTAATTTGGCAACTCACTAATTGAAACGCACAGCATAAGGCAAAGGTGATGAAATGTTCTGATTGGCCACTAGCCAATAGAACAGTAGCTCGGCCAATCCATTGTTCATGTTTTCTGTTTTAGAAACCCTAGGGTTTTATGCAGCCAAGGCAAACTTCAAACTCATGCTCATGAACAACAACCAACAAACAGCATCAAACATGGCAAGGAAACAAATGTCATCATTAAGCAATATTAACTAACAGCAAACCAACAAAATCATGAGAAAAAAATTCTGTACAGGGCATAAGTTTGGACAGCAGTATAATTCATTCATCATCATGTTCATCCGACCAAACTATAGCAAAACAAACAACCGCATATAGCAGCATAGCATAGCACAGTAGGTTCATGTGATCAAAAACAAACAACAGCAATCAACAAGAATCTGGAAAAAGATTGAGGTTTATGCGTTTGGTGGCAGCAGCAACAGGTCAAGCTTATGTTGTTCACCCAACAGCAAAATTCCAACAGCAAGACAAAACACAATATGGCAATGATGCAACCATGCTCATGCACCTAAACAGCACAAACCCTACACATTCAATGCAAAATCCTGGGCAAGTTCTAAGGCTCATAATAGCATGTGTTCATGCTCTTCATGCATATTCAATCACTATCCAAACGAATTCAAACAGCAAACACACAATCAGCATAGCATTTGGCAATGTTTACTCATCAAGCCATCAACAGCAGCACACAATCAACATCATGATTCAAACAGCAACATGGTTTTAGCAGCATCATATCAAGCAAAACAACAGCACATGACAGCATATGAACAGCAAGCAGTATCATGTGTTCATCATGTAATCAGCATTGAGGTCATCAACATTATCATCAATTGAGATTCCAACAAATAAACAACTAACAACAGCATGGCTAACATGTTCTCATAGCAAGCAAACCAACAATATATAACACAAAACATATGGTTCTTCTCCTGGGAATTTTCGAGGATTTCAAACAGCATGGCAAACTTCATCAGGGCAGCACATGTTTATCACAACAGCATACACATATGTGACAAATAGCAAACAAAACAACATGAATTGGAGTTCTGGAAAAAACATGAGGGTTTATCACAACAGCATTGGCATAGCATCATGTTCATCATATCAAATAGAACTAACAACAGCAACAACATGTTTCATGGATTTTCTGGTCATGATGTTTGGTTCAAATAACAGTGCACTTATCATCAAGCAATTACAATGAAATCAACAGCACATGGATAACAAGGCATAGCAAGCAGTCATCATCATATCTCATCATCAAATAAAATTAATCAGCCATATGGAAACCAACATGATGAGGAGAGAAATCTGGCAGCTAGGGATTAACAGCAGTCATGAACTTCATCATTAATGTTTATCATCATGAACTCAATTAAAACAAGCATCAAGCAAGCAGCATTTCATGTTCAGTTTCATGATCATCAACCAAGTTCAGCATCATCAAACCAAACAAAACAAGCAACATGGCCATGGAAATTAATCATAAGCAACAACATCAGCCAAACACACATTCATCATGAGGAAATCTGGACAGAATTAGGGTTTAAGGTTGCAGCTTGGTTCATCAACATCATGTCATCATCATTATACCACAAATCATGAACAACAGCATATACCAATAATAGCAGCATTCATCAATTCAACTCCATGGTTCAACAATCATCCAATAAGTTTTCAAGCAAAAACACACAAGGGCATGGTGCAATGAACATCAAGCAGGCATTAACCAATCAACCAAACAAACATAATCATGGAAATCCTGGACAGGTTACAGATTTGCACAGCAGCAGCATATTCATCAGCAACAAGGTTCATCATTAACATCAAACAGATTTTGAGCGAAACCACTCAATGGCAAGGCATATGTACTTATGTAACATCCTAATACCAACACACAAAACACAATTCGAGTGGAATCCTGGAAACAGCATGAGGATTTCAAAACAGCAGCATGCCTTCATCAATAATATGCAGATTGAAATTTCAAGATGTCCAGAATCCATAATCAATCATACCAACAGCATCATTAATCATCAAGGAACAATAATATAGCATCACATTTTAAGGAATCAAAGTAAGCAAGGTGAATCGAACAGAAATAAGTTTGGACACACAACATGAAATCCAGATTTCTTGGCCATGACATAACCATTTCAAGCAAGCCAACATTCATTTGAATCAGCATCAAACAAACTATCCAAATCACATCATGGCATGGTAAAAGGAGGAAGTCGAATTGCTTACTTGTTTTTGAAGACAATGTGAAACAGGATTGTACTGAGTGATTCAGGGCAAAACAGATGGCTCTTGTGCTTTATGTTGATGGATGATGAAGCTATTTCCACTCCAGAATGCACAAGCTAGCTTGAAATGATTTCTGCCATTGCAGGATGCCTTGAAGATGCAGAGCTAGGGCAGTCGTTTCAGTTGAGAAATGATGATGAGAATATGCTCAAGATGTTGTCCAGACCATGAAGGAAGCAAGAGGAACTTGTGTGCTTTTATGATTTGAACAGAAAATCCCAATCGTCCCAAATGCAAGAAAGAGAGTATCTCTATTTTTCTGTGTGGAGGCTGCCAAAACTAGGGTTGGAAATGCAGAAGAATCCCTTAAATATCATCTGTTAATCATCACTTAACCATGTGCTAAGCTAACTTAGTGTAAATGCCTTCATTTGCAAAGTTGCTAATTGTGGACAAAGTGGGAAATGGAGGGTGTGTTTGCTGCGAATGGGCCTGCAATCAGGCTGCTAGCAGACCATGTTTGTGCTGTTTGTAGTGGTACATGTTCTGCTGTACTTTGCTTTGGTCATATGAGGTAATTGCAAAAAAATACCATATTTGCATTTTGGTCCAAAATAGTGGTAGGATGGTGGTATGACCATGAATTAGGACTTGAGGCAAGTTTCAAATGTGATTTTAAACCTTTCCCAATTGGCCAAAGTGAGAAAAAGTGCATAAATCAAAAAGTCAACTGTGAGTCAAACTTTGATTTTTAAAGGAATAGGTCCAAAAATGCCATTTTGATTGGCAAGGTTTTAGGTCATGAAATTTATATTTTTGGAAAGAGGATGAAAAATGTGGTTTGTAGGAAAAAACCCCACCAAATTTGGCCTTATGGTTTGAGAGATATGGCTTGTTGAAGTTCAAAAATTGATGAAAATGAATTGA
This sequence comes from Lathyrus oleraceus, assembly GCF_024323335.1. Taxonomy (NCBI): domain Eukaryota; kingdom Viridiplantae; phylum Streptophyta; class Magnoliopsida; order Fabales; family Fabaceae; genus Lathyrus; species Lathyrus oleraceus. Next base: position 69,943,662 of record NC_066580.1, on the reverse strand, counting down.
TCATATCTTGACAACCACACATGGGATTTGAGAGTTCTTGGACTTTTTGAAAATGGGAAAACAAGATCTTCAACTTTCATGTTGGGCAAAAATTCATTTGAAGCTTGTATCGTGATGTAAGTTGAGGATCAAGAAGTTTCCATTTTTGGCAGTTGAAATTACAGGTCCACTTTCTATTTCTGGAAAATTTCTGATTTGACTTGATTTTCTTCCATGATGAGGTTTGACATGATAGATGAGGCTTATACAAGCATGAATGAACTCCTTCAGATCAATTCTATCCATCAAATCTCTGATTAAATCAACAGTTGACCAAGTTTGACTTTTCTAGGGTTTTGGATGACTGGAACATTTCTGATGAATTCCAAACCCTAAATCTTTGAGAACTTGACTTCAAATGATGTCTCAAGTTGTAAGAACCTTTGATTATTGATCATGATGCCCAAATTCCACAAGAATGGCCATCATCCATTGCTTTGACTGACCAATGACTGATTTTGACCTAATTGCTGATGATTGCTTCAACTGCAAGCAACAAGGTTAGACTGACAATATTTTTGTACTTTTTGAATGATAAACACATGAAAAGCAAAGATATACAAATGCAAAGTATGCTTGGTGATCAAGAAACAAACCTACAAGGCAATCTACCCACTAGGAGGGGACAAAGGCATGCATTGATCCTTGAGGCTATGATATGAATGATATGGGCCATGAGGGATCTTAGGGCCCAAAATTGGGGTCTTACAGACCTCACCAGACGAGTCCATCATCAAACATCACCAAAATTAAAAACAAGGACATGATTTTATAGTAAAAATGGCACTGAGCTCGAATTTGGCCTCAATTCACTCTAATTTCAAGTATATTGAGAGATACATGGAGTTGAAATTTGAGGTACATGAACTGAGTTGCTTCGATTTGGCCTCAAAGCAACTCAATCTTCTTGCCTACATTGGTAGGACTTTAGACAACCAAAGAATCAATAGAATTGAGCAAGAATTTGAGAGAATCGAAGAGATCAAAATTTCTGGAAAATACGTTCAATGGAGGTGTGGATTTAATTGATCTTGATCTTGCTTGTGCTTGATTTCACTCCACTTGCTTGCAGAAGAAGGATTGAATGCTTAAAAGGTTATGGATTCCTGGAGATTTGAATTTCAAAACAGTGGAAATTCAACCTCAAATTCAAATGAATTTCTCAGGTTTATCCTTTGCAAAGTGAGGGTTAGAGATAGAGGATCAAAGCTGGCGTAAATGTTTGTTCATTGTTGCGCATATGAGGCTCTATTTATAGCTGAAACCATTGATATTTGCAAACTTGAAATCACTTTCCAAATTTGGCCAATGATGATGCATGGGTGCATGGGCGCGTACAGGCCCATAAAATCATTGCCATATGTCCACAAATGAATGTTAGATAGTCTGAATTCCGCTAGGATTGCAAGGATAGTTTGCATTTCGATTTGAAGTTTGATCCTTGCCAAGTGATGTTACCATGTTCATGCCATGCGCAACCTATGCATTCCTTGTCCAAAATAAATGAATTTGAGCTCTTTGGAAATGTGGGATCAAGAGGAACAATTTCCATGTTGAACACTCTTTCATTTGGAGCTTGGAACTTGAGAAACTTGAGGTGGACGTTTGGAAATTTTTGATATATCAAATTTTTTCTAAGTGTCAAGCCATATGTCTCAATATTCCACCTTGCTTAACTTTTTATATGACCTTCAAATGAGAAACGTGTCTTCATCAAAGTTGAATCTATTTCAAAGACCTTCAAAATGTTAACCAATTTCATGTCATTTGGATTTGAAATGATAGAGTTATGCATTTTTGAAGTTTGGAAAAATCACTTGGTCAATGGTACAGGTCAAAAGTGACCTATAATGTAACCTCATATCACATGCTCAAAAAAGTTGAAATAGCTCCTACTCCAAACATAAAAGTTGAAGTAGGCACATTGAATTTGATTGTGCAACTTGGAAATATTTCATATCATAAAAGTTGAGAAAGTTATGGCCTTAGGAAGTTGACTTTCAAATTAGGGTTTAGACAAAATGACCTATAATATTTCAACATAGAAAATGATTTTCCAAGAAAAACTAGCTCTAGGTCTCAACATAAAAGTTGTTTGGAATGTAATTTAGAGTAACTTGTCACTTGGAATAATTTTCATATGGTGAGAAGTGTAGGAGATGGGGTCTAGGGAGACCTAGTTTTGATCAGATGAATCCATCTGGCCAACCACCATCAACCAACTTGCTAATTTCCAATTCTCTTGACTTTATTGGCTCATGGTAGATCATATATGCATAAGATGATAAATTTTGAAGTGTTCCTTGAGAAATTTGATCAATTGGTGAGATAGCTTGTTGGAGAAGTTACTCAAGATACCTAGTCAAACTAGGGTTTCCAAGGCAAATCACCCTCAAACTCTTGAAGAAAACTTGATCAATATAACATGTAGGGAACATTAGGACTAATATATGATGTTCATAACCATTCTTTAATCAATTCTTGGTTGTGCTCTTTGTTCATGAGGGTCTCAAACCCTAGATGTGAACTTGATGAATCAATGGAATCATGCTCTTCCTACAAAAGAGTTAGACAAATGCAAATATATATTTTTTGAATTTTGGTTAGTGAAATGGTAAAATACAAGTATGATATAATCACAAAGTGCTTGGTGATCTCTCCCAAAACAAACCCAATGAAAGAGGGGTAAGGAGGATACCAAGGTATGATCCCAATGCTAATGCTTATGATGGAATTACATGAGGGATCTTAGGGTCAAAATTGGGGTCTTACAGCTGCCCCTATTTAAGGACATTCTAACTGACGAGATGAAGGTTAAAATATTCATGTCGACTCAGTAGAATGGGCTTAAATAACAACATATAGAAACAAATTTTGGTCCCTAAGAGACCTCATGATGCATATGATATGAATGTAAAAGTTAATGCTCTGTGGGGAAATATTGCCACAAAGGAAAAAGAAATCAGAGAGACCGAAAATCCGCAGGAGCACAATGTATTCCATAGGAAAACTCACTGGGGAGATAGAGACTCTGGGGAAAACGGAGTTATGCGTAGCCCAGGTTACGACTTAAAACCACTGGGGGACTAGAGGGATTCCATACAAATATGGAAAAGACTCAGCCGGGTAAATAACAACATCTGCATGGGATGCGAGTAAGTCAGGATAAAATTGAGGTACTCGAATCATGCAGGGAAAAAACGATTTCACTACGGAAATGGGCACTCAACTCAACTAGGGAAGAATAAACTTCAACCCAGGAGGAGCATAAATCTATTATCTACTACCTGTTACTGGGTAAGGAGATAATAAAGATCTGACAGAGAGAACATCCGTCATCGGTTAGGATGAACATATCAAGGATGACTCACTGAGGACCACCAGGAGGGAGTATTCATTACCGGTTACTGGGTAAGAATAGCCTTGTTGGGAAAAACTTTTGAAAAGATAGGATTTACAACTACCAGTTACTGGGCAGAAGACCAAGGGTGAGGGTATGCGTCATCGTTTAGGATGAACATATCAAGGATAAAATCGACAGGGAAGAAAATCCGTCACCGGTTAAGATGAACATATCAAGGATAGACTTGCCTGAAAATGCCAAGGAGGATATACGTCATCGGTTAGGATGAACATATCAAGGATATACCAACTGAACAAAAAGGGTAGGAATTACATCTATCAAAAGCTATATAGAAAACCGTCAAAGAGAAAATCCGTCACTAGTTAGGATGAACATATCAAGGATTAACTCTGCGAGGTGACAAAGTAGGATTTACAACTACCAGTTACTGGGTAGAAAACCAATCAAAGAGAAAATTCGTCACCGGTTAAGGTGAACATATTAAGGATAGACTCTAAAAAGGGGATAAAGTAGGATTTACAACTGCCGGTTACTGGGTAGAAACCCACAAAGAGAAGAAAACCCGTCATCGATTAAGATGAAAATATCAAGGATTAACTCTCTGAGTAACAAAATAGGGTTTACATCTACCAGTTACTGGGTAGAAAACCAATCAAAGAGAAAATCCGTCACCGGTTAAGGTGAACATATCAAGGATAGGCTCAGGCAGGGAAAAGAAAGATATCTGTCACCAATTAGGATGAACATATCAAGGATATACTTCTTGGGGACTCTACTGTGGAGAAAAATAAGGGTACTTTTGTCGGGTATTGGGCAAGAAGTAACAAACTGGAAACTAAGAAGAATATTACTAGTTACTAGGTAATAGACTCTTAGGGGACCAAAGCACCTATCTGGGTAAGAGCTAGAAAGAAACAATCAATCAAGACTCAACCCAATGAGGACATAACTCAAGGGGAGTAATTCCATCCAGAAAATCTACTGGAGAGGAAACTGAAATAACAACCATCCATGAGGAAAAAAACTCAGTGGGGAAACAGAGAAAGGTTAATGTCTTTCTGCTTAAGGGGCTGACACTCTACAATTGAAGAAGGACATACACCAGATTTGAGTAGGGGGATAAAATACCGCCATAACAGAGAATAAGAATCTCAAACAAATAAAATATGAAGATGCAAGATATGAAAATTATGAATGTATATCTATATGTATATGTAAGACCCTAATTTTGACCCTAAGATCCCTCATGGCATCATATCATTGCTCATTGCATTTGCCTTAAGGATCATAGCATCTTGGCTCCTTACCCTAGGGTTGGGACTTGTGTAAGTTGGTTTGAGACCACCAAGCATGCTTGAATTGTATATTATTGATTTTCTTATTTTGTTTACTAACCAAAAGCACAAAAATATGTCAATAACTTTGTTTGTTTTGAAGCTTAAGCGGTCATGTGATCCAAGGCTCCTAGGAGGCCCCTATACTCATTTAAATGGCCAGATGAAGATGAAAGCAAGCATGAAAATGGTTCTTAAATCTCTCTATCATCATATATGACTCCTAAGTATCTTAATTTGTCAATTTGATCAAGATAAACCAAAGGGCTTGAGGGTTGTTTCCCAAGGAAACCCTAATTCAATTGTGCATTGACTGTGCCTTGCTCATGAAGCAACCTCGACCCATGACCAAATAAAATAAAGGGAAGTTCTTTCATTCATCATTTTATGCATATATGAGCTTATGTGAGTGTCCTCAATCATTCATTCATAAAGATTTGAAGTTTGGCTTTGAGAAGTTGATCAGTCAAATCATCTGACTATTTTGAAATCCACTAAGACCTAACTTTTGATGTGTTTGTCAAATGATGATGACCCCAAGAGAAAACATGTTCCTAAGAACCATATGAACAAATTTCATGTTCATAAAAAATTCATTTGAAACGTGGAAGGTCATAATTCATTTCAAAACATTATATGTCATTTTGACTGAAACCCTAACTTTGGGTCAACTTCCCAAGGACCTAACTCCTTCATTTTTTATGATTTTAAGGTGAGACCAAGTGAATTGGAAAGTTTAATATGTCAAATTCAAGTGTTATGTTGGACAAAATTTCATAATCCGAAAAGAAACACATGTGATAATATAAAACATTATAGGTCACTTTGGACTAAAGTCATTAAAATGTGAAAAAGTCCAACTTCAAGTGTCCATAACTCTCTCATAAAAACTCCAAATGATGAAAACTTTAAGTCCAAATTGATTGTCTTGAAACAATTTACAACTTTGATGTTGAATGTTTTGTCATTTGAGGCTTTCATCATTGAAATAGAAGGGCTTGAAGTTGGTCCATGTTGGCAAAATTTCCATATACATGTTTTGTACTTTGAACTTCATGGCCAGTTTTCAATATTTTCCACACTCCAAATGAACTTTTGATCAACATAACATTTTTTCCTTATGTCAATAGATTTCCAACCATTACCCACATGCCTATGTTTCAATTTTGCAAATGGCATTTTCGAAGAGGTGAAGTTTTGTGATCATTTATGGAAACCATGTTAAATCTTTGTGCACAAGTCAATGCATTGCCATCTGCATGTCCAAATCCATTTGTTTGATCATCAACACTCAAATGCAATTGAGTTTGGGCCTCACATGCGCCTGTAGAAGCCCATGCACGGAGGACCCAAGCTCATGCACACACGAGTTCTTCATTGCATTGCATCAGCTTTGGCTATAAATACACATGCTTGCTTCATTTGAAACTAACCTAAAGGCACCTGAAGCTCTACACAACTGAATCCCCAACCCTCCATTAAAGGAATTCTGAATTTTTTTCTCCATTTTTCAAGCTCAAATATCAACTTCATTGGTTGATCTTTGGCTTCCAAATTCCTTAGCCTTGCTTCCTTGATACTTCAAGATCAAGTTGCACTGAAGATTTGGATTGGATCAAGCTCACACAAACTGCACTTCAAAGGTTTTCCCTCCAACTTTTTTCCTTCGAATCTCCTTGGATACTGAACATTTTTTGTATTGGTTGGTATCTCTGAAGTCCTCATGTGAGAGGCAATTGATTTGTGATCTTAATTTTGTGAATTGAACAAGTTCAGATTGAGTACCTTGTTTTTCCATCTCAGATTTCTCCTTCTATGAGAGTCTTGAGCAAAAACTAAGGTCACAGGGGTGATGTACATCACCCCAGCTTTCGAATGGTATATAGATCGTGTGTTATGGTTGAGGTTTGAAAACCTGCAACTGGTGGCCGGAACTGGCCTTCTCACCGGAGAAGACGGTGGCTTCCACCACCGTCCTCGCGCGTCCTAACCTCAGCCATTGGATATATGTCTCCAGATCTAATCCTAGCGCTCCATTGTTTTGACTTTGTTTAATACCATGTGCCACGCTGTTGACTAAGGTTCACAATGCGCGCCCGCTTCTCATCCACCAGATCAGCCATGTCAATTAATGAAGTGGATTTGACGCCTCAGGATTTTTTCTATTTTTAATTTCTATTTTAATTTTCTTTTATTTCATTTTATTTTAAAAAATGCATAACTTCTTTATATGGAATCACAAAAATATGGGACCAATTGCAAAAATTTTCCTCTAAATTCTACTTTCTAAAAATGATTTTTAATTATTTTTATGATTCCATTTAATATGTTTTGTGAATTATTTCATTTCTGATTTTTTTTAATTCATTTAAAATACCTTTTGATATTCAAAAATGCCAAAAATATTTTCTTAACATCTTTGGATGATGATGGATCTATGAAAAATATTCTCATCAATTTCTTAATTTATTTGAGATTTATTTGAGATTTTAGTCCAATTATGTTATTTTTCTTCATTTTTAATTGTTTAAAATTAGTTTCTGTTTTCAAAAAATGATGATTTTTTTTGTCAAGCCTTGTTTAACCATGTTAGACTCATGATGATCCATTTGGACATTTCCAAGTTGATTTAAATTGGATTTGAAGTTTGACCTGTATTTTGTTCATTTTTATTTCAAATATTATTTTAATTCCAAAAATACCAAAAATATTTTTATTATTTCTTGACTTCTAATCTTCATTTCAATTATGTTTACCATTGATTGATGTTGATTCCATTCATGTTTAATCAATGTGTTTTACTTATGTCATTTGAATTTCAATTATGTACATTCCATTTCCATCTTCTTCTTCTGCTTTTTTTCTTTTTGACCAATGAGTTAATGATTGGTGGTTAGCCTTGACATATGAGAGGCTTAACCTTCTTTGATCCAAATCAAAATCATCTTGATCAAAGATCAAGTGAATTGCTTCACATTAAAGATAGGTTGCTTCTTGGTCAAGCAAAAAACCTAAATCCATACAAGGTGATTCTTCTTTTCTTTTGGCATGGCAAGTTATAGGAGCTTGGCTTACTACTCATGATCTCTAACTTATGTTTATTTGCCTATAGTTTTATTGACCGGCCTCAGATAGGTGTGACTACTACATTAGTCCACTTACAATTGATTAACATAACGCTAAATTGCCTTATGGCACACTAACACTAACTACTAATCACTAACTTTTAATTCAAGCATTTAATTCTTGCAATTTACTTTAATGAAATTGAATTTCTTGCTCATTAATTCATTTGTCTATGCCCTTTGCTCATTTGAGCTCATGTTTATGTTTATGTCATTTGCCTTTTGCTCACTTGAGCACATTATTGTGTATATACTATTGCCTTGTGCTTGTTTTGTTTTGTTTGTGTGAACCCAATGCAAATGGAGAAAGGACTTAGATTTAGGACCTTACGTATGCTAAATGGAGTTTCAAGAGCAACTAGGGCTCATGCCTTTAGAAGGCTAAATATGTTGAAGAGCAACTAGGCCTCATGCCTTTAGAATGCTTAATCTTGAAGATGACATTGAAAGGACCCCTAATTCTAAACTCACTCTTGTCCATTCTTTTTATTGCATTCTGGATCTTTTTTATTTGTGTGTTCTTGTGATAGGGATCCCAAACTTGAGCTACTTAGAAGGACCATTGTCACGAGCATTCAAAATGAGAGAAACAAGTCCAATTGGAAGATTCCTAGGAACTTGATTGAATACTTGCTTGATTGTTTGAGTTAATTGCTTATTTCTTGCTAAGTCCAAAGGAAAGGAGCAACTTGGATCATCTTTATGATCTCAAGAAGGGAACTCCAATTTGTTTTATTCCTCTTCCCTCATCTTTGCATGTTTAGGACCTAGCCCTTCTCTTCTTCTCTCCACTCTAACCCAAGCCAAACTTTTTGTGCAATCATTATCATTTCTTTCAAAATTAGAAACCTAGGCACTATGCCTTTGATTTTTCAAACCCTTTTCATAACACTTATTTTGAATTGAATCTTAAGTCAACTTTGACCTTATTTTGTGAATACTTTTCATTTGTAAATACAACTCACCCAAATTGTTTTTATGGTTCCAATGACCATTTATGTTAAAGCTTTTCATAAACATTAGCTATTAGGTTTGAGTTAACATAGAGGTTGATATAATACTCACCTGTATCCTTAGTGTTGGATTATAAGTCTTCCATGCTTATTATAGGGTTAACCCCTCACTAGCATGTTGAAGCTCTCCTCACATGGTGGATTTGTGGTTTGGGCTTGAGTTTTCTCCCTTTGATAACAAAAGACCTTAAGGCTTTTGACCAATCAATTCACCAATTTCTTTTGAGATTTTTACCCCGAGCTATGAGGTTTCGATCCTACCTTTTTAAGATGGTACGTAGGCAATGGGTTTATCCATTCAAACACAAAATTGTAAATAACTTGTATATTCTTTTCTCATCTCCCCAATCATGTTTGCACAAATATCTTTTCACAAATACCAACCTACCATACAACATTTGTAAAAAGGGCTCCCTTAGAGTACTAAGGATGTTTTGGGTGCTTAAAACCTTCCCATTGCATAACCAACCCCCTTACCCAGATCTTTGACATTTTTATTAGTTTTTTGATTTGATAAAACTTCTCGGTTTTTGTTCGCTTTCTAACATTTCCTTTGGATAAATAGAAATGCGGTGGCGACTCAAATCGTATGATTTACTTTTGATTTAGTCAATAAATCTAAAGGTAACAAATACCCCGCTACAGAAAAGTGGCGACTCTTCTGGGGAGAGATGATCTTTCCTAGTGGGTTTTGCCTACTTTTTACCTTTGTTGTATTGTATGTTTATATTACTTGTGACATATTTTTGTGCAAATTCGGGATGACTGTATTGTTTGTAATGTATGAATTGCTTGATATATTAATTTCTTGTGTGCTTGGTGGTCTCTTGTGAGATGAGTTCTATACCCGAACTTGAGTGCACTTATGATAGGAGAATGACATAGTCTTGTTGACTTGTGTGGAGTTATTCCTTAGCAAGTTGACTTGCAAGCCCATTCACTTGGTGGAGGTTATGTTGGGATCAATAATATCACACGAGTAGTCGTGGTTAGGCATTACTTTTTCCAACATATGCCTTAGAAGCCAATGACCTTAGATTACCTAGCTCATCTTGGCCTATTTTTAGAACGTAGTGCGAAGGTAGTTCAAGTGTAAGATTTGATACGATTGTTACACAATACTACACTCATAAGAGTCTCTCTTGAGAATATTGTTGGAATACGAGTAGTCGTTTATCCGATAATATCCGAAAGATGAGATGATGACTATGGGAACCTCTTTTAGAACATATTTCTTACCCTTTGGGTGGTTCTTACCTGAGACTCCATGCTCGTGACATGTGTAGCGGGGTATTCGTTACCATTAGAGATATTGACTAAATCCAAGGTAAACCATACAAGTCGAGTCGCCACCGCACTTCTATTTATCCAAAGGAATGGTTAGAAAGCGAACAAAAACCTAAAAGTTTTATCGAATCAAAAACTAGTAAAAATGTCAGAGATCTGGGTAAGGGGGTTGGTAACACAATGCGAAGGTTTTAAGCACCCAAAACATCCTAGGTACTCCTAGGGAGCCCTTTTCACATTTGTTGTAAGGTTGGTATTTTGTGAAAATTTATTTGTGCAAACATGATTGAAGAGATGAGAAGAGAACATACAAGTTTATTTACATTTTGTGTTTGGATGGATAAACCCATTGCCTACGTGCCATCTTAAAAAAGATTAGGATCAAAACCTCGTAGTTCGGGGTAAAAATCTCAAAATGAGTTGGTGGATTGGTTGGTCCAAAAGCATTAAGGTCTTTTGTTATCCAAGGGAGAAAACTCAACCTAAAACCATAAATCCACCATGTGAGTATAACTTCAACATGCTACTGAGGGGTTAACCTTATAATAAGCATGGAAGACTCATTTCCATCACTAAGGATGTAGGTGAGTATTACATCTACCTCAAGGATAACTCAAACCTAATAGCTAAAGGTTATGAGAGGTTTTGATTAAGGAAGTGGCCATTGAAACCACAAAAGTATTTGAATGAGTTATATTTACCAATGAAAAGTATTTACAAAATATGGTCAAAGTTGATTTAAAAGGTCAATTCAAAATAAGTGTTATGAAAAGAAAATTTGAAAATCAAAAGCATAAGGCTTAGGTTTCTAATGTTTGAAAACAAATGTTAAATGTTTGCACAAAAGTTTTGGCTTGGGTTAGAGTGGAGGGAAGAAGAAGAATGGCTAAAGTCCTAATCATACAAGAGGTAAGGGATAAGAGAACAAGACCACAAATGGAGTTCCTCTCTTGAGATCATAGTGATGATCCAAGTAGCTCCCATCCTTTGGAATATGTAAGAAAGACAAACAAACATTTAAGCAATCAAGCACACAATCACAACAAGCTCCTAGGAATCTTCCAATGGATTTTAGATCTCTCTCTCTTAAAGGCTCATGGCAATGGTTCATCTATTTGGCTTAATGATGGAATCCCTAGCACAAGAACACACACATTAAAAAGTTCCATAATGCAATCAAAGAATGGACAAGAGGGAGTTTAGAATTTAATCCTTTCAATGTTCATTTTCCAGATGCAAAGGTTGATTTTGTTCTTATTTTTGGGGTTTTATGTGATCACCAATTTCATGCAAAAGCCAAAAGGGAAAATAATTGGAAAAAGAAACATTTAACATGAATTTATTGAATGAAAAGATCATTGTATTTATGTGCCAACAATGTCATCACTTCTCCTTTTGGCATGGGAGAAGGGTTTTTAAACACAATGAACATTACTTTGACTTATGGATAACTGTCGGAATATCAACAGCGACCCAATTATTGCAGACCCCTCCAGGGATGATGAAATTTCCAGAATCATCTTCGTCTTCTTCCAAAATGGCAACAACCTCTTCGTCTTGACCGGTGTGGATAAATCCACCACTCTTGAACAATCCTTGCTTGTTGAAGACCCCAGAAGAGTAGCCTATGCCAGCCCGGGACTTGTTGTCTTCAAACATGATCATTTGCCCCAAACCGGCAGTTGCACCATGCTCAATGGCCAACTTTGCTTCTTTATAGGAAGCAAATGAAGGAGTTCTCTTCTCAACAGGTTCAGCAATAGATAAAGCTTGGAACGGAGTTCCAACTTCATCCTCAGCATCTATATAAGAGAAGGAAGACAAATGGCTTACCAGGAGAGCATTTTCTCCCCCTACCACCACCAACTTCTTATTCTTTACAAATTTCAATTTCTGGTGTAGGGTGGATGTCACGGCGCCAACCTCGTGAATCTATGGTCTGCCTAGGAGACAACTATACGATGGGTGAATGTCCATAACCTGGAAGGTAATCTGGAAATCACTTGGTCCGATTTTGCTTAGGAGATCAACTTCACCAATCACAGTTTTGCGAGACCCATCGAAAGCCTTCACAACTACTCCACTTTGCCTCATGGGAGGCCCCTGATATGATAACTTCGCAAGAGTGGTCTTCGGCAATACATTCAACGATGACCCACTGCCTACCAGCACATTGGACATGGCGTCATCTTTGCAGGTCATCGATATATGTAATGCCAAGTTGTGGTCTCTTCCCTCCTTGGGGAGATCAGCGTCACAAAAACTCAAACTGTTACAAGCGGTGATGTTTGCAACAATGTTGTCAAATTGTTCTATCGTGACGTCGTGATCCACATATGCCACATCCAACACCTTCTGCAGAGCTTCTCGATGTGGTTCTGAATTCAATAGCAATGATAACACAGATATTTTGGATGGCGTTTGCAGAAGCTGATCTACAATGTTGTACTCACTTCTCTTGATGAGCCTCAGCATCTCATCACAATCTTCTTTCGCATTGCCACTAGGGCCAGCAGAAGCAGGAGTTCTCAACGTAGAGGAAGACTTATCAATAAGTTCCGGATTCAGAGCCCTCACAGCATTCCCAATCGGGCGTTCAACAAAATCAGCATCAATACTTCCTTGAACATCAGCTTGAGGCTTCAACGGAGCCGAAAAGAGACGACCGTTACGGGTCAAACCGCTGACGTCGGCAATATTAACGATAAATGAAGAGGGCAGGGATACCTCTTTCCCATTTTCCACTGCTACAACATTGTAGCGATAGGGGACCTCCTTCTCAGAAGAGTACTGTCGCATTACGCGAAAAACCGGCGGGAAAACGAAACAACAGAGCCGCCACCGTGCGTTATTTATCCCAAAAGAGGGAAAGGAAATGCTCGAAGTAAACCTGGAAAGGACATGGTCTCACGACCAGAGATGGATGGGACCGGGAGTCGGTTATGCGAAGGGAAGGTATTAGCACCCCTACGCATCCGTCGTACTCGACGGGATCCACGCTCAGAAAGAATAGAAGAAAGGTTGCTAAAGACTGCTCAAACACTGCACAAGGCCGGAAGGAAACACAGAAAACAGAAGAAACGGGACTCGGCAGGATATCGCCTCCTGGGCCTACGTAGTTTGTCAGACACAGACATCAGAGTCGACGTAGTTCGGGACAGGGGAAACGTGCTCTCTAGGATGTCGCATCCTATGCATACGTATCTTCTCTAACCAGAGAAGAATCAAAGCACTCGTAGCTCGGCTAACGCACGCCAAACAACACAAATAGGAAACCGACTGCCAATCGTTGGACTTATGTCAGACTCCACACAAACAGGCAAACATGGAAACCAAATGCCAATCACTGGACTTACATCAGACTCCGAACCAACAAACACAGACACAGGAAACCGACTGCCAATCGCTGGACTTATGTCAGACTCCAACAAGCAATCAAGACACAGGAAACCAACTTCCAATCGTTGGACTTATGTCAGACTCCAACACACACAAAGGGGGTTGAAAAAGAAAAAGGGCGCCCGGAGAGATCAGCTCATCTCCTGCCTACGTACCTCATCTGGTATGAGGATCAGGGCGACGTAGTTCCCCTAAACAGGGAAAGAACTTCTAATCAAACCAGAGACTAGGGAGATAACAGACTACTAGGGAGACTACGACTCGAGCCTAGAAGTTGTCATGCATACGATCCCTATGTTGAGGTCTCTATCCTAACTTGCATAGGAAGCAAGCTATCCTAAACAGCACATCATCAAACACAAGCACAAGTAGCACACACTATATGCAAACAATTGGCTCACACAAGGCTAGGCTTTAGTCAAGGGGTCATGTCAACCTCGACAAATAAGCCAACTGGAATGGGGTGTGGTTAGCTCTTAACCCTAACATTGAGAGTTAGGGTGAAGCAGATGAAATGGGAAGTGAGGATAAGACCTCACAGCTCTTATCCCTGGCATGGGAGAGCTTGAATCAAAATAGGAAGTGTGGGAGTTCAGAATGAAGGAACTCTTCTCCACATGACTGACACAACAAGATCTTGGGTTCTTATTCACAATGCATCAACACATGGTATGAGCAAAGTGAATGACACAACTAAATAGCAGGCCAATTGCCTCTTAAGAGGTCTTTACCTGCTTGGCACAAAATTAAACAACCACAAACATTGCCTCTTAAGGAGGGCTTCAGACAGGTGCCTGCCAAAGTAACATGACAGGTCTTCCAGACTACATGAAGATCAAGGAATTATACCTCAGTGGTATGCCAACCACAAGCAAGCAAAGCAAAGTTCAAATGAACTTAATGCAACTTAGGTACCTGTGGAAACAGCTAAACCAATCAGTACAAAATCCAGACAATAGTCAACAACAGTCAATATCAAACAGACAACCCAATATGCAACACATGAACCATAAGCACAAGTGAATTGTTCTCAAAGCCTACAAAACAAGCAAAGGTTAGCTAACAACAACAAATGATCAAGCTCAAATGAAGGAGCAACATCAACCAAGGAGATGCACACTTGAACCTGAAATTCACAACTCAAATGTAAGTAACAAACCACTAGGTCAAAGCCTAGGGTCAAAAGAGGATCAAAAATCCAAAACAGAAGCTCAAACTCAACATGAATCATATTTAATCAATCAAGAACAAGTCCTAAAAAGAACCAAACCAAAATCATCATGCAAGTTCATGTAATAGGCAAGAGAAATCAATGACCAATTCAAGGCACACATTTGAACATTAAGAATGAAAATTCCCAATCAAAACAGAAATGATTCAAATAATTCTGGAAAAATTCATGAGTAATCAAGACATCTAACATGATCATCACACAAAATATCAGGAGCATTAGAGGTCATTTGGCATGGAAATCAAATTGCCTAAGTTGGACAACCAAATGTGTGACACAAATTGTCACACCATGCTAACACAAGCATAAAACAGAATTGGTACATGAGAAAAATACCAAATCAAGCCTAAAACATCCATCAATGTGTCTAGAATCAGCATGTAAAATTTCAAGTTCATTGGATTAAAAACAAGCATTTCATGATAGAAAGAGTAAGGCAATGTCACAAATGTACATGCATTCAATCAACCTAGAGCAAATAAATTTCCAGCCATGCTAAACTTTCAAACTCATGATCATAAAAAACTAGACATCACAAGGAACATTTTGCAAAAAATTGGGAGTGATTTGGATCATTTTTCAATTTAATATGGATTTCACAATTTGATAGAAAAAATGAAATTCAAATATGAACATGCATGGCAAAAGAGGAGGGAAAATGTGAAAATATGAACAATTTGAATATTGCCCTCGCTGAGGATCGAAGCCAGTCAAATTTGAAATGAGCGCGCCAGATGGAACGCACGCGTTTTGCAAAAACCCTCGCTTGCGTAAATTTGGACGGTTCAAATCGTCGCTATTTCCATAAAACTGACGCAAATCTCCAGAACGCATGAATCTTCATCTTCTTCATGATGAAGAAGATGAACAGCGAAGAACATTCATCACCAATTTCCAGA
Source organism: Lathyrus oleraceus (assembly GCF_024323335.1). NCBI lineage: Eukaryota > Viridiplantae > Streptophyta > Magnoliopsida > Fabales > Fabaceae > Lathyrus > Lathyrus oleraceus. The sequence goes on along the minus strand of NC_066580.1, from coordinate 69,927,971 downwards.
TTTTCCAGAAACGCCCAGAAATCAACAAAAAGCATATCATTCAAAAGATCTTGCCATGGTGAACACGAATCAAGCAATAATTAATCCTAAAACATAAAAATCAAAGAGAATCGTGCATGAACATTTTTGGATCTCAAACTTCAAATGCACATAACTCAGTCAATAATGCTCCATTTCACACGATTTTTGGCTCAGAATTCTCATCAACCAAAGATCTACACAATTATGCTCATGGATTGAAGAATTATGCAGATCGAAAATCATACCTCTTGAAGAGCAGAACCTTGTTTTGCACGTTCCAAGGCTTGTAATGGTCCAGATCAATTCCAGAAGTCTTGTGGAGATGTTTGATGAAGAATTGGAAGCTTAAACACGTGTGAATCCAACTGAATTTGAAAACTCCATTGATGCATTCAAGCTTGAGCATGCACGAAATTGAGCAGAAAACCACAAGATGCACGTTCAATCTCACTCAAAACCACTCCATGATCATGATTTCACCAAAAGAAATGAGGTTTATGTGAAGAATTTGGAAAATCTTTTTGAGAGAAAATTTTGAAAAATTTCAAGATCTAGATCTGAAAATGTGTGTTCTCAATGAAACAATTATGATTATCCTTATATATGTCCTCTTAATCATTCTGAAATTAAGCTTAAACCAAAAATAAATGAGATTAAGGGATTACAAGGTGCATGCACAAATTTGCACTTTCACCTCATGCATGAGATGCACACGTGAACAGTGCCCTTTCCTTGATTATTTTCACTCAAAATCACATTTCAAACAGAATGGCAATGGTAGAAAGTCCATACAATGCACCATTTTTAAATTTCCAATTTTCCCTCCAAAATTGACTTGGATATGCCAATGCTCATGCGATAACATTTCAAGCAATGTGATGGTTGGTTTAGAAACTTCATGACATGAGAAACATTTTGCAAAAAGAACCACCAAATTTGGAGTTTTGGTTCAAAAGATATGGCCATTTGAAGTTTCAAGCATACTTTACCATGATTTAATCATAACTCCTTAACCATTCATTAGAAATTCATGATCTTGGACTTTTTGGAAATGGGAGAGAAAGTTCTTCAACTTTAATGTTGGACAAAATTTCATTTGAAACGTATTTGATGTTGGAAAGTTGAGTTGAAGTTGGTCCAAAAACTTGCCATTTTTGGAAACTTGAAATTACAGGTCACTTTCCATTTTTGGAAACTTTTGATCTGGCTTCAAAATATTCAAGGTAGATGTTTGACATGTTGAATGAACCTCTTTGGGACATGAATGAGGTGTTGAAAATCATTTCTCCATCTCCTAGCCCTTAGTTGACTTTCAGTTGACTTTCAGGGGCCTCAGATGACTTGGTCATGCACTATGGACTTTGAGCCTCTAATCCTTGGTCAAGTTGCATCAAAATGATCCTTGGGTTGTGTAAGCTCATTGGAACAACCATAGGGCATTTATCTCATGGAAAAATCCTTGCTCTCTTGCACAGATGGATTCTCGTGATCAGTTTTGACTGATGAAATGCAACATGATATGCAATGTGAATGCAATGTTAATGACCTAAAAATGAAATGTATGTACAAATGGGAGGTGAAAATTTGAGGTGCTACAAGTACGATACAGGGCCGGCTGGCTTGATTGTCAGAGCAGGAGAAACCTTCTGCTTTCTACCTTCATACTTGATAACAACAGGCTCAGGTATCCAGAATACCGGAGAAATCACGTTGACCTCGACAACATCTTCGTCAACATTTCTGTTCTTAAGGATCTCAATGACTCCCTCATCCATCATTTCTTGAACATCTCTGCGCACCTGGAGACACCCTCTCTGATTAACAGAACAAACTCGACATCTATCGTGGTCATGCTCATAATGGCTATAGTCACACAGCAAATGATGCATCTCAACCAGTGATTGTCGGATATGACTGACATATTTAACTTTGTACTTGCCAGGGCAGCCCTGGACCATATTGACAGATTTCCCATGCTCGGGCAATGGGTTCTTCTTCACGTTCGGACCTACGTTCTCGAAAAACAAAATCCCGCTTCTCACAAGGTCTTGCACCTTGGTCTTCAAGGGATCACAGTTCTCCACGTCATGTCCGGGAGCACCTGAATGATATACGTAGTGAAGCTCAGGCTTGTACCACCACTAGGGGTTAGCAGGTACATCAGGAGGGTCTCGTGGAGTAATTAATTTTCTATCAATCAGAGATGGATAGAGTTCAGCGTAAGTCATCGGAATAGGATCAAAAGTGACCCTCTTCCTCTCGTAGCTGGTGCTGGCATTGTTGTTATTGTTTCGAGGCTGGTAGGCCTCTTGTTGTGGATGCTGTTGTTGTTGCTGATATTGCTGAGATTGTGGTTGTTGATAATGTTGAGCGTCCCTAAAAACAGGTGCTATATGAGCCACCTGATGCTGGTTGTTGTCTGGGCGGGCAATCTTCCTCTTCATATAGGGTCTTCTCTTGACATGGGAAGACACAACATGTGCCTCTCCTTTCTTCTTCTTTGCAAAGCTTCCATATCTCTTTGCTGAAGAGCCTTCATCTCGAGTCAAACGTCCTTCACGGACCCCTTCCTCCAGTCTCATTCCCATATTCACCATTTCGGTGAAGTCTGAGGGAGCACTGGCTATCATTCTCTCATAGTAAAATGAACTCAAGGTCTTCAAAAAGATCTTGGTCATTTCTTTCTCCTCAAGGGGTGGCACTATCTGAGCTGCCAACTCGCGCCACCTATGGACGTATTCTTTGAAGGTCTCTTTCCCTTTTTGGGACATTGCCCTCAACTGGTCCCTATCAGGAGCCATATCCACATTGTATTTATATTGTTTGATGAAGGCCTCGTCAAGATCGTTGAAAGAGCGGATGTTCGAACTTTCCAGACCCATGTACCACCGGAGAGCGGCACCGGACAGACTGTCCTAGAAATAGGGGATGAGCAATTGGTCATTATCAGTCTGCGTCGACATCTTGCGAGCATACATCACAACATGGCTGAGAGGGCATGTGTTTCCCTTATACTTCTCAAAGTCAGGTACTTTGAATTTAATAGGGATCTTCACGTTGGGCACAAGGCATAACTCAGCAGCACTCTTAGCAAAGAGGTCCTTTCACGTCAAGGTCTTCAGTTCCTTGCGAAGCTCAAGGAATTAATCTTTCATTTAATCCATCTTCTCATAAACGTCTGGGCCCTCAGATGGCCCAGAATGGTAGATGGTATCTTCAACTCTTGGTAATGTATGCACAATGGGAGGTGGCACTGAAAGGACCGGGCTAGATGTCGGCAAAGAAGCAAGAGTAGGAGCAAAACCCTCAGGCATGAAATTGGCGGGCATTCCCCAAGGGAACCCGGCTGGCATAGATGGCGCAAAGTGGGTTGTTGCAGCAGGCACAATAGAAGTCGCAATCTCAGAAATGACCGTCCTCTGGGGAGGAGTTGAGGGTGTTGGAGAAGACTGGCTCTGAGCGTCCAAGAATGACTCCATCAGGGTAGTCAATCCGGCTACTTTTTCTTTCAGCTCGCGGTTCTCTTGTTCCAAATGATCCATCAGCCTCGAAGAGTTGGCTCTGGTATAGTACCGGTGAGTCAGCTTGTCTTCAAAATAAATGAAGAACACAGAGTTAGACCATAGGACAAGAAGCCGAGAACAAAACCTGCTTATGCATATGATTTGTTTTTATATAAGAGGAACTTTAGAGTTCTATTTGCAAATTTTGGGAAATATTAAACTTGTATCATATATGGAAACATCTCATAATATCTGGAAAATATTTTTTTTTACACCAAAGAAGTACAACATTGATAACCAAATACAAGAGAAAAGGAAAATAATCATCTTATGGATCCCTAGAAACAATCATCTAAAGCTCGGGACACAGGAAGATAAGATGCACGAAGCCTCTTCACCTCCTCCTCATAGGCTGCCTCCATATCTGCCTTCTCCTTGGCGGGTCGGTCGTACTTCCTCTTCCAAAACATGGAAGACTGAGGAAGTAGAGAAGTCCATGCATCGTTAGGATCATCAATAACCTGATGCTCGAGAAACTCAATCAAAGCATCCTTCTCCTTGATCTGCTGAAGCCACTCTTCTCGTTCACGGATCCAAGCACGTGAACGGTCTTCATCTCTCAACTCCTCTACTCCTTGGTCAGGGAGGGTTGAAGGCCCAACCATAACCAAAGGTGTAGGTCTCGGATACTCGTAAGGCATGAGGTACTCAGAAGCTCTCCTCCTAACCCAAGAAGTGTAAGGCTCCAAAGCGACACAATTCTTTTGACCTAGTTCCTTCCTCCCTTTCCTATGAATCTTGCGCCAAGCACGAACCATCCTGTCTTTCAAGCCTTGGGGATCTTTACCCTCCTGAAAGAACACACCCTCAAAAAAAATGTTATTGGGTTTATCCTTTAGGGGGAACCCAAGCTGACGACGTGCCAAAACGGGGTTGTAGCTAATCCCACCACATGTACCAAGAAGAGGTACATTGGAGAATTCACCACAAGAGTCGATAATCTGCACACCATCATACACGCGGTTGTACCAAGAGATATCATCATTCGTGAGAGACATAAGTCTCGTGGACCACCGTAGACATCCTTTGTTCTCCTTGAAGGCGACCGTCTGCGGCATGTAAGAAATAAACCACTTGTACAACAGAGGCAAACAACATACAATGGCACCACCGCCTTTTGCATTCCTCATATGCAAAGAGAAGTAAGTGTCACCCAACAGAGTCGGAACGGGATTAAGAGTAGAGAAAATCCTAATAGCGTTCACATCCACAAACTTGTCGATGTTGGGGAATAACACTAACCCATAGATGAGAAGTACAAATATGGCCTCAAAGGCGTCCTCACTCATGGCCTTCCCATATACAGTGGCTTGAGCAATGAGGAACTCAGAAGGGAGACCTTGAATTCCACCTTTGGTAGTCATATGAGCACCAACCAGAGATTCATCTATATGCAACATATCAACGATCTCCTGAGAAGTAGGAATACTCTCCAAGCCACTGAACGGTAACTGGTCTAGAATATGTATACCCACAAGATAGGCGTACTCCTCAAGCGTGGGCAAAAGCTGAAAATCCGGAAATGTGAAGCAATGGTACAAAGGATCATAAAACTGCACCAATACACTCATCAATCCTTCGTCTGCCTGACTAGTCAGAAGAGATAGAAGCTTCCCAAAACGAGCTTTAAAACCCAAAGGATCTAATACATAAGATGTCAATTTCCTTAGCTCTTTCAAGTCTGGTTGTTTGAAACTGTACTTCTTTGTATTTCTTCTTTGTCTTTCCATGTCTGAAAATTTGCAAATAGACCTCTTAAGTTCCTTGAAGATTTTCTTATTATTGATGATATGGATGCAAATGGGTGCATGAATGCATGGATGCAACAATCACACTCAAGGATCAAGCAAAGGGGTTGCCCCTGTTGAAGTGCGGACAAATGTACGATAGCCATGCAAAGCAAATGGCAGCATCTCATGCCAATGTTTGTACGTAACAACCATCTTCTGGATAATTTTCTTGGTATTCTTATTAGCAGCTTCAACAACCCCATTCATCTTGGGTCTGTAAGGAGAAGAGTTATGATGTGCGATTTTGAACTCGCTACACAGCTCTTTCATCATTTTGTTGTTCAAGTTTGATCCATTATCAGTAATGATCTTATCTGGCACACCATACCGGCATATGAGTTGATTCTTGATAAATTTCACGACCACGTGCCTGGTCACGTTTGCATACGACGTCGCTTCGACCCATTTGGTGAAGTAATCAATTGCTACGAGAAAAAATCTGTGACCGTTGGACGCTTTTGGTTCTATCATGCCAATCATGTCGATTCCCCACATGGAGAAGGGCCATGATGAGGAAATCACATTCAGAAGTGTCGGAGGAATATGAATCTTATCCGCATAGATTTGACACTTATGGCATTTCTTCACATATTTGCAACAGTTAGACTCCATTGTCAGCCAATAATAGCTTGCTCTCAACATCTTTCTAGCCATGGCATGTCCATTGGAATGTGTACCAAATGAACCCTCATGAACCTCAGTCATTAACAGGTCTGCTTCGTGTCTATCCACGCATCTGAGCAGCACCATGTCAAAGTTTCTCTTATAAAGCACATCACTATTAAGGTAGAAACTGCCTGACAATCTCCTCAAAGTCTTCCTATATTTCACAGATGCCCCAGGTGGGTAAATCTGCCTCTGAAGGAAACACTTGATATCATAATACCACGGCTTATCATCTTGCACCTCCTTTACTACAAATACACGAGCTGGTCTATCCAAGCGCATCACAATGATATTGGGGACTTCATTCCAAAGTCTGACCACAATCATTGAAGCAAGTGTAGCGAGAGCGTCTGCCATCCGATTCTCATCTCGAGGAATATGATGGAAGTTAACCTTAGTAAAGAACGTTGGAATCCTCCTCGCATAATCCCTATATGGAATGAGGCCAGGATGATTCGTTTCCCATTCACCATTAACCTGATTAACAACGAGGGCCAAATCACCATAAACATCAAGATGTTTGATCCTAAGGTCAATACATTCTTCCAATCCCATAATACAGGCCTCATACTCAGCCATATTATTCGTGCATTTGAAAGTTAGCCTTGCTGTAAAAGGAAAATGTGTGCCCCGAGGAGTGATAATCACTGTCCCAATACCATTTCCGTACTCATTTACAGCGCCATCAAACACCATACTCCATCTGGAATCAGGCTTTGGCCCTTCATTGAGCATAGGCTCATCGTAATCTTTCATTTTCAAATACAGAATCTCCTCATCTGGGAAGTCATACTGGACTGACTGATAATCCTCGATTGGTTGATGTGCCAAGTGGTCAGCCAAGATGCTACCTTTTATCGCCTTCTGAGCTCGATACTCGATGTCATACTCAGATAACAACATCTTCCAAAGGGAAATTCTTCCAGTTAAAGCAGGCTTCTCGAAGATATACTTGATTGGATCCATTTTGGATAACAACCAAGTCGTATGATTCAACATATACTGGCGTAAGCGCTTAGCAGCCCAAGCCAAAGCACATCATGTCTTCTCAAGCATTGAGTATCGAGACTCACAATCAGTAAACTTCTTACTCAAGTAGTAGATATCATATTCTTTCTTTCCTAATTAATCTTGCTGACCAAGGACACAACCCATTGAGTCTTCAAGGACTGTCAGATACATAATCAATGGTCTCCCTTCAACAAGCGGGGTCAGAATCGGAGGTTCAGACAAATACTCTTTAATGCTCTCAAAATCTTTTTGGCAATCCTCGGTCCAATCATGAGACTGATCTTTCTGGAGGAGCTTGAATATTGGTGCACATGTGGCAGTCATGTGGGATATGAACCTGGAAATATAATTCAAGCGGCCAAGAAAACCTCGGACTTGCTTCTTAGTTTTGGGCGCAGGCATCTCTTGTATTGCTTTGACCTTGGAAGGATCAACTTCAATACCTCTTTCGCTGACAATAAAGCCCAAAAGCTTGCCGGAACGGACCCCAAATGTACACTTGTTGGGATTCAGACGAAGCTTGTACTTCCTTAAACGCTGAAAAAGCTTCAACAGGTGCTCTACATGTTTAACCTCCGTTCTTGACTTAGCAATCATATCATCAACATATACCTCGATCTCCTTGTGCGTCATATCATGAAACAAGGTAGTCATAGCTCGTTGATACATGGCTCCGACTTTCTTCAAACCGAAGGGCATCACTCGATAACAGAATGTTCCCTAAGGTGTGATGAATGTTGTCTTCTCCATATCCTCGGGTGCCATTTTGATTTGATTATCTCCGGAAAATCCGTCCATAAATGAGAAGACCCTGAATTTTGCTGTATTATCTACCAACATATCAATATGTGGTAGAGGGAAATCATCTTTCGGGCTAGCTTTATTCAAGTCTCTATAGTCCACACACATCCAGACTTTTCCATCTTTCTTAGGCACGGGCACAATATTGGCCACCCATTGAGGGTATGTAGAGGTCACCAGAAACCCCGCATCAATTTGCTTCTGAACTTCTTCCTTGATTTTTACTGCCATATCCGGATGAGTTCTTCTGAGCTTCTGCTTCACAGGCACGCACTCAGGCTTCAAAGGTAGGAAATGTTGCACAATATCTGTATCTAGACTAGGCATGTCTTCATATGACCAGGCAAAAATGTCAACATATTCTCGTACCAACTCAAACAACCCCTTCTTAACAGACTCTTCCAGGAGTGCCCCAATCTTCACTTCTCGCACACAATCTTCAGACCCCAAGTTGATTGTTTCCAGATTCTCAAGATGCGGCTGAATGATCTTCTCTTCATGCTCAAGTAGATGGGTAATCTCGTCAGGAATCTCTTCAATATCATCTTCTTCCGACCTTAAATATAGGGAAATCAAATTTGGGAGATGGTGTTGGATCATTATGTTCAATGGGTTTGATTAACCTCCATAATGATTTTAGATATAAAAGAAACTTTAGATTTCAAACAAGGCAAATCATTATGCAGATGAAAAGATTGATTTTGTTCTTATTTTTGGGGTTTTATGTGATCACCAATTTCATGCAAAAGCAAAAAGGGAAAATAATTGGAAAAAGAAACATTTAACATGAATTTATTGAATGAAAAGATCATTGTATTTATGTGCCAACAATGTCATCACTTCTCCTTTTGGCATGGGAGAAGGGTTTTTAAACACAATGAACATTACTTTGACTTATGGATAACTGTCGGAATATCAACAACGACCCAATTATTGCAGACCCCTCCAGGGATGATGAAATTTCCAGAATCCTCTTCGTCTTCTTCCAAAATGGCAACAACCTCTTCGTCTTGACCGGTGTGGATAAATCCACCACTCTTGAACAATCCTTGCTTGTTGAAGACCCCGGAAGAGTAGCCTATGCCAGCCCGGGACTTGTTGGCTTCAAACATGATCATTTACCCCAAACCGGCAATTGCACCATGCTCAATGGCCAACTTTACTTCTTTATAGGAAGCAAATGAAAGAGTTCTCTTCTCAACAGGTTCAGCAATAGATAAAGCTTAGAACGGAGTTCCAACTTCATCCTCAGCATCTATATAAGAGAAGGAAGACAAATGGCTTACCAGGAGAACATTTTCTCCCCCTACCACCACCAACTTCTTATTCTTTACAAATTTCAATTTCTGGTGTAGGGTGGATGTCACGGCGCCAACCTCGTGAATCTATGGTCTGCCTAGGAGACAACTATACGATGGGTGAATGTCCATAACCTGGAAGGTAATCTGGAAATCACTTGGTCCGATTTTTCTTGGGAGATCAACTTCACCAATCACAGTTTTGCGAGACCCATCGAAAGCCTTCACAACTACTCCACTTTGCCTCATGGGAGGCCCCTGATATGATAACTTCACAAGAGTGGTCTTCGGCAATACATTCAACGATGACCCACTGTCTACCAGCACATTGGACATGGCGTCATCTTTGCAGGTCATCGATATATGTAATGCCAAGTTGTGGTCTCTTCCCTCCTTAGGGAGATTAGCGTTACAAAAACTCAAATTGTTACAAACGGTGATGTTTGCAACAATGTTGTCAAATTGTTCTATCGTGACGTCGTGATCCACATACACCACATCCAACACCTTCTGCAGAGCTTCTCGGTGTGGTTCTGAATTCCATAGCAATGATAACACAAATATTTTGGATGGCGTTTGCAGAAGCTGATCTACAATGTTGTACTCACTTCTCTTGATGAGCCTCAACATCTCATCACAATCTTCTTTCGCATTGCCACTCGGGCCAGCAGAAGCAGGAGTTCTCAACGTAGAGGAAGGCTTAACAATAAGTTCCGGATTCAGAGCGCTCACAGCATTCCCAATCAGGCATTCAACAAAATCAGCATCAATACTTCCTTGAACATCAGCTTGGGGCTTCAACGGAGCCGAAAAGAGATGACCGCTACGGGTCAAATCGCTGACGTCGGCAATATTAACGATAGATGAAGAGGGCAGGGATACCTCTTTCCCATTTTCCACTGCTACAACATTGTAGCGATAAGGGACCGCCTTCTCAGAAGAGTACGATACAGGGCCGGCTGGCTTGATTGTCAGAGCAGGAGAAACCTTCTGCTTGCTACCTTCATACTTGATGACAACAGGCTCAGGTATCCAGAATACGGGAGAAATTACGTTGACCTCGACAACATCTTTGTCAACATTTCTGTTCTTAAGGATCTCAATGACTCCCTCATCCAACATTTCTTGAACATCTCTGCGCACCTGGCGACACCCTCTCTGATTAATAGAACAAACTCGACATCTATCGTGGTCATGCTCATAATGGCTATAGTCACACAGGAAACGATGCATCTCAACCAGTGATTGTCGGATATGACTGACATATTTAACTTTGTACTTGCTAGGGCAGCCCTGGACCATATTGACAGATTTCCCATGCTCGGGCAATGGGTTCTTCTTCACGTTCGGACCTACGTCCTCGAAAAACAAAATCCCGCTTCTCACAAGGTCTTGCACCTTGGTCTTCAAGGGATCACAGTTCTCCACGTCATGTCCGGGAGCACCTGAATGATATACACAGTGAAGCTCAGGCTTGTACCACCACTAGGGGTTAGCAGGTACAGCGGGAGGGTCTCGTGGAGTAATTAATTTTCTATCAATCAGAGATGGATAGAGTTCAGCGTAAGTCATCGGAATAGGATCAAAAGTGACCCTCTTCCTCTCGTAGCTGGTGTTGGCATTATTGTTATTGTTTTGAGGATGGTAGGCCTCTTGTTGTGGACACTGTTATTGTTGCTGATATTGCTGAGATTGTGGTTGTTGATAATGTTGAGCGTCCCTAAAAACAGGTGCTATATGAGCCACCTGATGCTGGTTGTTGTCTGGGCGGGCAATCTTCCTCTTCACAGAGGGTCTTCTCTTGACATGGGAAGATACAACATGTGCCTCTCCCTCCTTCTTTTTTGCAAAGCTTCCATATCTCTTTGCTGAAGAGCCTTCATCTCGAGTCAAACGTCCTTCACGGACCCCTTTCTCCAGTCTCATTCCCATATTCACCATTTCGGTGAAGTCTGAGGGAGCACTGGCTATCATTCTCTCATAGTAAAATGAACTCAAGGTCTTCAAAAAGATCTTGGTCATTTCTTTCTCCTCAAGGGGTGGCACTATCTGAGCTGCCAACTCGCGCCACCTCTCGGCGTATTCTTTGAAGGTCTCTTTCTCTTTTTGGGACATTGCCCTCAACTGGTCCCTATCAGGAGCCATATCCACATTGTATTTATATTGTTTGACGAAGGCCTCGACAAGATCGTTGAAAGAGCGGATGTTCGAACTTTCCAGACCCATGTACCACCGGAGAGCCGCACCGGATAGACTGTCCTAGAAATAGGGGATGAGCAATTGGTCATTATCAGTCTGCGTCGACATCTTGCGAGCATATATCACAACATGGCTGAGAGGGCATGTGTTTCCCTTATACTTCTCAAAGTCAGGTACTTTGAATTTAATAGGGATCTTCACGTTGGGCACAAGGCACAACTCAGCAGCACTCTTAGCAAAGAGGTCCTTTCCCCTCAAGGTCTTCAGTTCCTTGCGAAGCTCAAGGATTTGATCTTTCATTTCATCCATCTTCTCATAAACGTCTGGGCCCTCAGATGGGTCAGAATGGTAGATGGTATCTTCAACTCTTGGTAATGTATGCACAATGGGAGGTGGCACTGAAAGGACCGGGCTAGATGCCGGCAAAGAAGCAAGAGTAGGAGCAAAACCCTCAGGCATGAAATTGGCGGGCATTCCCCAAGGGAACCCGGCTGGCATAGATGGTGCAAAGTGGGTTGTTGCAGCAGGCACAGTAGAAGTCGCAATCTCAGAAATGACCGTCCTCTGGGGAGGAGTTGAGGGTGTTGGAGAAGACTGGCTCTGAGCGGCCAAGAATGACTCCCTCAGGGCAGTCAATCCGGCTACTTCTTCTTTCAGCTCGCGGTTCTCTTGTTCTAAATGATCCATCAGCCTCGAAGAGTTGGCTCTGGTATAGTACCGGTGAGTCAGCTTGTCTTCAAAATAAATGAAGAACACAGAGTTAGACCATAGGACAAGAAGCCGGGAACAAAACCTGCTTATGCATATGATTTGTTTTTATATAAGAGGAACTATAGAGTTCTATTTGCAAAGTTTGCGAAATATTAAACTTTTATCATATATGGAAACATCTCATAATATTTGGAAAATATTTTTTTTTTACACCAAAGAAGTACAACATTGATAACCAAATACAAGAGAAAAGGAAAATAATCATCTTATGGATCCCTAGAAACAATCATCTAAAGCTCGGAACACAGGAAGATAAGATGCACGAAGCCTCTTCACCTCCTCCTCATAGGCTGCCTCCATATCTGCCTTCTCTTTGGCGAGTCGATCGTACTTCCTCTTCCAAAACTTGGAAGACTGAGGAAGTAGAGAAGTCCATGCATCATTAGGATCATCAATAACCTGCTGCTCGAGAAACTCAATCAAAGCATCTTTCTCCTTGATCTGCTGAAGCAACTCTTCTCGTTCACGGATCCAAGCACGTGAACGGTCTTCATCTCTCAACTCCTCTACTCCTTGGTCAGGGAGGGTTGTAGGCCCAACCATAACCAAAGGTGTAGGTCTCGGATACTCGTAAGGCATGAGGTACTCAGAAGCTCTCCTCCTAACCCAAGCAGTGTAAGGCTCCAAAGCGACACAATTCTTTTGACCTAGTTCCTTCCTCCCTTTCCTATGAATCTTGCGCCAAGCACGAACCATCCTGTCTTTCAAGCCTTGGGGATCTTTACCCTCCTGAAAGAACACACCCTCCAAAAAAATGTTATTGGGTTTATCCTTTAGGGGGAACCCAAGCTGACGACGTGCCAAAACGGGGTTGTAGCTAATCCCACCACATGTACCAAGAAGAGGTACATTGGAGAATTCACCACAAGAGTCGATAATCTGCACACCATCATACACGCGATTGTACCAAGAGATATCATCATTCGTGAGAGACATAAGTCTCGTGGACCACCGTAGACATCCTTTGTTCTCCTTGAAGGCGACCGTCTGCGGCATGTAAGAAATAAACCACTTGTACAACAGAGGCAAACAACATACAATGGCACCACCGCCTTTTGCATTCCTCATATGCAAAGAGAAGTAAGTGTCACCCAACAGAGTCAGAACGGGATTAAGAGTAGAGAAAATCCTAATAGCGTTCACATCCACAAACTTGTCGATGTTGGGGAATAACACTAACCCATAGATGAGAAGTACAAATATGGCCTCAAAGGTGTCCTCACTCATGGCCTTCCCATATACAGTGGCTTGAGCAATGAGGAACTCAGAAGGGAGACCTTGAATTCCACCTTTGGTAGTCATATGAGCACCAACAAGATATTCATCTATATGCAACATATCAACGATCTCCTGAGAAGTAGGAATACTCTCCAAGCCACTGAACGGTAACTGGTCTAGAATAGGTATGCCCACAAGATAGGCGTACTCCTCGAGCGTGGGCAAAAGCTGAAAATCCGGAAATGTGAAGCAATGGTACAAAGGATCATAAAACTGCACCAATACACTCATCAATCTTTCGTCCACCTGAGTAGTCAGAAGAGATAGAAGCTTCCCAAAACGAGCTTTGAAACCCAAAGGATCTAATACATAAGATGTCAATTTCCTTAGCTCTTTCAAGTCTGGTTGTTTGAAACTGTACTTCTTTGTATTTCTTCTTTGTATTTCCATGTCTGAAAATTTGCAAATAGACCTCTTAAGTTCCTTGAAGATTTTCTTATTATTGATGATATGGATGCAAATGGGTGCATGAATGCATGGATGCAACAATCACACTCAAGGATCAAGCAAAGCATACCAAACAAAGGTCATGGGATGGATCATACTATCCTTAATATCAATCATCCATTTTGGTGGATTATGGTTTACACCTTATCAACACCCATGTTCCGTTGATATTAAGGATACATGAACGGATCAACCACGAATCAAGGGTTTATTGCAAGTCACGAGCATGGAGTCTCGGTTAAGAACCACCCAAAGGGAGTGTACTAGGGTTTAACCCACCAAACATGTTCTACAAGAAGTTCCCATAGTCATCATCCCATCTTTCGGATATTATCGGAGAAACGACTACTCGTATCCCAAAAATAATATAAAGAGAGACTCTTATGAGTGTAGTATCGCGTAACAATCGTATCAAATCTTACACTTGAACGACATTCGCACTACATCCTAAGAATAGGCCAAGAGGGGCTAGGTAAACTAAGGTCCTTGGCTTCTAAGGTCTATATTGGAAAGAGTAATATCTAACCACAACTACTTGTGTGACATTATTGATCCCAACATGACCTCCACCAAGTGAATGGGCTTGCAAGTCAACTTGCCAAGGAATAACTCCACACAAGTCAACAAGACTATGCCATTCTCCTATCCTAAGTGCACTCGAGTTCGGGTATAGAACTCATCTCACAATGTTCACCAAGCATACAAGGAATTAATATTCAAGCAATTCAATCATTACATACAATACAGTAATCCCAAATTACACAAAAATATGTCACAAAACAATATACAATACAATACAACAAATATGAAAAGTAGGCAAAACCCACTAGGCAATTGTCCCCAGCAGAGTCGCCACTTTTCTGTAGCGGGGTATTCGTTACCATTAGAGATATTGACTAAATCCAAGGTAAACCATACAAGTCGAGTCGCCACCTCACTTCTATTTATCAAAAGGAATGGTTAGAAAGCGAACAAAAACCTAAAAGTTTTATCGAATCAAAAACTAGTAAAAATGTCAGAGATCGAGGTAAGGGGGTTGGTTATGCAATGGGAAGGTTTGAAGCACCCAAAACATACAAGAGGTAAGGGATAAGAGAACAAGACCACAAATGGAGTTCCTCTCTTGAGATCATAGTGATGATCCAAGTAGCTCTCATCCTTTGGAATATGCAAGCAAGACAAACAAACATTTAAGCAATTAAGCACACAATCACAACAAGCTCCTAGGAATCTTCCAATGGCTTTTAGATCTCTCTCTCTCTTAGAGGCTCATGGCAATGGTTCCTCAATTTGGCTTAATGTTGGAATCCCTAGCACAAGAACACACACATTATTAAGTTCCATAATGCAATCAAAGAATGGACAAGAGGGAGTTTAGAATTTAATCCTTTCAATGTTCATCTTCAAGTTTTAAGCATTCTAAAGGCATGAGGCCTAGTTGCTCTTTGACATTTTAAGCACTCTAAAGGCATGAGGCCTAGTTGCTCTTCAAACTCCATTATCTTGGGTAAGGTCCTAATCATCTAAGTCCTTTTGTCCATTTTTGCAATTGGTTCACAACAACCAAAACAAAACACAAGCACAATAATATATACACAATTATATGCTCAAGTGAGCAAAAGGCAAATTGCATTAACATAAACATGTGCTCAAGTGAGCAAAGGGAAAAGCAAATGAATAATATGTGCAAGAATACTAAATTGCATAAAAGTAAAGAGCAATAATTTAATGTTAATAGTCAATGGTTAATGTTAGTAGTTAGTGTGCCATAAGGCAAATTTAGCGCTATATTAAGCAATCGTAATTGGACTTATGTAGAAGTCACAACTATCTGAGGCCGGTCAATAATAATATAGGCAACAACACAAGTTATAAGTCTTGATTAGTAAACCAAGTTCCAACAACTTACCATGCCAAAAAAGAAGAAAAGAAATGATCTTGTATTGGTTTAAGTTCTTTGCATGATTTAGGAAGCAATCTATCCTTAATGCAAAGCCATTCACTTGATCAATTGATCAAGATGAATTAGATTTGAATCAAGGAAGATTAAGCCTCCCTAATCAATGCTAACTTATCAACCTTTAACTCATTGATCCAAAAGAAAAGAAGAAGATGAATAATGGAGATGAAGAATTAAAGCGCATGAAATGAAATGGAATGTACCAATCTATTAAGAGTTGACCAAAGACATTGAGGATCATGGTCAAACAATCAAAAACAGAAGTGGGATGAAGATTGGAAGTCAAGAAATAAACAAAATATTTTTGGCTTTTTTAATATTTGAAAATAAACTTGAATTAAAATATTAAAGAAAGGTCAAACTTCAAATTCACTTCAAATCAACTTTGAAAAGTTCAAGTGAATTATCCCAAGTTCAACAAGGTCAAACAAAGTTTGACAAAAAATTTCAGCATTTTTAAAAGTCAGCAACTATTTTTAATCAATTAAAAATGAATAAAAAATAACCTAATTGAACTAAAATCTCAAATAAATCTCAAATCAATTAAAAAATTGATGACAATATTTTCGGAGATCCATCATCATTCAAAGAGGTTAGGACAATATTTTTGTATTTTTTGAATATCAAAAACTATTTAAAATGAATTAAAAATAACCAGAAAAGAGAAAATTCACAAAAAACTATCAAATGATAAAATAAAAAATATTAAAAATCATTTTTAAAAACTAGAGTTAAAAAGAGAAATAATGCAATTGGTCCCAAATTTTTTGGAATTCAAATGAAAGAGTTATGAATTTTTGAAGTTAAATGAAATAAAAGAAATAAAATGGAAATTATAAAAATCAGAAAAAACCACAGCGCTTGGATGGAACCTCATTAATTGACGTGTCCAATCTGATGGTCATGAAGCGCCCGCGTACCAAAGGCTCAAGTCAATGCAACCACACACTGAATTTAAATAATTCATATCATTGGAGGGTGGAGATTAGATCTGGGAATCAGATCCAAGGGCCCATATTCAACCTGGCGAATGGACGGTGGTGTAAACCACCGTCTTCTTTGGCGAGCTTGTATTTTTCGGCCAAAGTTGCAGGTCATAAAATCTCAACTAAAGGGGACGATCCTCATATCATTGGAAAGGTGGGGTGATGTACATCACCCCTGTACCATCTATTTTCACTCTAGATCTCCATGGTAAGACAAATTAGAGGTTGAAAAATATGGTGTTCAACTGGAACTTAATGGATTTCTGAAATTAAAAGCACAGTCAAGTTGCCTCTAATGAGAGGACTTCAGCCAAGCAAAAGGACACAAGAAAGAAGCTATAAATGAAGAGTTTCGAAGCAAATAAGTTATGGTATCCACCTTTGAAATGCAGATCTTGAGAGCACGATTCTCCTCAACTAATGCTTGCAGTAGGATCTGGTGATGAAGATGAAGCAATGCCAAGGAATTGTAGGTCTGAGAATCAACCAAGGTAGTTGAAATTCAAATCTGAATTTTTAAGAAGAAAGTGAAAATTCCTTTGAGTATGGTTATGGATTTCAATCTTGCAGCATTTCAGGCGCCTTCAGGTTGCCAATTGAATGAAATGGTGCTTCTATTTATAGATGGAAATGCAAGGCAAGGGTGATCAAACTCATGTGCATGAAGTTGGGTCCTCCATGCATGGGCCTGTACAGGCGCATGTGAGGCCCAAACTCAATTGCATTTGGAAGCTGATGATCAAACAAATTGAAATGGACGTGCAGTTTGCAAGGCATTGGCTTGTGCGTGGATATTTAACATGAAATGCATAATTGGTCACAAAACTTCACCTCTTCGAAAATGCCAATTGAAAAATTGAAACATAGGCATGTGGGTGATGGTTGGAAAGGTCTTGACATGAGGAACAAATGTTATGTTGAACAAAAACTCATTTGGAGTGTGGAAATTTATGAAAACAAGCCATGAAGTTCAATGCATAAAATATGCCTTTGAGAAATTTGTCAAAATGAACCAACTTCAAGCCCTTCTGTTTTGATGATGCAAGCTTCAAATGGAAAAACGTCCAACATCAAAGTTGTATATCTTTTTAATACAATAAATTTGGAGTTAAAGTTTACATCATTTGGATTTTTGATGAAGAAGTTATGGGCACTTGAAGTTGGACTTTTTTACATTTCAATGCATTTGGCCCAAAGTGACCTATAATATTTTGCCTTATCACATGTATTTATTTTGAGATTTTGAAATTTTGTTCAAAATAAAATTTGAATTAGACACAATAATATTTCCAATTCATTTGGTTCCACCTCAAAATCATAAAAAATGAATGAGTTATGTTCTTGGGAAGTTGACCAAAAATTAGGGTTTCAGTCAAAATGACCTATAATGTCCTGGAATGGATGATGACCTTCCAAGCTTCAAATCCAACTTTGATGAAAATGAAAGTTGTTCATATTGTCCTTAAGAACAATTTTTCTCTTGGGATCATCTCCATTTCACCAACACATAAAAATTTAGGTCTCAGTGTATTTCAAAATATTCAGATGAATTGATTGATCAACTTCTCAAGTTCACAACTCATATCTTGATGAATTGATGATTGAGGAAACTCAAATAAGTTCAAATATGCATTAAATGATGAATTAAAGAACTTCCCTTGATTGTTTTTGACCATGGGCTGGGGTTGCTTCATGAACAAGGCACACTTGGTACACAGATGAATTAGGGTTTCCTTGGGACACAACCTCAAACCCTTTGACTTGCTTTGATCAAAATGATGAATTGAGATACTAGGGAGGCATATTTGATGGATGAGAGCTTTGGGAACCATTGCCATGCTTGCTTTCATCTTCTTATGGCCATATCATTGCACAAAGGATCACCTAGAAGCTTTTAGATCTTATGACTACTCAAGCTACAAACAAAAGATGTTAGTGACATATTTTTGTGCTTTTGGTTAGTAAATAAAATGAGAAAAGCAATGATATACAAATCAAGCATGCTTGGTGATCTCAAACCACTCACAAGGGGTCCCATCCAAAGGGAAGAAGCCAAGATGCTCATGATCCTTGAGGCTTGGCAAATGCAATGTTATGATGCCATGAGGGATCTTAGGGCCAAAATTGGGGTCTTACAACATGCAACAAACCCTTGATTCGCGGTTGTTCCGTTCTCGTATATCCTTAATATCAATGGAACTTGGGTGTTGATAAGGTGTAAACCATAATCCACCAAAATGGATGATTGATATTAAGGATGACTTGATCCATCCCGTGACCTTTGTGTGGTGTGATTTGCTTGATCCTTGAGTGTGATTGTTTCATCCATGCATTCATCCACATCCATATCATCAACAATAGAAAATTTTCAAGGAACTTAAGAGGTCTATTTGCTAATTTTCATACATGGATAAGCAAAGAAGGAATACGAAGAAGTACAATTTTGGACAACCCGACTTGAAAGAGTTAAGGAGTTTGACATCTTATGTATTAGATCCCTTGGAGTTCAAAGCTCTCCATGGGAAGCTTCTGTCTATTCTTGCTATTCAAGTGGATGAAGGTTTGATGAGTGTGTTGTTGCAGTTCGATGATCCCTTGTACCGTTGCTTCACTTTTCCGGATTTCCAGCTTTTACCTACGCTTGAGGAGTATGCCTATATTATGGGTATACCTATCCTAGATCAGTTTCCGTTCAGTGGCTTGGAGAGAGTTCCTTCTTCCCAAGAGATTGTTGATCTGTTGCATATAGATGAATCTATTATTGGTTCTCATATGACTACCAAAGGTGGAATTCAAGGTCTCCCATCTGATTTCTTCATTGCTCAAGCTACTTATTTTGGGAAGGCCATAAGTGAGGACGCCTTTGAGGCCATATTTGTACTTCTCATAAATGGGCTAGTGTTATTCCCCAACATCGACAATTTCGTGGATGTGAACGCTATTAGGATTTTCTATACTCTTAATCTTGTTCCTACTCTGATGGGTGACTCTTATTTCTCTTTGCATATGAGGAATGCAAAGGGTAGTGGTACCATTGTGTGTTGTTTTCCTCTGTTGTACAAGTGGTTTATTTCGCACTTGCCACAAACGCTCACCTTCAAGGAGAACAAAGGATTTCTACGGTGGTCCACGAGACTTATGTCTCTCACTAATGATGATATCTTTTGGTATAACCGTGTATATGATGGTGTGCAGATTATTGACTCTTGTGGTGAATTCTCCAATGTGCCTCTTCTTGGTACATGTGGTGGGATTTACTACAACCCTGTTTTGGCACGTCATCAGCTTGGGTTCCCCATAAAGGATAAACCTAATAACATTTTGTTAGAATGTGTGTTTTTTCAAGAGGGTAAAGATCCCCAAAACTTGAAGGGCAGGATGGTCCGCGCTTGGCGCAAGATTCATAGGAAGGGAAGGAAAGAAAGAGCTTCGTCCGAAGAATTGTATTGCTTTGGATCCCTACACCTCGTAGGTAAGGAGGAGAGCTTCTAAGTACCGCATGCCCTATGACTATCCGATACCTAAACCTCTGGTTATGGTTGGGCCTTCAACCCTCCGTAACCAAGGAGTAGAGGAGTTGAGAGATGAAGACCGTTCACGTGCTTGGGTCTGTGAGCGAGAGGAGCTACTTCAGCAACTTGGAGATAAGGATGCTTTGATAGAGTTTCTGGAGCATCAGGTTATCGACAAGCCTGATGATGTGGTGACTTCTCTTCTTCCTCAGTCATCCAGGTTTTGGAAGAGGAAGTATGACCGTCTCACTAAGGAGAAGGCAGATATGGAGGCAGCCTATGAGAGAGAGGTGAAGAGGCTTCGTGCAGCTTATTTTCCGGTCTCGAGAGCTTTGGACGATTGTTTCTAGGGTTCCATAGGATATTCATTTTCCTTCTCTCTTGTATTGTATTTTGGTTACCAAGACTGTACTTCTTTGGTGTAAAAATATTTCCAGATATTATTGATATGATTATTCTATTATATGTCTAAAAGATTAATATTTTCAAATATTTGCAAATAGATCTCTAAAGAGTTCCTCTGATTAAAAAATAAAATCATATGCACAAGCATTGCATGCATCATAAGCATAAGCAGGTTTTATTCAGGGCTTCTTGATCAGTGGTCTAACTCTGTGTTCTTCATTTATTTTGAAGACAAGCTAACGCACCGGTACTATACCAGAGCCAACTCATCAAAGCTAATGGATCACCTCGAGCAAGAAAACAGAGAACTCAAGGAGGAAGTGGCAAGATTGACTGCCCTGATGGAGTCATTCTTGGCCGCCCAAAGCTAGTCTTCTCCGACGCCTTCAACTCCTTCCCAGAGGACGGTCATTTCAGAGGTAGCTTCCTCTACCGTGCCTACTGCCAGTGCTCACTTTGCTTCGTCTGCTATGCCAACCGGGTTTCCCTGAGGGATGCCCGTTAATTTTGTTCTAAAAGGTCTCGCCCCTACATTTGCTTCTCTGCCGGCATCTAGCCCGGTCCTCGCTATGCCACCTCCAGTTGTGCATACTTTGTCGAGAGTTGATGATACCATTTATCACTCTGAGCCATCTGAGGGCCTAGATGTGTACGAGAAAATGGACGTTATGAATGATCAATTCGTTTAGCTGCACAAGGAAATTAAAACTCTAAGAGGGAAGGAACTCTTTGGCAAATCTGCTGCTGAGCTATGCCTCGTGCCAAACGTCAAGATTCCTATCAAATTCAAAGTGCCTGACTTTGAAAAGTACAAAGGAATACCTTGCCCGCTCAGCCATCTTGTGATGTACGCACGCAAGATGTCAACTCAAACTAACAACGATCAACTCCTGATCCACTACTTCCAGGACAGCCTGTCCGGTCCCGCATTGAGTTGGTATATGGGCTTGGATAGTGTGAATATTCGCTCCTTCAACGACCTTGGCGAAGCCTTCGTCAAGCATTACAAGTACAACGTTGATATGGCTCCCGATAGGGACCAACTAAGGGCCTTGTCCTAGAAGGAGAAAGAAACATTCAAGGAGTACGCCCAGAGGTGGCTGTAGCGGGGTATTCGTTACCATTAGAGATATTGACTAAATCCAAGGTAAATCATACAAGTCAGGTCGCCACCGCACTTCTATTTATCCAAAGGAATGGTTAGAAAGCGAACAAAAACCTAAAAGTTTTATCGAATCAAAACTAGTAAAAAAGAGAGTCAGAGATCTGGGTAAGGGGGTTGGTTATGCAATGGGAAGGTGTTAGGCACCCAAAACATCCTAGGTACTCCTAGGGAGCCCTTTTCACACTTGTTGTAAGGTTGTTGTTTTGTGAAGAATTTGTTTGTGCAAACATGATTGAAGAGATGAGAAGAGAATATACAAGTTATTTACATTTTGTGTTTGGATGGATAAACCCATTGCCTACGTACCATCTTCAAAAAGATTAGGATCAAAACCTCGTAGTTCGGGGTAAAAATCTCAAAAATGAGTGGGTGAATTGATTGGTCCAAAAGCCTTAAGGTCTTTTGTTATCCAAGGGAGAAAACTCAACCTAAAACCACAAATCCACCATGTGAGGATAGCTTCAACATGCTAGTAAGGGGTTAACCCTATAATAAGCATGGAAGACTCATTGTCCATCACTAAGGATATAGGTGAGTATTACATCTACCACCAAGATAACTCAAACCTAACAGCTAAAGGTTATGAAAAATTTGATTAAGGAAGTGGCCATTGGAACCACAAAAAGACATTTGAATGGGTGATATTTACCAATTAGAAGTATATACAAAATGGTCAAAGTGGACTTAAAGATTCAATTCAAAATAAGTATTATGAAAAGAAGGTTTGAAAATCAAAAGCATAAGGCTTAGGTTTCTAATGTTGAAAACAAATGTTAAATGTTTGCACAAAAGTTTTGGCTTGGGTTAGAGTGGATTGAAGAAGAAGAAGGGCTAAAGTCCTAAGCATGCAACAGATAAGGAAAAAGAAACAAAACCACAATGGAGTTCCTCTCTTGAAATCATATTGATGATCCAAGTAGCTCCCATCCTTTGGAATAAGCAATCAGATAAACATAAACCCAAGCAATCATTAATCAAATGAACTCTTGGAAGGCTCTTTAAGACATCTTGTAACTCTTTCTCTTAGAAGCTCATGGCAATAGTTCCTCAAGTTTGAATCAAGACGGAATCCCTAGCATAAGAACAGACACATCAAAGAGTTTTATGAAACAAATCAAGAATGGACAAGAGTGAGTTTAGAGGCTTGGTCCTTCTAATCCATCTTCATCATTAAGGTCCTTTTACTTCAATTTTGCATAGGGAATGTCCTAGAAACTAAGTCCATTTGTCCATTTTGCATTTGGTTCTCAACAATCAAAACAAAACACAAGCACAATAGTATATACACAATTATGTACTCAAGTGAGCAAAAGGCAAATGGCATTAACATAAACATGTGCTTAAGTGAGCAAAGGGAAAAGCAAATGGATAATATGTGCAAGAATAGTAAATTGCATAAAAGTAAAGAGCAAAAAGTAAATGTTAATGGTTAATGGTTAATGGTTAATGTTAGTAGTTAGTGTGCCATAAGGCAAATTTAGCGCTATGTTAAGCAATCGTAATTGGACTTATGTAGAAGTCACAACTATCTGAGGCCGGTCAATAATAATGTAGGCAACAACACAAGTTAGAAGTCTTGATTAGTGAACCAAGTTCCAACAACTTGCCATGCCAAAAAGAAGAAGAGAATTGATCTTGTATTGGTTTAAGTCTTTTGCATGATTTAGGAAACAACCTATCCTTAATGCAAAGCCATTCACTTGATCAATTGATCAAGATGAATTAGATTTGGATCAAAGAAGATTAAGCCTCCCTAATTAATGCTAACTTATCAACCTTCAACTCATTGATCAAAAAGAAAAAAGAAGAAGAAGAAGAAAGAGATGAACAATGGAAAAGGAAATGGAAAGATTAAAATGCATAAGGTGAAATAAAATGTACCAATCCATGTGTATTGACCAAATGACATTGAAAGTCAAAGTCAAACAATAAGAAACCAGAAATGGGATGAAGATTGGAGGTCAAATAATAAGCAAAATATTTTTGGCATTTTTAATATTAAAATAAACTTGAATTTAAAATAAAAGAAAGGTCAAACTTCAAAATCACTTCAAATCAACCTTGAAAGGTCCAAGTGATTTATCCCAAGTTCAACAAGGTCAAATAAAGTTTGACAAAAAATTTCAGCATTTTTAAAAGTCAGAAACTATTTTTAAATCAATTAAAAATGAATAAAAATAACCTAATTGAACTAAAATCTCAAATAAATCTCAAATCAATTAAAAAATTGATGAGAATATTTTTCATACATTCATCATCATTCAAATAGGTTAGGAAAATATTTTTATATTTTTTGAATATCAAGAACTATTTAAAATGAATTAAAAATAACCAGAAAAGAGAAAATTCACAAAAAATATCAAATGACAAGATAAAAAATATTAAAATTCAGAATTAGAAACTAGAATTTTTTTGGAGAAGAATGCAATTGGTCCCATATTTTTTGGAATTAAAATGAAGGAGATATGAATTTTTGAAAATAATGGAAATAAAAGAAATAAAATCAGAAAATAAGAAATTCAAAAAAACAAGGAGCGTTTGATCAAGCCTCATTAATTGACGTGGCTGATCAAACGCTCCAGAAGCGTGCGCTCATGGTAGGCTTTAGTCAATGCGAAACATGTGGCATTATTGAAAGTAAACAAAATGCATGGGTGAGATTAAAACGTGGGAGATGCATCCAACGATCCAGATTGAATCTGGCATGGTGGACGGTGGTCCACGCCATCGTCTTCTCGGGCGAGCACTCAAGCTCCGGCCATAGTTGCAGGTCCTCCAAACTCAACCAAAATCCACGATCTAGGTACCAAATTAAAGCTGGGGTGATGTACATCACCCCTGTACCATCCATTTCTACTCTAGATCTCTATAGTGAGAGAAATTAGAGGTCGAAACTTGATGGTGTTCATCATGAACTTGTTAGATTTCAAAAATTAAATGCACAGTAATGATGCCTCTATTGAGAGGACTTCAGCCAACACAAAATCCAAGCAAATAGATCAATAAATGGTGAATTTCGAAGAGAAAACCAGTTGAAGAACAACCTTGAATTCTGGAGATTTGAGCTTGCTTCCTTTGGCCAAATAGAAGATCAATGGAGTATGAAAGAGAGGTCTAGGAACTTTAGATCTAGAAATTTAACCTGATTTAGTTGAATTTCAGATCTGAGAATTTGAAGAAAATGGAAAATAGTTCCTTTAGGTGTGGCTCAGTTTTGATTTCTACAGAACTTCAGGTTGATTCATGGATGAAATTTGAATGGAGTGAGGCTCTTATTTATTGATGGAAAGGCAAGGTAAGTGTGATCAAAGCCGTGTGCATGGAATTGGATATTCATTGCATGGGCTTGCATGATCATTCAAAAGGCCCAAATTCAATGCCAAATGCACTCTGAAGCATAGTTGAGCTGAAATGGTCGTGGATTTGGCAATGCACAATCTTGTAAAATGAATTCCAACATGTTATGCATAATCATGCCTAAAACTTCTCCTCTTTGAAAATGCCATTTGCCAAATCCAAACATGAGCATGTGAGTAATGGTTGGAAAGGTTTTGATGTAAGGAATAATTGTTATGTTGGGAAAAAATCCATTTGAAGTGTGGAAATTGGTTAATTTTGAGTTTAAAGTGCAAGGTGCAAAACATGTAAAGGCAAAGTTTCTAAATTTGGCCAATGTTCAAGCCCTTCTGTTTTGATGATGCAAGCCCCAAATGAAAAAACCTCCAACATCAAAGTTGTAGATATCTTCAAGTCAATCAAAATGGACTCAAATTTTGCATCATTTGGATTTTTGATGAAAGAGTTATGGGCACTTAAATTTGGACTTTTTTGCCTTTCAATGCATTTGGTCCAAAGTGACCTATAATGTTTTGCATTATCACATGTATTTCCTTTGAGATTTTCAAATTTTGTTCAACATAACATTTGAAGTAGACATCTTAAGCTTTCTAATTAATTTGATCCCACCTCAAAATCATAAAAAATGAATGAGTTATGTCCTTGAGAAGTTGACCCAAAATTAGGGTTTTAGTCAAAATGACCTATAATGTCTTGGAATGGGAGATGACCTTCCAAGCTTCAAATCAATTTTTGATGAACATGAAAGTTGTTCATATTGTCCTTAAGAACATTTGTGACTTTGGGATCATCTCCATTTGACCAACACATAAAAAGTTAGGCCTCAGTGCATTTCAAAATAGTCAGATGAATTGACTGATCAACTTCTCAAGTCCACAACTCATATCTTGATGAATTGATGATTGAGGACACTCAAATAAGTTCAAATATGCATTAAATGATGAATTAAAGAACTTCCCTTGATTGTATTTGATCATGGGCTGAGGTTGCTTCAAGAGCAAGGCATTGTGGTGCACAGATGAATTAGTGTTTCTTTGGGGAACAAACCTCAAACCCTTTGACTTGATTTTGATCAAAATGATGAATTGAGATGCTAGGGAGGCATATTTGATGGAGGATAGCTTTGGGAACCATTACCATGCTTGCTTTCCTCTTCTTTTAACCATATCTTTGCACCAATGATCTCCTTGAAGCTTCTGGCCTTGTGATTGCTCAAGCTACAAACAAAAGATGTTAGTGACATATTTTTTTGTGCTTTTGGTTAGTGAACAAAATAAGAAAAGAAATGATATACAATTCAAGCATGCTTGGTGATCTCAAACCACTCACAAGAGATCCCACCCAAAGGTAAGGGGAACCAAGATGCTTATGATCCTTGAGGCAATGCAAATGCAATGTTATGATGCCATGAGGGATCTTAGGGACAAAATTAGGGTCTTATAGTGGCGTGAATTGGCTGCACAGATTGTGCCCCCGCTCGAAGAGAAAGAAATGACGAAAATCTTTCTTAAGACTTTAAGCTCTTTCTACTACGAGCGGATGATTGTTAGCGCTCCTTCTGATTTCACTGAGATGGTGAACATGGGGATGCGACTAGAGGAGGGAGTCAGGGAAGGGCGCCTAACCAGAGAAGAAGGCTCTTCTGCGAAACGTGATGGGGCGTTTGCCAAGAAGAAAGATAGAGAAGCACATGTTGTGTCCTCCCATGTCAATTAAAGAAGACCCTCTGTGAAGAGGAAGACTGTGCGTCCCGCCAGTAACCAGCACCAGGTGGCTCATATAGCACCTACCTTTAGGGAAAATCAACATTATCAACATCAGAACAAGCAACAACAACATCAACAATATCAACAGCAACAACATCGTCCACAAGAGCAGGCCTACCAACCTCGAAACAACAATCAAACTAGCACTAGCTATGATAGGAAGAGGGTCACTTTTGATCCTATTCCAATGAATTATGCAGAGCTATATCCTTCACTGATTGAAAGGAAGCTGATTACTCTACATGACCCACCTGCTGTACCGACCAACCCTCAGTGGTGGTACAAGCCCGAGCTTCACTGTGTTTATCATTCCGGTGCTCCCGGACATGATGTGGAGAATTGTTACCCTCTCAAGACCAAGGTTCAAGACCTTGTTAGAAGTGGTATTTTGTTTTTCGAGGACGTAGGTCCTAACGTGAAGAAGAACCCATTGCCCGAGCATGGAAAATCTGCTGTTAATATGGTTCAGGGTTGCCCTGGCAAGTACAAGGTCAGATATGTCATCCATATCAGACAATCTTTGGTCGAGATGCATAGACTGTTATGTGAATACAGTCACTATGAGCATGACCATGATAGCTGCCGTGTATGCACTATCAACGAGAGAGGATGTCGCCAAGTCAGGAAAGACATCCAAGAAATGCTAGATCAGGGTGTGATCGAGATACTTCAGAATCGTGATGAGGACGAAGTTAATGTTTATCCCCTATCTTCAGAATGCCTGAGCCTGTTGTTGTCAGATATGATGGCAGCAAGCAAAAGGCTTTTCATACTCTCATTATTAAGCCAGCTGGCCCTGTTCCATACTCTTAAGACAAGGCTGTTCCCTATCGATATAATGCGGTTGCATTAGAAGATGGGAAGGAGGTGCCTCTACCCTCCACTTCTGTGACAAGTATTTCTGATGTCAGTGGATTGACCCAGTGGTCGTGTTTTTTCGGCGTCGCCAAAACCCCAAGTTGACACCAGAAGAGCTGATGTCGTTGTTGATAATGTTGCCCGTCCTGTAGTGACTTTTTCTACTTCTCCGAATCCGGCACTTGTTGTTGATAAACTTGTCACTGTTGCTAAAACCCCTATCCCTGCTGGCCAGAATGGCATATTGAGAGAGGACTGTGATGAGATGCTGAGGCTCATCAAGAGGAGCGAGTATAACGTTGTAGATTAGCTGCTACAAACTCCATCAAAGATATTTGTGCTATCTTTGTTGATGAACTCCGAACCACACCGTGAAGCTTTGCAGAGGGTGTTGGACGTGGCATACGTGGATCATGATGTCATAGTAGAACAATTTGATAGCATTGTTAAACATTACTGCTTGTAACAACTTGAGTTTCTGCAATGCTGATCTTTCCGAGGCGGGAAAAGACCATAATTTGGCACTACACATCTCTTTGAACTGCAAGGATGATGCCTTGTCTAATGTGCTGGTAGACACAGAATCATTGCTGAATGTGTTGCCAAATTCCACTCTTGCAAAACTTTCATACGAGGGGCCTCCCATGCGGCAGAGTGGAGTGGTTGTGAAAGCTTTTAATGGATCTAGAAAGACTGTGATTGGCGAGGTTGAGCTCCCAATAAAGATAGGACCCAGTGATTTCCAGATCACTTTCCAGGTCATGGATATCCACCTATCATATAGCTGCTTGTTAGGCAGACCATGGATTCACGAGGCAGGCACCGTGACATCCACCCTACACCAAGAGTTGAAGTTCATAAAGAACAAGAAGTTGGGGGTGGTAGGGGGGAGAAGGCTCTCTTGGTAAGCCATTTGTCTTCCTTTTCTGACATTGGTGCTGAGGATAAGGTTGGGACGTCGTTCCAAGCTTTGTCTATTGTTGAGCCTTCTAAGAAAGGAAATTCTTCATTTGTGTCCTACAATGATGCGAAGTTGGCCATTGAGCATGGTGCAACTACTGGTTTAGGACAAATGATTAAGTTGGAAGACAATAAATCTCGGGTTGGCATACGGTACTCTTCAGGCACTTTCAACAAGCACGTTTTGTTTCAGAGTAGTGGTTTCATCCACACGGTCGAAGACCAAGAGGCTGCTGCTATAATGGAAGATGATGCAGAGGAAGATTTTGGCAACTTTGTCATCCCTGGAGGAGTCTGCAATAATTGGGTTGCTGTTGATGTTCCAACAGTTGTCCATAAGTCCACGTAATGTTCATTTTGTTTAAAAACCCTTCTCCCATGCCAAAGGGAGAAGTGATGACATTATTGGCACATTAATACAATGATATTCATTCAATAATTACATGTTACATGTTTGTTTTTCCAAATTATTTTCACTTTTTTCTTTTTTGCATGAAATTGGTGATCACCAAAAAACCTTAAAAAGAGAAGATTGTGTTCGCAAAGTGAAGATTGGGGCACTTCTGGAGGAGTATGTGAAGAAGGGGTTGACAGAATTGCTACAAGAATATGTCGACGTCTTTGCCTGGTCATATGAAGACATGCCTGGTCTGGATACTGATATCGTGCAACATTTCCTACCTTTGAAGCCTGAGTGTGTGCCTGTAAAGCAGAAGCACAGAAGAACTCATCCTAATATGGCAGTGAAGATTAAAGAAGAAGTTCAGAAGCAAATTGATGTGGGGTTTCTGGTGACTTCTACATATCCTCAATGGGTGGCCAATATTGTGCCCGTGCCTAAGAAATATGGAGAAGTCCGAATGTGTGTGGACTATAGAGACTTGAATAAAGCTAGTCCGAAAGATGATTTTCCTCTACCATATATTGATATGTTGGTCGATAATACAGCTAAATTCAATGACTTCTCATTTATGGACAGATTTTCCAGTTATAATCAAATCAAAATGGCACCTAAGGATATGGAGACGACAACATTCATCACACCTTGGGGAACATTCTATTATCGAGTGATGCCCTTCGGTTTGAAGAATGCCAGAGCCACGTATCAATGAGCTATGACTACCTTGTTTCATGATATGATGCACAAGGAGATCGAGATGTATGTTGACGATATGCTCACAAAGTCGAGAACGGAAGTTGAACATGTAGAGTATTTGTTGAAGCTTTTTCAGCGTTTGAGGAAGTACAAACTCCGTCTGAATCCGAACAAGTGTACATTTGGAGTCCGTTCCGGCAAGTTATTGGGCTTTATTGTCAGTGAAAGAGGTATTGAGGTTGATCCTGCCAAGGTCAAAGCAATACAAGAGATGCATGCGCCCATAACTGAGAAGCAAGTCTGAGGTTTTCTTGGCCGCTTGAATTATATTTGTAGATTTATATCCCACATGACTGCCACATGTGCGCCAATATTCAAGCTCCACCGGAAAGATCAGCGTCATGACTGGACCGAGAATTTCCAAAAAGGCTTTGACAGTATCAAAGAGTATCTGTCTGAGCCTCTGATTCTGTCTCCGTCTGTGGAAGGGAGACCCTTGATTATGTACTTGACTGTTCTTGAAGACTCTATGGGTTGTCTATTGGGTCAGCAAGGTGAATCAAGGAAGAAAGAATATGTTATATACTACCTGAGTAAGAAGTTCACTGATTGCGAGTCTCGATACTCAATGCTTTAGAAAACATGATGTGCTTTGGCTTGGGCTGCTAAGCGCTTATGCCAGTATATGTTGAATCATACGACTTGGTTGATATTCAAAATGGATCCAATCAAGTATATCTTTGAGAAGCCTGATTTAACTGGGAGGATTGCCCGTTGACAAATGTTGTTGTCTAAGTATGATATTGAGTATCGAGCTCAGAAAGCTATTAAAGGTAGTATCTTGGCTGACCACTTGGCACATCAACCAATTGAGGATTATCAGTAAGTTCAGTACGACTTCCCTGATGAGGGGATTCTGTATTTGAAGCTAAAAGGTTGCGATGAGCCTACGCTCGATGAAGGTCCAGAGCCTGGTTCCCGATGGAGCATGGTGTTTGATGGTGCTGTAAATCAATATGGGAATGGTATTGGGGCAGTGATTATTACTCCTCAGGGCACACATATTCCTTTTACAACAAGGCTAACTTTCAAATGCACGAATAATATGGCGGAGTATGAGGCCTGTATTATGGGTTTGGAAGAGTGTATTGATCTTAGGATCAAACATCTTGATGTGTATGGTGATTCGGCCCAGGTTGTTAACCAGATTAAAGGTGAATGGGAGACAAATCAGCCTGGCCTCATCGCATATAGAGATTATGCGAGGAGGATTTCAACATTCTTTATTGAGGTTGACTTCCATCATATTCCTCGAGATGAGAATCGGATGGCAAATGCTCTAGCTACGCTTGCTTTGATGATTACGGTGAAGTTCTAGAATGAAGTCCCCAATATTACTGTGATGCGCTTGGATTGACCAACTCATGTGTTTGCAGTTGAAGAAGTGAAAGACGATAAGCCATGGTATTTTAATATAAAATGTTTTCTCTAAAGTCAGATTTACCCTCATAGGGCATCTATTACAGACAAGAAGACTTTGAGGAGATTATCAGGCAGTTTCTACCTTAATGGCGATGTGCTTTACAAGAGGAATTTTGACATGGTTCTGCTGAAATGCATGGATAGACACGAAGCAGACCTGTTAATGACTGAAGTCCATGAGGGTTCATTTCGTACTCATTCCAATGGACATGTCATGGAAAAGAAGATGTTGAGAGCAGGCTACTATTGGCTGACAATGGAGTCTGACTGCTGCAAATATGTAAAGAAATGCCACAAGTGTCAGATTTATATGGATAAGATTCATATTCCCCCGACACTTCTGAATGTTATTTCCTCCCCTTGTCCTTTCTCTATGTGGGGAATTGACATGATTGGCATGATAGAGCCAAAAGCGTCCAACGGTCACAGGTTTATTCTCGTAGCAATTGATTACTTCACCAAGTGGGTTGAAGTTGCATCGTATGCAAATGTGACCAGACAGGTGGTCGTGAAGTTTATCAAGAATCAACTAATATACCGTTATAGTGTGCCAGACAAGATCATTACTGATAATGGATCTAACTTGAAACACAAGATGATGAAAGAGCTGTGTAGCGAATTCAAGATTGCACATCATAATTCCTCTCCTTATAGACCCAAGATGAATGGGGCTGTTGAAGCTGCTAATAAGAACATCAAGAAGATCATTCAAAAAATGGTTGTTACGTACAAGGATTGGCATGAGATGTTGCCATTTTCTTTGCATGGCTATCGTACGTCTGTCCGCACTTCAACAGGGGAAACCCATTTCTCTCTTGTTTATGGCATGGAGGTTGTGCTCCCCGTGGAGGTTGAGATCCCATCAATGAGAGTCTTGATGGAAGCCAAGTTGACTGATGTTGAATGGGTTTAGAGTCGTTATGACCAGTTGAACTTAATTAAAGAGAAGAGATTGACTGCCATGTGCCATGGTCAGTTATATCAGCAAAGGATGAAGAAAGCCTTTGATAAAAAGGTCAAGCCTCGTGTGTTCCGAGAAGGTGACCTTGTGCTCAAGAAAGTTTTGTCTTTCGCACCCGATTCCAGGGGCAAGTGGACTCCAAACTATGAAGGTCCATATGTTGTTAAGAGAGCCTTTTCAGGCGGTGCTTTAATGCTTACAACTATGGATGGGGAGGATTTCACTCTTCCTATGAATTCAGATGCAGTCAAGAAATACTTCGCCTAAAATAAAAATAGAATAGCTCGCTAAGTTGGAAACCCGAAAGGGCGACTTAGGCAAAAATGAGCGTCTCAGTGGATTGAAAACCCGAAAGGGCGATCCAGGAAAAAGTTAGAGACATAAAAAATGAATATATATCCCGCTAGATTGAGTACCTCACCCTGGGGCAATCTAGGAAAAAATTAGGGATTTGGCAAGTTACTGCATTCTGACAAAACTTTGTTCTACAGCCGTCATCTGTCAAAGATTCTCGCTCAGTCATCGTCATTTGAAGCTTCAAATACATTGGATTTAGAGTTGGTGGAGAAATGGTCATTATGTTCAATGTAGCCTTTTTCCAATATATATCACCAATTTCAAATTTGTAAAGATCCATGGAGTCTTGCCATTTATAGACTACCATTCCATCAAATAAATTTGAGCCATTATCCAATTATTTGCACTCTTATTTGTTTCTGTTTAACAAATGTTTGCATGTTTTAATTGATAAATATCCTTGTTTTAAATAAATAAAGTTTTTATAAACTATTTTTAGACAAAGTGAACATTCATAATGACTCAAAGGATAATTGAAACGTCTTCAGTGCTCTCCCAAGGATAGTATGATCTCCAAAAGGGTAAGGCATTTGTTCATATTCCTAGCTTATCTATTATCCTCTTCATCATCTTTCAGGTTCGTCTCCTCAGTGAGCGCAGAGAAGGGTGATACACCACCAAAGTCCCCAGAGAGTCTGGAGTTTGGTCTCAGCTTTCTAGCTCCCCAGTGAGTCTGGATCTAGCATCTGTGTTTTATCAATTATATAGTTGTCATCCCTTGTGTGGATTGACCTAAAATGCCTTACAGATTGATAAATTGACATGCTATCTTTTTAGAGGAAGTTGGTCTTCCCTCATTCAGATTGGAAATCTCCCGCAGAGTGAGCAGGAAATCCCAACATGAGTGGAATTTTCAACAAGTTGGTCTGTAGCTCATCCCTAGCGGATTCGCATATATTGATCTCCAGCAGGTTTGCCTACCGTTCATCCTCACCAGGGTTGCTCACATTAGACTTCCCAGTTTGGTAAGCAGCAGATTATTCCAGTTGATCGCCTACAGGTTATCCCCGGTTCAGTCATCAGCGTTTTCCCTTAGTGGAGTTGCCTGATCGGAGCCTGAATGTTGTTACTTCCTCCTTTTCGGATAGTTTCCTCCTAGCAGAGCAGGTGATGGAAATGTTTATTTTTCTATCCCCAGCGGAGTGGTGTTTCTCTTCTCCTCGACAAAGATGTTTCTCCTGCAGGTATGAGGAAATGTGATGGTTATTGGAACTTTTGTTTGGTGGTTATTCCCCACAGAGTTTCATATCTTTCCTTGGTTTTTCCCCAGTAGAGTTACTTCTACGGTGGATCTTATCCGTGTTAAGCTCCCTAGTGGTGGCTGAGTAGCTTCCCCAGCTAAGGCTCCACCTGATCTTAGTTTGGATTTGGAACTTCGAGGAAGACGTGTTGATTCCTTTCCCAGTGGAGTGGTTGGTTCTCGTTCTCCGCAACAGAGATGTTTCCCTTGGTGGATAGAAGTGAATGTTTGATTTGATGTGCTTCTGTTTAGTGGTTGTTCCCAACAGGATTTCATGTCACCCCCTGATAAGATCCCCAGTAGAGTTCTTCTATGACTGATCTTATCCTTGTCTTTGTGTACTGTTGGAAGATCCCCAGCTTTGGTGATTGTGACCTTTTGCTTATTCCCAACAGCGGTCTCTGATCCCCGATGATCCTGCTTATTCCCCTAGCAGTTGGTCTTTATCCCTGGTAGTGACTTCCTCGATCCTCAATGGTGATTGGTTTCCTAGTATTTGTTGCCCCCCACTAGATTGGATGTTGTGGCTTTCTACCCAGTAGACGGTAGTTGTAAGTCCTATTTCTGTGGTCTTCTACCTAGTAACCGGTAGTTGTAAACCCCATTTTGTCCCCGTGCAGAGTTAAACCTCAATTGTTGTTCATCCTAACCGCTAATGGGAACTCTCTTCTTTAGTTTTCTACCCAGTAACCGATAGATGTAATCCCCTATTTGTTGGCTATCTTTATCCAATATTCGGTATTGATATTCCTTCATTTTGGAGTATACCACCCAGTAACCGGTGATATATCTCCCGGATCGTTGCTTTTGTCAATGTATCCCCAGCGAGTCATCATTCATTTATCCATGTTTGGTAATGATTCTTTCTCCCCTTGATTGGTCATCATTTTATACCCAGTAGCCGGTATCCCGATGTCCTTTCTTTTCGATCGATTTATCCTTTATTAACCCAGTAACCGGTTGTGGATAATCTTCTATGTGAGTATGTTATCTACGTTCTGACGGTAATAGATAATATATCTCACGCGCTCCTCAGTCGAAGCCTTTGTTTTTCCCCAGGAGAGTAAGATTCATATTTCCTTATGGGATCAAATGTCCATCCTGTAATCGAGTCTGCTTCTTCAGCCCTCCTTTTGGATGATGAATGTCTTGGAAATATTCCCTAATTAACGCTTGGTTGGTCACCTATTATATGCCTAGTAACTGGTATCCTTGGTGTCCCTTCCTTTCTGCTCCCTATTATGACTTTTGTCCCCTGTGGAGTCAGATTTTTCCTGAGTTGAAACATACCTTTTAGGTTTTCCTCAGATGTTCGGGCGATTGATATCTCTCACCTTTATACCGGTCTTAGATATTCTTTCTCCCTGAGCATGTTGCTTTTTCACCCTTATACCGGTGTTTTAATCACATGTCTCATTAAGCTTATTACCGAATAACCGGTAATATCTCATTGTTTCTTCCTCGGCTGAATCCCCTTCTGGATACTCCCCATCCGAGTCCGGTTTTTTATCCGAAGTATCCTTTCTGGATAGTTTGATGTATTGGCATATTCCCCAATACATGCATCTTTGCGTCAGCTCGAGTCTTTCCATTGATTTATTTTTATGGAATCCCTTCGTGTCTCCCTGCAAGTTTCAAGTCGTGACCTGCTCACGCATTTTTACCCTTTACTCCCCCAGAGTCTCTGTCTCCCTAGTGAGTGTATTACTCCTTTGGATTCTCAGTTTCTCTTGGTTTCTTTTTTCCTTTGTGGACCCATATCCCCACAGAGTATTAACTTTTGCATACATTCATTTGCATTATGAGGTCTCTTAGGGACCAAAAATCGTCTCTTGGTTGTTATTTAAGCCCATTCTACCTCGTCGAGACGAAGATTTTAACCTTCATATCTCCGGCTAGAATGACCTTAAATAGGGGCATCTGTAAGACCCTAATTTTTACCCCAATATCCCTCATGGCATTATATCATTGCTCATTGCATTTGCCTCAAGGATCATAGCATCTTGGCTCCTTACCTAGGGTTGGGACTTGTGAGAGTTGGTTTGAGACCACCAAGCATGCTTGAATTGTATATTATTTATTTTCTTATTTTATTTACTAACCAAAAGCACAAAAATATGTCACTAACTTTGTTTGTTTTGAAGCTTAAGCAGTCATGTGATCCAAGGCTCCTAGGAGGCCCCTATACTCATTGAAATGGCCAGATGAAGATGAAAGCAAGCATGACAATGGTTCCCAAAGCTCTCTATCATCATATATGCCTCCCAAGTATCTTAATTTTTCAATTTTATCAAGATAAACCAAAGGGCTTGAGGATTATTTCCCAAGGAAACCCTAATTCAATTGTGCATTGATTGTGGCTTGCTCATGAAGCAACCTCAACCCATGACCAAATACAATCAAGGGAAGTTCTTTAATTCATCATTTTATGCATATATGAGCTTATGTGAGTGTCCTAAATCATTCATTCATCAATATTTGAAGTTTGGCTTTGAGAAGTTGATCAGTCAAATCATCTGACTATTTTGAAATCCATAGAGACCTAACTTTTGATGTGTTTGTCAAATAAAGATGACCCTAAGAGAAAAAATGTTCTTAAGAACCATATGAACAAATTTCATGTTCATCAAAAATTCATTTGAAACTTGTAAGGTCATCATTAATTTCAAAACATTATAGGTCATTTTGACTGAAACCCTAATTTTGGGTCAACTTCCCAAGGACCTAACTCATTCAATTTTTACGATTTTAAGGTTAGACCAAGGGCATTTGAAAGTTTAAGATGTCTACTTCAAATGTTATGTTGGACAAAATTTCATAATCCTAAAAGAAACACATGTGATAATACTAAACATTATAGGTCACTTTGGACCAAAGTCATTGAAATGTGAAAATATTCAACTTCAAGTGCCCATACCTCTCTCATAAAAAATACAAATGATGTAAACTGTAAGTCCAAATTGATTGTTTTGAAAAGATCTACATCTTTTATGTTGAAGGTTTTGTCATTTAAGGCATGCATCATTGAAACAGAAGGGCTTGAAGTTGGTCCATTTTGGCAAAATTTCCATATACATGTTTTGTACTTTGAACTTCATTGCCAGTTTTCAATATTTTCCAGACTCCAAATGAACTTTTGATCAACATAACATTTGTTCCTTATGTCAAGAGCTTTCCAACCATTACCCACATACCTGTGTTTCAGTTTTGCAAATGGCATTTTCGAAGAGGTGAAGTTTTGTGATCATTTATGGAAACCATGTCAAATCTTTGTGCACAAGCCAATGCATCGCCATCTGCACGTCCAAATCCATTTGTTTTATGATTAGCACTCAAATGCAATTGAGTTTGGGTCTCACATGTACCTGTACAAGCCCATGCATGGAGGACCCAAGTTCATGCACACATGAGTTCTTCATTGCATTGCATCAGCCTTGGCTATAAATACACATGCTTGCTTCATTTGAAGCTAACCTAAAGGCGCCTGAGGATCTGCACAACTGAATCCCCAACCCTCAATTAAAGGAATTCTGAATTTTTTCTCCATTTTTCTAGCTCAAATTTTAACTTCATTGGTTGATCTTTGGCTTCCAAATTCCTTAGCCTTGCTTCCTTGCTACTTAAAGATCAAGCTGCACTGAAGATTTGGATTGGATCAAGCTCACACAAACATCACTTCAAAGGTTTTCCCTCAAACTGTTTTCCTTCGAATCTCCTTGGATACTGAACATTTTTTGTATTGGTTGGCATCTCTAAAGTCCTCATGTGAGAGGCAATTGGTTTGTGATCTTAATTTTGTGAATTGAACAAGTTCAGATTGAGTACCTTGTTTCTCCATCTCAGATTTCTCCTTCTATGAGAGTCTTAAGCAAAAACTAAGGTCACAAGGGTGATTTACATCACCCTAGCTTTCGAATGGTATATAGATTGCGTGCTATGGTTGACGTTTGAAAACCTGCAACTAGTGGACGGAACTGGCCTTCTCACTAGAGAAGACGGTGGTTTCCACCACCGTCCCCACGTGTCCTAGCCTCAGCCATTGGATTTATGTTTCCAGATCTAATCCTAGCGCTCCATTGTTATGACTTTGTTTAATACCATGTGCCACGTTGTTCACTAAGGTTCACAATGCCCGCGCGCTTCTCATCCACCAGATCAGCCATGTCAATTAATAAAGTGGATCTGACGCCTTAGGATTTTTGCTATTTTTAATTTCTGTTTTAATTTAATTTTATTCCATTTTATATTAAAAAATTCATAACTTCTTTATTTGGAATCACAAAAATATGGGACCAATTGCAAAAAAATTCTCTTAAATTCCAGTTTCTAAAAATGACTTTTAATTATTTTTGTGATTTCATTTAATATTTTTTGTTAATTATTTCATTTTTGATTGTTTTTAATTCATTTAAAATACCTTTTGATATTCAAAAATGCCAAAAATATTTTCTTAACATCTTTGGATGATGATGGATCTATGAAAAATATTTTCATTAATTTCTTAATTGATTTGAGATTTATTTGAGATTTTAGTCCAATTATGTTATTTTTCTTCATTTTTAATTGTTTAAAATTAGTTTCTGTTTTAAAAAATGATGAAAATTTTTGTCAAACCTTTTTTGATCATGTTAGACTCATGATGATCCATTTGGACTTTTCCAAGTTGATTTGAATTGGATTTGAAGTTTGACCTTTATTTTGTTCATTTTTATTTCAAGTATTATTTTAATTCCAAAAATACCAAAAATATTTTTATTATTTCTTGACTTCTAATCTTCATTTCACTTCTGTTTACCATTGATTGATGTTGATTCCATTCATGTTTGATCAATGTGTTTTACTTATGTCATTTGAATTTCAGTTATGTACATTCCATTTCCATCTTCTTCTTCTTCTTTTTTTCTTTTTGACCAATGAGTTAATGATTGGTGGTTAGCCTTGACATATGAGAGGCTTAACCTTCTTTGATCCAAATCAAATTCATCTTGATCAAAGATCAAGTGAATTGCTTTGCATTAAATATAGGTTGCTTCTTGGTCAAGCAAAAAACCTAAATCCATAACAAGGTCATTCTTCTTTTCTTTTGGCATGGCAAGTTGTAGGAGCTTGGCTTACTAGTCATGATCTCTAACTTGTGTTTATTTGCCTATAGTTTTATTGACGGACCTCAGATAGGTGTGACTACTACATTTGTCCACTTACGATTGCTTAACATAGCGCTAAATTGCCTTATGGCACACTAACACTAACTACTAATCACTAACTTTTAATTCAAGCATTTAATTCTTGCCATTTACTTTAATGAAATTGAATTTCTTGCTCATTAATTCATTTGTCTTTGCCCTTTGCTCATTTGAGCTCATGTTTATGTTTATGTCATTTGCCTTTTGCTCACTTGAGCACATTATTGTGTATATACTATTGCCTTGTGCTTGTTTTGTTTTGTTTGTGTGAACCCAATGCAAATGGAGAAAGGACTTAGATTTAGGACCTTACCTATGCTAAATGGAGTTTCAAGCGCAACTAGGCCTCATGCCTTTAGAATGCTAAATATGTTGAAGAGTAAGTAGGCCTCATGCCTTTAGAATGCTTAATCTTGAAGATGACATTGAAAGGACCCCTAATTCTAAACTCACTCTTGTCCATTCTTTTTATTGCATTGTGGAACTTTTTGATTTATGTGTTCTTGTCATAGGTATCCCAAACTTGAGCTACTTAGAAGGACCATTGTCATGAGCATTAAAAATGAGAGAAACAAGTCTAATTGGAAGATTCCTAGGAGCTTGATTGAATACTTGCTTGATTGTTTGAGTTAATTGCTTGTTGCTTGCTAAGTCCAAAGGAAAGGAGCAACTTGGATCATCTTTATGATCTCAAGAAAGGAACTCTAAGTGGTTTTATTCCTCTTCCCTCATCTTTGCATGTTTAGGACCTAGCCCTTCTCTTCTTCTCTCCACTCTAACCCAAGCCAAACTTTTTGTGCAAACATTAACATTGCTTTCAAAATTAGAAACCTAGGCACTATGCCTTTGATTTTTCAAACCCTTTTCATAACACTTATTTTGAATTGAATCTTAAGTCAACTTTGACCTTATTTTGTGAATACTTTTCATTTGTAAATACAACTCACCCAAATTGTTTTTATGGTTCCAATGACCATTTGTGTTAAAGCTTTTCATAAACATTAACTATTAGGTTTGAGTTATCATAGAGGTTGATATAATACTCACCTGTATCCTTAGTGTTGGATTATAAGTCTTCCATGCTTATTATAGGGTTAACCCCTCACTAGCATGTTGAAGCTCTCCTCACATGGTGGATTTGTGGTTTGGGGTTGAGTTTTCTCCCTTTGATAACAAAAGACCTTAAGGCTTTTGACCAATCAATTCACCAACTTCTTTTGAGATTTTTACCCCGAACTACAAGGTTTTGATCCTACCCTTTTAAGATGGTACGCAGGCAATGGGCTTATCCATTCAAACGCAAAATTGTAAATAACTTGTATATTCTTTTCTCATCTCCCCAATCATGTTTGCACAAATATATTTTCACAAATACCAACCTACCATACAACATTTGTAAAAAGGGCTTCCTTAGAGTACTAAGGATGTTTTGGGTGCTTAAAACCTTCCCATTTCATAACCAACCCCCTTACCCAGATCTCTGACATTTTTATTAGTTTTTTTTTATAAAACTTCTCGGTTTTTGTTCGCTTTCTAACCTTTCCTTTTGATAAATAGAAGTGCGGTGGCGACTCGAATCGTATGATTTACTTTTGATTTATTCAATAAATCTAAAGGTAACGAATACCCTGCTACAATATATATGATGATTATGCTGATAAAATGATCACAAAGGATACAAAGGTGTGGCAAAGAAATTGAACCACCGGTACAATCCTCGGTCAATCGACAAAATATGAAGACAACTGTTGGAGAATAGAGAGATCAATATCCCAAAGGTTCAAACCTAACTGGGGAAGGAGGAGGTCTGTTGAGGATAGAACATCCAATTTGTGGGGAATTTTAGGTCAACACCATAAAAATGGGAGACAACCCTACAGAGAAAAATCATAAAAGCTGCTCAGAAACCAGGAGGAAACTCTGACTTGGAGCAAGTTGAATAGAGATTGGTGGGGATACCAAATCGATCTACCGGGGAAGATCAACCACTCTGAAGATCAACCCTGCTAAGGAAATACGAACTTTGCTAGGGAAGGCACAAACTTTGTCGGGGGAACAACACGCCGTAAGGTATCTGAATCAATCAAATCAGCTAGGGACAAGGAAAGAAATTCCACTGAGGATCAAACACTCCGCCGAGGAATTGAATCAACACAAATGTCTAGGGATACCCCAAGGGTTAAGTTCCTGGGGAACCTCTGATGTTTCACACTTAAGGACCTGCTATCCATCAAAATGTTGTTGATATTCATTTTAATTGCTTTGAAAAGTTCTTGCTTTTATATATTAAAGAAAACATGATTTTGATTTGAAAATTTAATTTCAAAATGATCATAATAAAAGGGTTACATTGACTCAACTTTATTTAAGCTCAACTTTATTTAATAGAATGGTAGTCTGTAACTGACAAGACTCCATAGATTTTTACAAAGTTGAAAATGGTAATTTACATGGAAAAGGGTTACATTGAATACAAATGATCCTTAATCCCTCTACCAACTCTTGATATCCACTGTGCCCTTGACTACTACTGGGGTGATGAATCGATTTCAACCCTTGTGCTCAAACAAGTCTTCAAAGTCACTGAAGATCAGCAGAATGCAGTTACTTGCCATAATCCCTAACTTTTGCATAAGTTGCCCCAAGGTGGGGTACTCAACTTATTGGGAACTTCTTTCTGATTTATGTCTCTAATTTTTGCTTGGATCGCCCTTTCGGGTTTTCAATCCACTGAGACGCTCATTTTTGCCTAAGCCGCTGTAGTGGGGTTTTCGTTACCTTTAGGTTTATTGACTAAACCAAAAGTAAACATACAATTCGAGTCGCCACCGCACTTTTATTTGTCCAAAGGAAAGGCTAAAGAGTGAACAAAAGCCAAGTAAAAAGTTTTATCAAATCAAAAACTAATAAAACTGTCAAAGATCTAGGTAAGGGGGTTGGTTATGAAATGGGAAGGTTTTACGCACCCAAAACATCCTTAGTACTCTAAGGGAACCCTTTTTGCAAATATGTGTTGTACGTTGGTATTTGTGAAAATATGTGCAAAAGATTGGAGGGATGAGAAGAGAATAGATTATATTTACAAATTTGTTGTATGAATGGAGGAACCCATTGCCTACGTACCATCACAAAGGTATGATCAAAACCTCGTAGTTCGGGGTAAAAATCTCAAAGATTGGTGAATTGATTTGATCAAAAGCCTTAAGGTCCTTTGTTATCAAAGGAAGAAAACTCAACCTAAACCAACAATTCACCATGTGAGGAGAGCTTCAACATATTAGTGAGGGGTTAACCCTATAATAAGTATGGAAGACTTATAATCCAATCACTAAGGATAAGGTGAGATTTACATCAACCACTATGATAACTCAAACCTATGACTAATGTTTATGAAAAAGTTTTAAAAAGGTGGCCATTGGAACCACAAAAACAACTTAAAGTGAGTTGTATTTACAAGTTAGATTTATTTAAAAAATGAAGTCAAAGTTGGATTAAGATTTATTCACAATGAGTATTGATAAAAAGAGTTTGAAAAGTCAAAGTATTAAGGCCTAGGTTTCTAATTTGAAAAAGGTGTCAAAGTTCGGAATAAAAGATTTTTGGCTTGGGTTAGAGTGAGGATAAGAAGAGAAGGGCTAGTCCTAAAGCATACAAAGATAAGAGGAAGAAGATAAAACCCTTGGAGTTCCCTTTCTTGAAATCATAAAGATGATTCAAGATGCTCCTTTCATTTGGACTTAGCAAACACAGTCAAGCAATCAAACCATTACAGATTCAAGCTCCTAGGATCTCCATTTGGCTTGTCTCTCTTAACTTGGCTACTCATGACAATGGTCCTCTTTGCACAATCTCAAGGTGAAGTCCCTATCATACAAGAACAAACCTCAAAAAGTTCACAACACAATAAGGGGAATGGACAAAGAATAAGTTTGGATGAGAAGTCCTTTGAGATCAACTTTGAATTTTAGCATTCTAAAGGCATGGGACCTAGTTGCTCTTCAACACATTTAGCATTCTAAAGGCATGAGGCCTAGTTACTCTTGAACTCCTTTAAGCATAGGTATATCCTAATTCTAAGTCATTTCTTCTTTTTGCATTAGGTTCACACAAAACAAACACAAGACAACAATATATTTATATACAATAATGAGCTCAAATGAGCAAAAGGAAAATGGCATAAACATAAAATATGTGCTCAAGCGAGCAAAGTAAAAAGCAATATGAATAACTGAGCAAGAAAGTAAATTGCATTAAAGTAAATTGCAAGAAATTAAATGCTCAAATTAAAGTTAGTAATTAGTGAAGTTATGTTAGTTTGTCATAAGACAATGTAGCGCTATGTTAAGCAATCGTATGTGGACTAATGTAGTAGTCACACCTATCTGAGGCCGGTCAATAAAACTATAGGCAAATAAACACAAGTTAAAAATAAATGAAAAATAAAATACACAAAATATGGTCAAACCTCAAATTCAATTCAAGTCAACTTCAACAAGTCCAATTAAATCCTCATAGGTTTAACATGGTCAAACAAGCT
The DNA here is from genome assembly GCF_024323335.1 of Lathyrus oleraceus. Lineage (NCBI taxonomy): Eukaryota > Viridiplantae > Streptophyta > Magnoliopsida > Fabales > Fabaceae > Lathyrus > Lathyrus oleraceus. The sequence goes on along the minus strand of NC_066580.1, from coordinate 69,884,301 downwards.
TTGACAAATTTTCTCAACAATTTTTGAAATCAGAAACTATTTAAAAATAATTAAAAACAATAACAAATAACACAATATGAATTAAAATCTCAAATAAATCTCAAATCAAATAAGAAATTGATGAGACTATTTTTCATTGACTTATCATGATCCATAGGTGTTAGGAATTTTTTTTTGGATTTTTCAAATATCAAAAAGTATTTTAAAATGAATTAAAACTAATAAAAACCAAATAATTTACAAAAAATATTAAATGAAGTCACAAAAATAATTAAAAATCAAAATATGAAACTAGATTTTTCAAGAAATTTTTTGGCAATGGCTTCATATTTTTGTGACTTCAAATAAGATTTTTATGAATTTTTGAAAATAAAAGGAATTAACTGAAATTTAAATAAAATAAGGAAAATAAAAAAAACGCGCAGCCACAAGATCACTTCATTAATTGACGTGGCAAGGTATCAAGGGCTCAGAGGCGCGGTCACATGGTGATCCTTGGTCAAACGCGCAACACAAAGATTTAAAATAAGTCAATACATTGGACGCGTGAGATTAAAACGTTGAAGCATGATCCAATGGTTGGGACTCCAACACATGAGGATGGTGGTGGAAACCACCATCTTCTCCGGTGATCTAACAGTTTCCGGCCACCACGCGCAGGAAAATAGATCTCAATGAAAAAGAAAAATGAAGACATCAAAATGAAGTTGAGGTGACGTACATCACCCCTGGAACCATGGATCATCCTCACAGTTCATATTTAGAGAGAAACGTGAGCTTGAAGATCACGGTGCATGAACTGAAATGGCATGATTTGCAAAATTAAGACCACCAATGGCGTGCGTCATGTGAGAGGACTTAAAAAAATAGCATAAACCAAAGGAATTCACATTGTATTGCAAGATCTAAATAAAAAAAGTTTGAGGTTCTACCTCTGAATTGTAGCTTCAAACAACATGAATCCTTCAAGCTCTTGATCTACTTTTGCTCTGGAAGTGTGATGGTGATGCTAGGTTAAGGAATTGAGCTTTGAAGATCAACTAATGATGTTAAAATTCAAGCTTAAAAGAGAAATAGAAAACTGAAAATTCCTTTAGTGAGGGTTTGGATTTCAATTCAGCAGCAGTTCAAGTCTCCACTTGGTTTCCATTTGAATAAGAATGCACACTTATTTATAGTTGGAATGTCATCCAAGGCAATGCTTCCCTCGTGTGCATGAAGTTTGAATCCTCCTTGCATGGGCCTGTACAGGCGCATGTAAGGCCCAATAATGGGTGATACACAATGCTGATACCTCAAGGAAGTGAATTGGATGTGCAATTGGGATGGAAATAGCTTGCACATAAAGTTATAAAGTGAAATGCAAAAATGAACATAAACATAAAGCTCTTCGAAACTCACTCATGGAAAGTCCAAAAAATTAATGTGAGTAATGGTTGGAAAGCCCTTGAAAAAGGGAACAAAAGTCATGTTGGGCAAAATTTAATTTGGAAATTAGAAATTTACAAAAACTGGTTGTGAAGGTTTGGGTACAAAACATGTCTAGGTTCTCCTTTGAATTTTTTTAGCAAAAGAAAGCATCTTCAAGCCCTTCTATTTCAATGATTCAAGGCTCAAATGGAAAAACCTCCAACTTAAACGTTGTAGAGGTTTTCAAGATGATTAATTTAGACTTAAATTTTGCATCATTTGGATTTTTCATGAGAATGTTATGGGCACTTGAAGTTGGGCATTTTTCAAATTCAATGACTTAGGTCCAAAGTGACCTATAATGTTTTGTATTATCACAGGTGCTTATTTTAGGATTATGAAATTTTTTCCAACATAACATTTTAAGTATACATCTTAAGCTTTCCAATAAATTTGGTCTCATCTCAAAATCATAAAAGTTAAAGAAGTTAGGTCTTTGGGAAGTTGACCCAAAATTAGGGTTTCAGTCAAAATGACCTATAATATTTTGAAATTAATGATAACCTTCAAAGTTTCAAATGGATTTTTGATGAACATGAAAGTTGTTCATATGGTTCATAAGAACATTGTTTATCTTGGGGTCATCTTCATTTGACAAACACATCACAAGTCGTGTCTCAGTAATCCTCGGTTTAGTCAGATGACTTGACTTGTCAACTTCTCATGGCTAAACTTCAAATCCTGATGAACGAATGATTGAGGATCCTCATATAATCTCATGTATGTATAAAATAATGAATGAAAGGACTTCCCTTGATTAAATTTTATCATAGGTTGAGGTTGCTTCATGAGCAAGGCACAGTTGAGGCTCAATGAAATTAGGGTTTCCTTGGGAAACAATCCTCAAGCCCTTTGGGTTATCTTGATCAAATTGACAAATTTAGATGCTTGGGAGACATATATGATGATTAGGAGCTTTGTGGACCATATTCATGCTTTTTCTCATCTTCATCTAGCAATTTCATTGGGCTTATGAGCCTCATAGGAGCATGGGAGCACATGATCACTTGAGCTGCAAAACAAAAGAGTTAGTGACAAATTTTTGTGCTTTTCGTTAGTAAAAAAATAAGAAAAGAAAGAATATACAATACAAGCATGTTTGGTGGTCTCAAACCACTCACACAAGTCCCAACCCTAAGGTTAAGGAGCCACACATGCTATGATCCTTGAGGCAATGCATTGAGAAAATGATATGATGCCATGAGGGATCTTAGGGTCAAAATCAGGGTCTTACAGATGCCCTTATTTAAAGTCATTCTAGCCGGAGATATGAGGGTTAAAATCTTCTTCTCGACGAGGTAGAATGGGCTTAAATAATACCAAAGAGACGAATTTTGGTCCCTAAGAGACCTCATGATGCAAATGTATGTATGCAAAAATAAAATCATCATGTTTAATAATTGCCACAAAGGAAAAGAAATCAGAAGAAACTGAGGGTCCATAGTAGTAACACACTGACTAGGGAGACAGAGACTCTAGGGGAAAACAAGAAAAATGCGTGAGCAGGTCACGACTTGAAAACTTGCTGGGAGACACGAAGGGATTCCATGAAAATAAATCGATAGAAAGACTCGAGCTGACGCAAAGATGCATGTATTGGGGAATATGCCAATACAGCACAACTATCCACAAAGGATACTTCGGATAAAAATCCGGACTCAGACGAGGATGTCCACAAAGGAGTCAGCTGAGGAAGGAATCAACGAGATATTACCGGCTACTGGGTAATAAACTCGAAGAGAGACATGTCATCAAAACACCGGTTACCGGGTGGGAGAACAACATGCTCAGGGAGAAAGAATATCTAAGACCGGTATAAGGGTGAGAGATATCAATCATCCGAAACATCTGAGGAGGACCCAAAAGGCACATCTCAACTCAGGAGAATCTGAATCCACAAGGGACAAAAAGTCATAATAGGGAACAAAAGGGAGGAACACCAGGGATACCGGTTACTGGGCATATAATAGGTGACCTACCAGGCGTGAATTGGGAATATATCCAAAACACTCATCATCCGAAAGGAGGGATGACAAAGCAAACTCAACTTACAGGATGGACATTCGATTTCACAAGAAATACGAATCTTACTCAACTGGGGAAGAGAAAGACTTCGACTGAAGAGCGCATGAGATATATCATCTATTACCGTCATAACATAGATAACGTACTCGCATGGAAGATTATCCACAACCGGTTACTGGGTTAATGAAGGATAAATCAACCGAAAAGAAAGGACATCGAGATACCGAATACTGGGTATAAAACGATGACCAATCAGAAAGAGAAACGATCATTACCAAAGAGATATATCAACAGCTACCAGGTGGTATACTCAAAAAGTGAAGGAATATCAATATCGAGTATTGGGTGAAGATAACCAACAAAGAGGGGATTACATCTACCGGTTACTGGGTGGAAAACCACAGAAATAAGACTTACAACTACCGGTTACTGGGTAGAAGGCCACAAAGTTCGCTGGGGAAAAGGATGAACAATTACTAGTTATTGAGCAATTGAACAACTAAACCACAGGGAACTGCAGGGGATAACAAGAAAGGAGTCAATCTAGGAACAAACTAGAAAGACACAATCAAACAAGACTCAACCTGATGAGGATATAACTCAGGGGAGTAATTCCAACCCGATACACAACTGGGAGGAAACTAAAACAATAATCATCCACGAGGACATAACTCAGTGGGAAAGAAAGAAGGAAAGGTAGAAACTTTCTAATTATGGGGCTGACTCTATATGGAGAGATCAGACACAAACGTCTTCTTGGGGAAGAACATTTCACCAATAGCAGGAGATAACAAGCAAAGATATATGGCAAAGAATGCAATCATGAATATCTGAATGTTATGATTATGCATGTATATGCGTGATTCGTGTATGATTAATATTGACAGACAAACATATCTAACATAAACAGGCTCATAAGCCTCGAACAGATATCTGGCATAACATCTCAGCCAAAAGGTCAGGGCCCACAAGAGAAATCAGTTCTGGTGAGGATGCATCAGGTATAGGAAGACATCGATCACCGCTGTGGATAGGGGAAGTCATAACTTCCAAATGCCAGGGACTTCTCATCAGTTTTGGAACAGGTATCTGAATATCAATAAGGCATGTCGTAGAAGAAACTCTATTGGGGAACTAATGCCAAACAGGTACCCATCAAACAATTTCTTTTAACCGTCAGAGAGATATCTCTACTAAAGGGAGAGAGAACAAATTGCTCTGCTGGGGAAAGAAACACCACATCTTCCTCAACATCTCTTAACTCTTAGAAGAAATCTTCAAACTCATAGGGGATACAAATTATTATCTTTGGATCAGGCAGCTTGCTGGGGATAAGCTGCAAGCAATTCTCAAAGGGAACTGTCTTGGCTAAGGGAATCGTGACATGCAGGGGATGAAAAAGGAAGCACACCCCTTCACCAACTGCTTTAGACAACTTCTTGATGAGGAAACAACCGAAGGCTGATGAAGAGGGTATAAACATGCCAGAACATGAACAAATGTCTTACCCTTTTAGAAATCGTACTATCCTTGGGAGAGCATTGAAGACGTTTCAATATCCTTTTAGTCATTATGGATATTCATTTTGTTTAAAACAATTTATAAAACTTCATTTGTTTAAAACAATTATATTTATCAATTAAAACATGCAAACATTTGTTAAATAGAAACAGGTAAGAGTGCCAAGAATGGGATAAAGGCTCAAATTTATTTAATAGAATGGTGGTCCTCAAATGGCAAGACTCCATGGATCTTTACAAATTTGAAATTGGTGATATATATTGGAAAAAGGGATACATTGAACATAATGACCATTTCTCCACCAACTCTGAATCCAATGTATTTGAAACTTCAGTTGACGATGACTGAGCGAGAATCTTCGGCAGAAGACAGCTATAGAGCAAAGTCTTGTCAAGATGCAGTTACTTGCCAAATCCCTAATTTTTGCCTAGATTGCCCCAGCGTGAGGTACTCAATCTAGCGGGATATATATATTTATTTTTCATGTCTCTAACTTTTGCCTGGACCGCCCTTTCGGGTTTTTAATCCACCGAGACACTCATTTTTGCCTAAGCCGCCCTTTCAGGTTTTCAACTTAGCAAGCTATTCTGTTTTTATTTTTAGGCGAAGTATTTCTTGACTGCATCTTGTAGCGGGGTATTCGTTACCATTAGAGATATTGACTAAATCTAAGGTAAACCATACAAGTCTAGCCGCCACCGCACTTCTATTTATCCAAAGGAATGGTTAGGAAGCAAACAAAAACCTAAAAGTTTTATCGAATCAAAAACTAGTAAAAATGTATGAACTCATGCATGGCAATTGAAATAATTTTCACAAAATGCACTATTTCATTGAAGCCTTCGAAAATCCAATGTCCAAAATAAAAATGCAACCTTATGAGTAATGGTTGGAAAGCTTGTTGCATAAGGAACAAATGTTATGTTGATCAAACTCCATTTGGTCCTTGGAAATTAATGAAAATTGAACTTGAAGTGTAGGGTGCAAAACATGCATATGTGAAATTTTTAAAATTGGCCAAAGTTCAAGCCCTTCTGTTTTAATGATGCAAGCTCCAAATGACAAAATCTTCAACATAAAAGTTGTAGATCTTTTCAAGACAATCAATTTGGACTTAAATTTTGAATCATTTGGATTTTTGATGAAGACGTTATGGGCACTTGAAGTTGGACTTTTTCACATTTCAATGCATTTGGTCCAAAGTGACCTATAATGTTTTGCATTATCACATGTATTTCTTTTGAGATTTTGCAATTTTTATTAACATAACATTTGAAGTAGACATATTAAGCTTTCCAATGAATTTGATCCCACCTACAAATCATGAAAAATGAATGAGTTATGTCCTTAGAAAGTTGACCCTAAATTAGGGGTTCAGTCAAAATGACCTATAATGTCTTGGAATGGATGATGACCTTCCAAGCTTCAAATAAATTTTTGATGAACATGAAAGTTGTTCATATTATTCTTAATAACATTTGTTCTCTTAGGGTCATCTCCATTTGACCAACACATAAAAAGTTAGGTCTAAGTGTACTTCAAAATAATCAAATGAATTGACTGATCAACTTCTCAAGTCCATACCTCAAATCTTGATGAATTGATGATTGAGGACACTCAAATAAGCTCAAATATTCATGAAATGATGAATTAAAGAACTTCCCTTGATTGAATTTGACCATGGGCTGAGGTTGCTTCAGGAGCAAGGCATAGTTGATGAACAAATGAATTAGGGTTTCCTTGGGAAACAAGCCTCAAGCCCCTTGATTTGCTTTGATCAAAATGGTGAAGTGAGATACTTGGGAGGCATATTTGATGGATGAGAGATTTGGGAACCATTGCCATGATTTCTCTTACCTTCTCTTGACCAAATCAATGCACATAGAGTCTCCTAGAAGCTTTCGACCTTGTGACTGCTCAAGCTACACCCAAGAGATGTTAGTGACATATTTTTATGCTTTTGGTTAGTAAATAAAAATGAGAAAAGCAATGATATACAATTCAAGTAGGCTTGGTGATCCCAAACCAACTCACAATAGGTCCCCACCCAAAGGTAAGGAGCCAAGATGCTTATGATACTTGAGGCAATGCCAATGCAAATGTTATGATGCCATGAGGGATCTTAGGGTCAAAATTAGGGTCTTACAGATGCCCCTATTTAAGGTCATTCTAGCCGGAGAAGTGAAGGTTACAATCTTCGTCTCGACGAGGTAGAATGGGCTTAAATAATAACAAAGAGACGAATTTTGGTCCCTAAGAGACCTCATGATACAAATGCATGTATGCAAAAAGGAAATACTCTATGGGGATATGTGTCCATAAAGAAGAAAAGAAATCTGGAGAAATTGACAATCCATATGGGTAATACACTCAATGGGACAGAGACTCCGGGGACTCTAATGGGGATAAGAAAGGGAATAAAAAGCGTGAGCAGGTCACGGCTTAGAACTTGTTGAGAGACACGAGGGGAATTCCATGAAAATAAATCAATGGAAAAACTCGAGCTGACTCAGAGATGCATGTATTAGGGAATATGCCAATACAGCAAAACTATCCACAAAGGTGTAAGACCTTAATTTTGTCCCTAAGATCCCTCATGGCATCATAACATGGCATTTGTATTGCCTCAAGGATCATAAGCATCTTGGTTCCCCTTGCCTTTGGGTGGGACCTCTTGTGAATGGTTTGAGATCACCAAGCATGCTTGGTTTGTATATCATTGCGTTTCTCATTTTATTTACTAGCCAAAAGCACAAAAATATGTCACTAACATCTTTTGTTTGTAACTTGAGCAATCACAAGGACCAAAGCCTCTAGGAGATCATGAGTACAAAGGTATGGCCAAGAGAAGATGAAGGCAAACATGGAAATGGTCCCCAAAGCTCTCATCCATCAAATATGCCTCCCTAGCATCTCAATTCATCATTTTGATCAAAGCAAGTCAAAGGGTTGAGGTTTGTGTCTCAAGGAAGCCCTAGTTCATCTGATCATCCACAATGCCTTGCTCTTGAAGCAACTTCAACTCATGGTCAAATACAATCAAGGGAAGTTCTATAATTCATCATTTCATGCATATTTGAACTTATTTGAGTGCCCTCAATCATCAATTCATCAAGTTATGAGTTGTGGACTTGAGAAGTTGATCAGTCAATTCATCTGACTATTTTGAAATACACTGAGACCTAACGTTTTATGTGTTGGTCAAATGGAGATGATCCCAAAAGCAGCAATGTTCATAAGGACAATATGAATAACTTTCATGTTCATTAAAAATTGATTTGAAGCTTGGAAGGTCATCTCCCATTCCAAGACATTATAGGTCATTTTGACTGAAACCCTAATTTTGGGTCAACTTCTCAAGAACATAACTCATTCTTTTTTTATGATTTTAAGGTGGGATCAAATTCATTGGAAAGATTACGATATCTACTTCAAATGTTATGTTGAACAAAATTTCAAAATCTCAAAATAAATACATGTGATAATGCAAAACATTATAGGTCACTTTGGACCAAATGCATTGAAAGTCAAAAAATGTCCAACTTCAAGTGCCCATAACTCCTTCATAAAAAATCCAAATGATGCAAAACTTAAGTCCATTTTGAGTGTCTTGAAAAGATCAATTTTTTATGTTGGAGGTTTTTTCATTTGAAGCTTTCATCATCAAAACAGAAGGGCTTGAAGTTGGTTCAATTTGACAAAATTCTCAAAGGCATGTTTTGCACTATGAACTTCATGGCCTGTTTTAAAAAATTTCCACACTCCAAATGAGTTTTGGTCCAACATAACATTTGTTCCTTATGTCAAGACCCTTCCAACCATTACCCACATGCCTATGTTTCAATTTTTCAAGTGGCATTTTCGAAGAGATGAAGTTTTAGGCTCAGTTATGCATAACATGTGAGAATTCATTATACAAGTCATTGGATTGCCATCTGCACGTCCATTACAAGTTGTTTGGTCATCAGCATGAAAATGCAATTGAATTTGGGCCTTCTACATGATCATGCAAGCCCATGCAAAGAATATCCACTTGCCATGCACACGAGATTGTCACTTGCTCAGCCAATTCCATCTATAAATAGACATGCTATGCTTCATAATTGAGGACCCTGAATCCATTTGAAATGCTGCAAAAATCAAAACCTAGCCATTACCAAAGGAACTAGTTCATATTTTCTTCAATTTTTCAGATCTAAAATTCAACTAAATTTGGTTGAATCTTTAGATCTAAAGTTCCTAGACCTTCATTATCCAATCCATAGAACTTCTATTTGGCCAAAGGAAGCAAGGAAATCAACTCAAATCTTCACAATTCAAAGGTGGTTCTCAACTGTTTTTTTCTTCGAAACTCACTAATCCTTGATCTATTTGCTTGGCTATTGTGTTGTCTGAAGTCCTCTCTATAGAGGCATCATTTCTGTGTGCTTAATTTTCAAAATCTGACAAGTTCGTGATGAACACCATCAAATTTCAACCTCTGATTTCTCTCATTATGGAGATCTAGAGTAGAAATAGATGGCACAGGGGTGATGTACATCACCCCAGCTTTAATTTGGTACCTAGATCGTGGATTTTGGTTGAGTTTGGAGGACCTGCAACTCTGGTCGGAGCTTGAGTGCTCCCCGGAGAAGACGGTGGCGCTGGCCACTGTCCACCATGCCAGATTTGATCTGGATCGTTGGATGCACTTCCCATGTTTTAATCTCAGCCACGCGTTTGGATTACTTGCTTTAATGCCAGGTGTGACACGTTTGACTTTGACTCACCATGGAGGCGTGCTTCTGGAGCGTTTGATCAGCCACGTCAATTAATGAGGCTTGATCAGACGCTCTCTTTTTTTATTTTATTAATTTCTGATTTAATTTCTTTTATTTCCTTTATTTTCAAAAATTCATAACTTCTTTATTTTTAATCCAAAAAATATGGGACCAATTGCATTCTTCTTCATTTAAATTCTAGTTTCTAATTATGATTTTTAATTTTTTTAATTTTCTATTTTTGATATTTTTTGTGAATTTTCCCTTTTCTGGTTATTTTTAATTCATTTTAAATAGTTTTTGATATTCAAAAAATACAAAAATATTTTCTCAATCCATTTGAATGATGATGGATCTATGAAAAATATTCTCATCAATTTTTTAATTGATTTGAGATTTATTTGTGATTTTAGTTCAATTAGGTTATTTTTATTCATTTTTAATTGATTAAAAATAGTTTCTGACTTTTAAAAATGCTGAAATTTTTTGTCAAACTTTGTTTATCCTTGTTGAACCTGGGATAAATCACTTGGACCTTTCAAGGTTGATTTGAAGTGATTTTGAAGTTTGACCTTTCTTGATTATTTTAATTCAAGTTTATTTTAAATATTAAAAATGCCAAAGATATTTTGTTCATTTCTTAACTTCCAATCTTCATCTCACTTCTGTTTTTGATTGTTTAACCATGATCATCAATGTCATTGGTCAACACTTGTTGATTGGTACATTTTATTTCATTCAATGCACTTTATTCTTTCCTTTTCCATTTTTCATTATTCATCTTCTTCTTCTTCTTTCTTCCTTTTGATCAATGAGTTGAAGGTTGATAAGTTAGCATTGATTAGGGAGGTTTAATCTTCCTTGATTCAAATCTAATTCTTCTTGGTCAAATGATCAAGTGAATGGCTTTGCATTAAGGATAGGTTGCTTCCTAAATCATGCAAAAGACTTAAACCAATACAAGATCAATTCTCTTCTTCCTTTTGGCATGGCAAGTTGTTGGAACTTGGTTCACTAATCAAGACTTCTAACTTGTGTTATTGCCTACATTATTATTGACCGGCCTCAGATAGTTGTAACTTCTACATAAGTCCAATTACGATTGCTTAACATAGCGCTAAATTTTCCTTATGGCACACTAACTACTAACACTAATCATTAACCATTAACATTTACTTTTTTCACTTTACTTTTATGCAATTTACTATTCTTGTACATATTATTCATTTGCTTTTTCCCTTTGCTCACTTGAGCACATGTTTATGCTAATGCCATTTGCCTTTTGCTCACTTGAGCATATAATTGTGTATATATCCTTTGTGCTTGTGTTTGTCTGTTTGTTGTGAACCAAATGCAAGGAATTGGACAAAATGGACTTAGATTTTAGGACTTTACCCAAGCTAATGGAGTTTGAAGAGCAACTAGGCCTCATGCCTTTAGAATGCTTAAATGTCAAAGAGCAACTAGGCCTCATGCCTTTAGAATGCTTAAAGCTTGAAGATGAACATTGAAAGGACCACATTCTAAACTCCCTCTTGTCCATTTTTTGTTTGTTAATAGAACCTTTTGATGTGTGTGTCTTTGTGCCAGGGACTCCAACATTGAGCTAATTTGAGGAACCATTTCCATGAGCTTCTAAGAGAGAGGGATTCAAGATACATTGAGGAACCTTCCAAGAGTCCATTTGATTGTGGATTGCTTGAGTTTATGCTTATGTGATTGCTAATTCCAAAGGATGGGAGCTACTTGGTTCATTCATATGATCTCAAGAGAGGAACTCCATTTGTGGTTTTGTTTCTTATTTCTTATCTCTTTGCATGTTTAGGACTCTAGCCATTCTTCTTCTTTCCTCCACTCTAACCCAAGCGAAAACTTTTGTGCAAACATCTAACACTTGTTTTCAACATTAGAAACCTAAGCCTTATGCTTTTTATTTTCAAACTTTCTTTTCATAAAAGTTATTTTCAATTGAATCTCTAAATCAACTTTGACCATATTTTGCATATACTTTTCATTGGTAAATATAACCCATTCAAGTGTCTTTTTGTGGTTTCAATGGCCACTTTCTTAATCAAAATTTTCCATAACCTTTAGCATTTAGGTTTGAGTTATCCTTGTGGTAGATGTAATACTCACCTATGTCCTTAGTGATGGACAATGAGTCTTCCATGCTTATTATAGGGTTAACCCCTCACTAGCATGTTGAAGCTATTGGACCAATCAATTCACCAACTCATTTTGAAATTTTTACCCCGAACTACGAGGTTTTGATCCTAATCTTTTTTAAGATGGTACGTAGGCAATGGGTTTATCCATCCAAACATAAAAAATGTAAATAACTTGTATATTCTCTTCTCATCTCTTCAATCATGTTTGCACAAACAATTTTTCACAAAAACAACGACCTTACAACAAGTATGAAAAGGGCTCCCTAGGAGTACCTAGGATGTTTTGGGTGCCTAACACCTTCCCATTGCATAACCAACCCCCTTACCTAGATTTCTGGCATTTTTACTAGTTTTTGATTCGATAAAACTTTTAGGTTTTTGTTCGCTTTCTAACCATTCCTTTGGATAAATAGAAGTGTGGTGGCGACTCGACTTGTATGATTTACCTTGGATTTAGCCAATATCTCTAATGGTAACGAATACCCCGCTTCAAAAGGATACTTCGGATGAAAATCCGGACGCAGATGGGGAAAATCCACTAAGGGACTTCACCGGGGAAGGTCCAAACAAGACTCATCTGAGGAAACAACAGGATGAGGTATTACCGGTTACTGGGTAATAAGCTCTAGGAGACATGTGGTCGAAACACCGGTATAAGGGTGACAGAACAACATGCTTAGGGAGAATGAATATCTAAGACCGATATAAGGGTGAGAGATATCAAACATCCAAAATCATCTGAGGAAAACCTAAAAAGGTATATTTCACTCAGGGAAATTTGACTCCACAGGGGACAACAGTGATAATAGGGAGCAGAGAGGAAGGAACACCAAGGATACCGGTTACTGGGCATATAATAGGTGACCGACCAAGCGTGAATTGGGGAATATTTCCAAGACACTCATCATCCAAAAGAGGGCTAAAAGCGAACTCCGCTTCAGGATGGGCATTCAACTCCATAAAAAGGGGATACGAATCTTACTCGACTAGGGAAGAGCAAAAGACTTCGACCAAAGAGCGCATGAAATATGTTATCTATTACCGTCAAAACGTAGATAACATACTCGCATGGAAGATTATCCACAACCGGTTACTGGGTTAATAAAGGATAAATCGACCGAAAAGAAAAGGGCATCCGTATATCGAATACTAGGTATAGAATGATGACCAATCAAAAGGGAGAAACAATCATTACCAACAAAAGGTAAATGACAGATGACCCATTGGGGATACATTGACAAAGGCAATGATTTGGGAGATATATCGCCGGTTACTGGGAGATATGCTCAAAAAGTGAGGGAATATCAATACCGAATATTGGATAAAGATAACCGTCAAAGAGGGGATTACATCTACCGGCTACTGGGTAGAAAACCACAGAAGAGTAACCGTCATCGGTTAGGATGAACAAAAAGGTTAACTCTGCAAGGGGATAAAATAGGGTTCACAACTACCGGGATAAGGGTAGAAAACCAAAGACTCCGCCCGGGAAAAGATGGACAATTACTGGTTATTGAGCAATCATTCATCTAAGCTAAACGGGGAAGTGCAAGGATAACCACAAGAGGCCAAATCTAGGAATAAACTAGAGAGGCGCGATGAAATAAGACTCATCCCTGTGAGGATATAACTCAAGGGGGACTCCATCCCAATATATGTCTTGGGTGGAAGCAGAAACAACAATCATCCACGAGGACATAACTCAGTGGGGAATACAGAAGAAAGGATAAACACTTTCTGCTTATGGGGCTGACTCTACATGGGGAGATCAGTCACTGACATCTGCTTGGTGAAATATGTATCACCGAATAGTAGGAGACAACAAACAAAGGTATTTATGGCAATTAATGCGACTTGAATATTTGAATGTTTAAATCATATGCACATATGTGTGGTTTATGTATGATGAATGCTGACAAAACAAACATATCTAACACAAATAGGTCCAATGATCGATGAACAAACATCCGGTACTACATCGCGAGAGAGAAAGCCAGGCCCACTGGAGAACATTCGATCTGATGGGAACCGGAGATACTAGGAAACAAAGATCTCTGTAGGGGAATGAGCATCAGTCATTCTAGCTGGGGACAGGGGACCACACATGGAAAAAATCCACCGTGGAAGCAACTCTATCGGGGAAATCATCAAAGGAGATAATGGAACTCTTGTGGGGAACAACCACCAAACAACATCTTCCAGGGTCACCACCATCACATTTGCTGAGGAGGAAGAATCATAACTCCACTGAAGGAAAGATAAACCTCTTCATCAACCCCTCTACCTGGAGGAAAATACAAACAGGCCCTAAAGTAAAGGGATACAATCATGCCGGGAATATGAATAAATGTCTTACCCTTTTGGGAATCATACCATCATTCGGAGAGCACTGAAGACATCCCAAGTATCCTTTTGTCATTGTGAATGTTCACTCTGTTTAAAATGAATTATGAAAACTTTATTTTTTTTAAAACAATGATATTTCCCAATTAAAACATGCAAAACATTTGTTGAATAGAAACAAATAAGAGTGCAAATAATTGGATAAAGGCTCAAATTTATTTGATGGGATGGTAGTCTGCAAATGGCAAGACTCCATAGATCTTTACAAATTTGAAATTGGTGATATATATTGGAAAATGGCTAAATTGAACATAATGACCATTTCTCCACCAACTCTGAATCCGATGTATTTGAAGCTTTAGTTGACAATGATTGAGCGAGAACCTCTGACAGATGACAGCTTGTAGATCAAAGTCTTGTCAGGATGCAGTTACTTGCCAAATCCCTAATTTTTGCCTAGATTGCCCTAGGGTGAGGTGCTCAATCTAACGGGATACAAATTTATTTTTTATGTCTCTAACTTTTGCCTGGATCGTCCTTTCGGGTTTTCAATCCACCGAGACGCTCATTTTTGCCTAAGTCGCCCTTTCGGGTTTTCAACTTAGCGAGCTATTCTGTTTTTATTTTTAGGCGAAGTATTTCTTGACTGCATCGGAATTCTCAGGACGAGTGAAATCCTCCCCATACATAGTTGTAACTATCAAAGCACCGCCTGAAAAGGCTTTCTTAACAACATATGGACCTTCATAGTTTGGAGTCCACTTGCCCCTGGAATCGGGCGCGAAGGACAAGACTTTCTTGAGCACAAGGTCACCTTCTCGGAACACACGAGGCTTGACCTTCTTATCAAAGGATTTCTTCATCCTTTGTTGATAAAATTGACCATGGCACATGGCAGTCAATCTCTTCTCTTCTATCAAATTCAGCTGGTCATAACGACTCTGAACCCATTCAACATCAGTCAACTTGGCTTCCATCAAGACTCTCATTGATGGGATCTCCACCTCTATTGGGAGCACAACCTCCATGCCATATACAAGAGACAAAGGGGTTGCCCCTGTTGAAGTGCGGACTGATGTACGATACCCATACAAAGCAAATGGCAGCAACTCATGCCAATCCTTGTACGTAACAACCATCTTCTGGACAATCTTCTTGATATTCTTATTAGCAGCTTCAACAGCCCCATTCATCTTGGGTCTATAAGGAGAAGAATTATGATGTGCTATCTTGACCTCGCTACACAGCTCTTTCATTATCTTGTTGTTCAAGTTAGATCCATTGTCAGTAATGATCTTATCCGGCACACCATAACGGCATATGAGTTGATTCTTGATAAACTTCACAACTACCTGCCTGGTCACGTTTGCATATGAAGCTGCTTCAACCCACTTGGTGAAGTAATCAATTTCTACGAGAATAAATCTATGACCGTTGGATGCTTTCAGCTCTATCATACCAATCATGTCAATTCCCCACATGGAGAAAGGCCATGGTGATGAAATCACATTAAGAAGTGTCGGGGGAATATGAATCTTATCCGCATAAATCTGACACTTATGGCATTTCTTCACATATTTGCAGCTATCAGACTCCATTGTCAGCCAATAGTAGCCCGATCTTAACATCTTTCTAGCCATGGCATGTCCATCGCCATTGAGGTAAAAACTGCCTGATAATCTCCTCATAGTCTTCCTATCATTCACAGATGCCCCAGGCGGGTAAATCTGACTTTGGAGAAAACACTTGATATCATAATACCATGGCTGATTCGTCTCCCATTCACCCTTAATATGGTTAACAAAAAGGGCCGAATCACCATAAACATCAAGATGCTTGATCCTAAGATCAATACATTCTTCCAATCCCATAATACAGGCCTCGTACTCAGCCATATTATTCGTGCATTTGAAAGTTAGCCTTGTTGTAAAAGGAAAATGTGTGCCTTGAGGAGTAATAATCACTGCCCCAATACCATTTCCATATTGATTCACAGCGCCATCAAACACCATGCTCCATCGGGAACCAGGTTCTGGCCCTTCATCGAGCGTAGGCTCATCACAATCTTTCATTTTCAAATACAGAATCTCCTCATCTGGGAAGTCATCTTGAACTGACTGATAATCCTCAATTGGTTGATGTGCCAAGTGGTCAGCCAAGATACTACCTTTTATAGCCTTCTGAGCTCGATACTCAATATCATACTCAGACAACAACATCTACCAACGGGAAATCCTCCTAGTTAAAGCAGGCTTATCAAAGATTTACTTAATTGGATCGATCTTGGATATCAACCAAGTCGTATGATTCAACATATACTGGCGTAAGCGCTTAGCAGCCTAAGCCAAAGCACAGCATGTTTTCTCAAGCATCGAGTATCGAGACTCACAATCAGTGAACTTCTTACTCAGGTAGTATATAGCATATTCTTTCTTTCTTGATTCGTCTTGTTGGCCAAGGACACAATCCATTGAGTCTTCAAGAACTGTCAGATACATAATCAACGGTCTCCCTTGCACATGTGGAGATAAAATCGGAGGCTCAGACAGATATTCTTTAATACTGTCAAAGGCCTTTTGGCAATCCTCGGTCCAATTATGAGACTGATCTTTCCAGAGGAGCTTGAATATCGGCGCACATGTGGCAGTCATGTGGGATATAAATCTGGAAATATAATATAAACGGCTAAGGAAACCTCGGACTTGCTTCTCAGTTTTGGGCGCAGGCATCTCTTGTATTGCTTTGACCTTTGCAGGATCACCTTCAATGCCTCTTTCGCTGAAAATAAAGCCCAATAACTTGCCGGAACGGACTCCAAATGTACACTTGTTAGGATTCAGACGAAGCTTATACTTTCTCAAACGTTGAAAAAGCTTCAACAAGTGCTCTACATGTTCCAATTCCGTTCTTGACTTTGTAATCATATAATCAACATATACCTCGATCTCCTTGTGCATCATATCATGAAACAAGGTAGTCATAACTCGTTGATACGTGGCTCCGGCGTTCTTCAAACCGAAGGGCATCACTCGATAACAGAATGTTCCCCAAGGTGTGATGAATGTTGTCTTCTCCATATCCTTGGGTGCCATTTTAATCTGATTATATCCGGAAAATCCATCCATAAACGAGAAGACATTGAATTTAGCTGTATCATCTACCAGCATATCAATATGTGGTAGAGGGAAATCATCTTTCAGACTAGCTTTATTCAAGTCTCTATAGTCCACACACATTCGGACTTTTCCATCTTTCTTAGGCACGGGCACAATATTGGCCACCCATTGAGGATATGTAGAAGTCACCAGAAACCCCGCATCAATTTGCTTCTGAACTTCTTCTTTGATATTCACTGCCATGTTAGGATGATTTCTTCTGAGCTTCTGCTTCACGGGCATGCACTCAGGCTTCAAAGGCAGACAAGGCATGTCTTCATATGACCAGGCAAAGACGTCGACGTATTCTCGTAGCAACTCAATCTTCACTTGTTGCACACAATCTTCAGACCCCAAGTTGACTGTTTCCAGATTCTCAAGATGCGGCTGAATGATCTTCTCTTCGTGCTCAAGTAGACGGGTAATCTTGTCAGGAATCTCTTCAACATCATATTCTTCCGCCTCAAATACAGGGAACTCAAAGTTGGGAGATGGTGTTGGATCATTATGTTCAATGGGTTTGATCAACCTGCATAATGATTTTGAATATAAAAGAGATTTTAGAACTCAAACAAGGAAAATCGTTATGCAAATGAAAAGATTGATTTTATTCTTATTTTTAGGGTTTTATGTGATCACCAATTTCATGCAAAAAACAAAAAAGGAAAATAATTGGAAAAACAAACATTTAACATGAATTTATTAAATGGAAATATCATTGTATTTATGAGCCAACAATGTTATCACTCCTCCTTTTGGCATGGGAGGAGGGTTTTTAAACACAATGAACATTACTTTGACTTATGGATAAATGTTGGAACATCAACAGCGACCCAATTATTGCAGACCCCTCCAGCGATGACAAAGTTGCCAGAATCCTCCTATGTATCCTCTTCCACAATAGCAGCAGCTTCCTCATCTTGACCGGTGTGAATGAATCCACCACTCTTGAATAGCCCATGCTCATTGAAGACGCCAGAAGAATACCCTATGCCAGCCCGGAATTTGTTTTCTTCTAGCTTAATCATTTGCCCCAATCCAGCAGTTGTACCATATGTTGGAGAATTGCAATCCAAGGCGCAGCAAAATTTAAAAATTTCTCCATTTAGTGATCCTTACGAATGGGCATGATCAGTGATAGAATCGTTACCTCTTGTGGCGATTCAAACCTTTGGTGCAGATCTCTGATAATGATCAAAACCTTTGATATAGATCCACGAGACGATCACGAACGTTGAACGATGACAACGTCTCTACTCAGTCCACACGAACGGATTCCTTCAATCGCAGTGCTAGCTGTTATGAATGAAGGCTTTGAGTGAGAGAAAGAGGGAAACAAAATTCCAAGTATCTACTTGAATTTTAGTCTGAGTGGAGTGGAGTGACAATGCTTCTACCCAAGGGGTTCTATTTATAGAACCACTTGTGTGGGCTTCAAGCTAAAAAGCCCACTTAAGTGTATTTTGGCCCATATCTTATAATATGCCCAAAATCACTTAAGTATTTGGTACCTTACCATATTTCGTCTCCCACTTAAGTGCACCGTACCTTACGGTGTTCCTTATTTATTCTATCTCTCATCAATCCGTCCTTTGTGTGTGACCCTATAGGTTTTCGCGGCGTTGGCAATTATATGAAATCATGCATTTAACATAATAAACAGTGAGCGGTATCTAGCAACACATCACTGCTACCCAAGTCACGAAAATGTCATGTGATCTGACAGAACCTCCTGTGATAATAATTATGTGTATAATTACCCCTTTGCCCTTATGTCTATATTGAACACAAGGTATAGACCGTGTCACCCTTGTCCAGTTCAATATTGGGCCCATAGACATTTATCCTGTTACGCAGGATTGGCAAATTCCATCTAGGACACTCATGTCCCTCAGCATGCTTTGTGGAGTACCCATCAACTGTCTTTATGGTTATCCAGTTACAGACAACGTTGGATCAACAATAAAGCACTTGACTCTACATCTAAGATCCATAGTGGTTTCAGGTCGAAGAGTGGTATACACTATTATCACCATGAGAATAACTTATGACACTTTGCATAACTTTCTATATAGTATTCTCATAGCGGGTCAATCCGGTATAAATATTACTCCTAATATTCATACCTATATTTAAGACTTGATAACTCTTTATCCATGATCCATGAGATGTGATCATCAGTCTACAAACATAATAGTCTTAATGCTTTAATGTTATTCCACTTCACATTAAAGCTCGACTACAGATACTTTAAGAACAGTGCCCTTATGTTTAATATGTTCTCATGATTAAGTCACACTTAATACATTAAACGAACTATCTATTCTAGGGACTTTATTAATCAACCATAATAAAGAAAATGCCTTTTATTATTAATAAATAATTTGATACAAGTACCAAAAGTATTGGCCTCTAGGGCTTACACCAACACCATGCTCTATGGCCAACTTTGCATCTTTATAGGACGCAAATGAAGAAGTTCCTTTCTTATTAGGCTCAGCAATAGATAAAGCTTGGAACGGCGTTCCAACTTCATCCTCAACATCTATATAAGAAAAAGAAGACAAATGGCTAACCAGGAGAGCTTTTTCTCCACCTACCACCACCAACTTTTTGTTTTTGACAAACTTCAGTTTCTGGTGAAGGGTGGATGTCACGGCGCCTACCTCGTGAATCCACAGTCTGCCCAATAGACAGCTATACGATGGGTGAATATCCATGACCTGGAAGGTGATCAGGAAATCACTTGGTCCAATTTTGATTGGGAGGTCCACCTCTCCAATCACAGTTTTACGGGACCCATCGAAAGCTTTCACTACCACTCTTCTTTGCCTCATGGGAGGCCCTCTGATATGACAAATTTGCAAGAGTGGACATTGGCAACACATTCAATGATGATCCAGTGTCCACCAGCACATTGGACATGGCATCATCTTTGCAGCTCATATATATGTGTAATGCTAAGTTGTGGTCTCTTCCCTCCTCGGGGAGATCAGCATCACAAAAACTTAAATTGTTACAAGCGGTGAAGTTTGCAACAATACTGTCAAACTGCTCTATTGTGACGTCATGATCCACGTACGCCACATCCAACACCTTCTGCAGAGCTTCTCGGTGTGGTTCTGAATTCATCAGTAAGGATAGTACAGAGATCTTGGATGACGTTTGTAGAAGCTGATCTACCACTTTGTACACACTTCTTTTGATGAGCCTTAGTATCTCATCATAGTCTTCTTTCGCATTTCCATTCTGGCCAACAGAGACAGAAGTGTTCAACATAGAGGTATGTTTGACAACAAGTGTCGGATTCAGAGCGTCACAGCATTTTCAACTGGGCGTTCAGCGTAATCAGCAACATCAGCTCTTCGAACATCAGCTTGAGGTTTCGGCGGAGCCAAGAAGACACGACCGCTACGGGTCAGGCCGCTGACACTGGCAATATTAACACCAGATGTAGATGGAAGGGGCACCTCTTTCCCATTCTCTAATGCTACAACATTGTAGCGATAAGGAACTGCTTTCTCAGAAGAATATGGAACAGGGCCTGCCGGTTTAATGGTCAAAAAAGGAGAAGACTTTTGCTTGCTACCATCGTACTTGATAATAACAGGCTCAGGGATCCGGAATACTAGAGAACTTACATTGACTTCATCAGCATCTTCGTCAACATTTCTGTTCTGAAGTATCTCAATGACTCCTTCATCCAGCATTTCTTGAACATCTTTGCGGACTTGGCGACATCCTCTTTGGTTGACAGAGCAGACTCGGCATCTATCGTGGTCGTGCTCATAATGATTGTACTCACACAGCAGTCTCGGCATCTCGACCAGAGATTGTCGAATATGGTTGACATATTTGACTTTGTATTTACCAGGACAGCCCTGGACCATGTTGACAGATTTCCCATGCTCGGGCAATGGGTTCTTCGTTACATTAGGACCTACGTCCTCGAAACACAAAATACCACATCTCATAAGGTCTTGAACCTTGGTCTTCAGTGGGTAGCAGTTTTCCACGTCATGTCCGGGAGCACCAGAATGATAAACGCAATGTAATTCAAGCTTATACCACCACTGAGGGTTGGTAGGTATAGCCGGTGGGTCTCGTGGATTAATCAACTTCCTCTCTATCAAAGAGGAATATAGTTCGGCATAGGTCATGGGAATAGGATCAAAGGCGACCCTCTTCCTCTCATAGCTTGTGCTGGCTTGATTACTGTTTCGAGGCTGGTAGGCCTGCTGTTGAGGACAGTGTTGTTGTTGTTGATATTGCGGATGTGGTTGTTGCTGATTATTGTTGTGATGCTGATATTGTTGATTGTCTCTGAAAACAGGTGCTATGTGAGCCACCTGATGTTGGTTACTGGCAGGAGGCACGGTCTTCCTCCTTACGAAAGGTCTTCTTGGTTTAACATGGGAGGTCACAACATGTGCCTCACCATCTTTCTTCTTTGCAAACGCCCCATAACGTTTGGCAGAAGATCCTTCTTCTCTGGTCAGGCACCCTTCCCTGACTCCCTCTTCCAAACGCATCCCCATGTTCACCATCTCGGTGAAGTTAGAAGGAGCGCTGACAATCATCCGTCATAATAAAAAGAACTCAAGGTCTTTTGAAAGATCTCGGTCATTTCTTTCTCCTCTAGCGGGGGAACAATCTGTGCTGCTACCTCTCGTCACCTCTGGGGGTACTCTTTAAAAGTTTCCTTGTCCTTATGGGACATGGCTCTCAATTGATCCCTATCGGGAGCCATATCCATGTTGTACTTGTATTGCTTGACGAAGGCCTCTCCAAGATCATTGAAGGATTGGATGTTCGCGCTGTCCAAGCCTATATACCATCTTAGGGCAGCACTGGACAAACTGTCCTGGAAGTAGTGAATGAGAAGTTGGTCATTATCGGTATGAGTCGACATTTTCCTGGCATACATGACCAGGTGGCTGAGAGGGCAAGTATTTCCCTTGTATTTTTTAAAGTCAGGAACCTTGAACTTTACAGGGATTTTCACGTTAGGGACCAAACAAAGTTCAGCAGCAGACTTGCCGAAAAGGTCCTTTCCTCGAAGAGTTTTCAATTCCTTGTGGAGCTCAAGAAATTGATCATTCATAGCATCCATCTTTTCGTAGACATCTGGGCCCTCAGACGGCTCAGAATGATAGATGGTGTCGTCTACTCTGGGCATAGTATGCACGAAGGAGAAGGAAAAACGAGGATCGGGCTAGATGCCGGCAAAGAAGCAAAGGTGGGTGCAGGCCCCTCAGGCATGAAGTTAAGAGGCATCCCCAACGGAAATCCGGCTGGCATGGTTGTTGGTGCAAAGTGGGCGCTGGCCGCAGGCACAGTTGAAGAGACAATCTCAGAGATGACTGTCCTCTGGGGAGGAGTTGAAGGCGTCGGAGACGACTGGCTCTAGGCAGCCATGAATGACTCCATCAGGGCAGTCAATCTGGCTACTTCCTCCTTAACCTCACGGTTCTCTTGTTCCAAATGATCCATTAGTCTTGATGCGTTGTCTCGGGTGTAGTACCAGTGAGTCAGCTTGTCTTCAAAATAAACGAAGAACACAGAGTTAGACCAGAGAGCAAGAAGCCTGGAGCAAAACCTGTTGATGCACATGATGCATGTAATGCATATGATTTAATTTTTATATCAGAGGAACTTAAGAGTCCTATTTGCAAATATTGGAAGTATTAAACATTTATCACATATGGAAATATGAATAATATTTGGAAATATTTTTACACCAAAGAAGTACAATCTTGGTAACCAAATACAATACAAGAGAGAAGGAAAATGAACATCCTATGGAACCCTAGAAGCAATCATCTAAAGCTCTAGAGACTGGAAGATAAGATGCACGAAGCCTTTTCACCTCCCTCTCGTAGGCTGCCTCCATGTCTGCCTTCTCTTTCGCGAGTCGATCGTACTTCCTCTTCCAAAACTTGGAAGACTAAGGAAGTAGAGAAGTCAATGCATCATCAGGATCATCAATAACCTGGTGCTCGAGGAATTCTATCAAATCATTCTTCTCCTTAATCTGCTGAAGCATCTCCTCTCGTTCACAGATCCAAGCACGCGAATGGTCTTCGTCTCTCAACTCCTCTACTCCTTGGCTAGGGAGGGTTGAAGGCCCAGCCACGGCCAAAGGTGTAGGTCTTGGATACTCATAAGGAATGAGGTATTCGGAAGCTCTCCTCCTAACCCAAGAGGTATAAGGCTCCAAAGCGATACAGTTCTTCGGACCTAGCTCCTTCCTTCCCTTCCAATGGATCTTGCACCAAGCGCGGACCATCCTGCCCTTCAAGCCTTGGGGATCCTTACCCTCTTGAAAGAACACACCCTCTAACAGAATGTTATTGGGTTTATCCTTTAGGGGGAACCCAAGCTGACGACGTGCTAAAATAGGGTTGTAGTTAATCCCACCACATGTACCAAGAAGAGGCACATTGGAGAATTCACCACAAGAGTCGATAATCTGCACACCATCATATACACGGTTGTACTAAAAGATATCATCGTTATTGAGAGACATAAGTCTCGTGGACCACCGTAGACATCCTTTGTTCTCCTTGAATGCGACCGTCTGTGGCAAGTGCGAAATAAACCACTTGTACAATAGAGGCAAACAGCACACAATGGTACCACCACCCTTTGCATTCCTCATATGCAAAGAAAAGTAAGTGTCACCCAACAGAGTCGGAACGGGATTAAGAGTAGAGAAAATCCTAATAGCGTTCACATCCACAAACTTGTCAATTTGGGGAATAACACTAGCCCATAGATGAGAAGTACAAATATGGCCTCAAAGGCGTCCTCACTCATGGCCTTCCCATACATAGTAGCTTGAGCAATGAGGAACTCAGGAGGGAGACCTTGAATTCCACCTTTGGTAGTCATATGAGCACCAACCAGAGATTCATCTATATGCAACATATCAACTATCTCTTGAGAAGTAGGAACACTCTCTAATACACTGAACGTGTCTAGAATAGGTATACCCACAAGGTAGGTATACTCCTCAAGCGTGGGCAAAAGCTGAAAATCCGGAAATGTGAAGCAACGGTACAAGGGATCATAAAACTGCACCAATACACTCATCAATCCTTCGTCCACTTGAGTAGTCAGAACAGATAGAAGCTTCCTTAAACGAACCTTGAAACCCAAGGGATCTAATACATAGGATGTCAAATTCCTTAACTCTTTCAAGTCGGGTTGTTTGAAACTGTACTTCTTTGTATTCCTTCTTTGTCTTTCCATGTCTGAAAATTTGCAAATAGAACTCTTAAGTTCCTTGAAAATTTTCTTATTATTGATGATATGAATGCAAATGGGTGCATGAATGCATGAATGCAACAATCACACTCAAGGATCAAGCAAAGCACACCAAACAAAGGTCATGGGATGGATCATGTCATCCTTAATATCAATCATCCATTTTGGTGGATTATGGTTTACACCTTATCAACACCCAAGTTCCATTGATATTAAGGATACAAGAACATATCAACCATGAATTAAGGGTTTGTTACAAGTCACGAGCATGGAGTCTCGATTAAGAACCACCCAAAGGGAGTGTACTAGGGTTTAAACCTGCCAAACATGTTCTACAAGAGGTTCCCATAGTCATCATCTCATCTTTCGGATATTAACGGATAAACGACTACTCGTATTCCAAAAATATTCTCAAGAGAGACTCTTATGAGTGTAGTATCGCGTAACAATCATATCAAACCTTAGACTTGAATGACTTTCGCACTACATCCTAAGAATAGGCCAAGATGGGTTTGGTAAACTAAGGTCCTTGGCTTCTAAGGTCTATATTGGAAAGAGTAATGTCTGACCACAACTACTTGTGTGACATTATTGATCCCAACATGACCTCCACCAAGTGAATGGGCTTGCAAGTCAACTTGCCAAGAAATAACTCCACACAAGTCAACAAGACTATACCATTCTCCTATCCTAAGTGCACTCGAGTTTGGGTATAGAACTCATCTCACAAAGATCACCAAGCATAGAAGGAATTAATATTCAAGCAATTCAATCATTACATACAATACAGTAATCCCAAATTTCACAAAAATATGTCACAAAACAATATATACAAGAATACAACAAATATGAAAAGTAGGCAAAACCCACTAGGCAAACTATCCCCAGCAGAGTCGCCATTTTTCTGTAGCGGGGTATTCATTACCATTAGCGATATTGACTAAATCTAAGGTAAACCATTCAAGTCGAGTCGCCACCGCACTTCTATTTATCCAAAGGAATGGTTAGAAAGCGAACAAAAACCTAAAAGTTTTATCGAATCAAAAACTAGTAAAAATGTCAGAGATCGGGGTAAGGGGGTTGGTTATGCAATGGGAAGGTTTTAAGCACCCAAAACATCCTAGGTACTCCTAGGGAGCCCTTTTCACATTTGTTGTAAGGTTGGTATTTTGTGAAGATTTGTTTGTGCAAACATGATTGAAGAGATGAGAAGAGAATATACAAGTTATTTACATTTTGTGTTTGGATGGATAAACCCATTGCCTACGTACCATCTTAAAAAAGATTAGGATCAAAACCTCGTAGTTCGGGGTAAAAATCTCAAAATAAGTTGGTGAATTGATTGGTCCAAAAGCCTTAAGGTCTTTTGTTATCCAAGGGAGAAAACTCAACCTAAAACCACAAATCCACCATGTGAGGATAACTTCAACATGCTAGTGAGGGGTTAGCCCTATAATAAGCATGGAAGACTCATTGTCCATCACTAAGGATATAGGTGAGTATTATATCTACCTCAAGGATAACTCAAACCTAATAGCTAAAGGTTATGAAAAGTTTTTGATAAGAAGTGGCCATTGAAGCCACAAAAGTGTTTGAATGAGTTATATTTACCAATGAAAAGTATGTACAAAATATGGTTAAAGTTTATTTAAAAGTTCAATTCAAAATAAGTGTTATGAAAAAAAAGTTTGAAAATCAAAAGCATAAGGCTTAGGTTTCTAATGTTAGTAGTTAGTGTGCCATAAGGCAAATTTAGCGCTATGTTAAGCAATCGTAATTGGACTTATGTAGAAGTCACAACTATCTGAGGTCGGTCAATAATAATGTAGGCAACAACACAAGTTAGAGGTCTTGATTAGTGAATCAAACTCCAATAACTTGCCATGCCCAAAAGAAGATGAGAAATGATCTTGTATTGATTTAGGTTCTTTGCATGATTTAGGAAGCAACCTATCCTTAATGCAAAGCCATTCACTTGATCCATGATCAAGATGAATTAGATTTGAATCAAGGAAGATTAAACCTCCATGTATCAATGCTAACCACAAATCTTTAACTCATTGATCAAAAAAGAAAAATAAGAAGGAGAAGAAGAAGATGAAGAATTCAAGTGCATTAATGGAAGTGGTATGTATTAATCAACAAGCATTGACCAAAGATAGAGAAGATCAAGGTCAAATAATAGAAAACAGTAGCAAAATGAGAATTAGAAGTCAAGAAACAAATAAAATATTTTTGCCATTTTTAATATTTAAAATAAAACTTGAATTAAAATAATAAAAGAAAGGTCAAACTTCAAATTCACTTCAAATCAACTTTGAAAAGTCCAAGTGAATTGTCCCAAGTTCAACAAGGTCAAGCAAAGTTTGACAAAAAAATTCAGCATTTTTAAAAGTCAGAAACTATTTTAAATCAGTTAGAAATGCAAAAAAATAACCTAATTGAACTAAAATCTCAAATAAATCTCAAATCAATTAATAAATTGATGTGAATGTTTTTCATAGATCTGTCATCATTCAAAGAGATTGAAAAAATATTTTTGTATTTTTTGAATATCAAAAACTATTTAAAATGAATTAAAAATAACCAGAAAAGAGAAAATTACTAAAAAATATCAAATGATAAAATTTAAAATATTAAAAATCATTTTTAGATTAAATGGAGAAGAATGAAATTGGTCCCATAATTTTTGGATCAATAATGAGAGAGATATGAATTTTAGAAATAAAATGGAATTAAAAGAAATAAAAGAAATTAAAATCAGAAATTAGAAAAAGTGAAAAAACACGGAGCGTTGGATGATAGCTCATTAAATGAGCTGGCAGATCATATGGACTATATGCGCGCATCCACCATGCGCTTCAGTCAAATGAATCCCGCGTAGCCAAATAAAAAGTCATAACATTGGGTTGATGAGATTAGATCTGGAAAAAGCAATGGACGGTCCTGATCTGATCTTGAGACCAGACGGTGCCCAGCGCCACCATCTTTTCCGGCCAACTTCCGGCCAAACCAAAATTTGCAGAAATTAAAACATAAACCAAAATGCACGATCCAGGTACCATTCGAAAGCTGGGGTGATGTACATCACCCATATGCCACTCAATTCCACTCTAGATCTCTAGATTGAGAGAAATCAGAGGTGGAAATTCTATGGTGTTCAAATGAACTTAATGATTTTCAAAAATTGAAAGCATAACAATGTTGCCTCTATGCAGAGGACTTCAGATCACACAAGAACAAAGAAAATAGAGAAATATATGAGCTGGTTCGAAGCAAATAACAGTTGAAGTAAACCTTTGAATTGCAAGGATTTGAGTCAAGATCTTTGGATTCTTTTGCAAACAGTTAGCATTATGGATCAAGAGGAAAAAGTTTAGGAACTTTGAGATCTGAAGATTGATCAAGGAAATCAAAATTCAGATCTGAAAAATTGGAAGAGAAATGAAATAGTTCCTTTAGTGAGGGTTTAGTTTTGAGTTCAGCAGCAATTGTGGCGCCTTAAGGTTGAAGAAATGAGAGGCCAAGGCATTGTATTTATAGATGAGCAAGGCTAAGTTGCATGATCAAATCGGGTGCATGAATGAAGAGGGCCTCCATGCATGGGCCTGTACAGGCGCGTGGAGGGCCCAATTCCACTTGAAATTGCAAGCTTATGTCAAAGGGAATGAGAATGGACGTGCAGATTGGACTGTATGAACTCATGCATGGCAACTGAAATAATTTTCACAAAATGCAATATTTTATTGAAGCCTTCAAAAATCCCATGTCCAAAATTAAAATGCAACCTTATGAGTAATGGTTGGAAATATTGTTGCATAAGGAACAAATGTTATGTTGATCAAAACTCCATTTGGGCCTTTGAAATTAAAGAAAATTGAACTTGAAGTGTAGGATGCAAAACATGCATATGTGAAATTTTGAAAATTGGCCAAAGTTCAAGCCCATCTGTTTTAATGCTGCAAGCTCCAAATGACAAAATCTTCAACATGAAAGTTGTAGATATTTTCAAGGCAATAAATTTGGACTTAAATGTTGCATCATTTGGCTTTTTGATGAAGAAGTTATGGGCACTTGAAGTTGGACTTTTTCACATTTCAATGCATTTGGTCCAAAGTGACATATAATATTTTGCAATATCACATGTATTTCTTTTGAGATTTTGCAATTTTTCTCAACATAAAATTTGAAGTAGACATCTTAATATTTCCAATGCATTT
The DNA here is from genome assembly GCF_024323335.1 of Lathyrus oleraceus. Classification (NCBI taxonomy): domain Eukaryota; kingdom Viridiplantae; phylum Streptophyta; class Magnoliopsida; order Fabales; family Fabaceae; genus Lathyrus; species Lathyrus oleraceus. The sequence continues at coordinate 69,855,370 of NC_066580.1, read as the reverse complement.
TATCCCACCTCCAAATCATGAAAAATGAATGAGTTATGTCCTTGGAAAGTTGACCCTAAATTAGGGTTTCTGTCAAAATGACCTATAATGTCTTGGAATGGATGATGACCTTCCAAGCTTCAAATAAATTTTTGATGAACATAAAAGTTGTTCATATTGTCCTTAAGAACATTTTTTCTCTTGGGGTTATCTCCATTTGACCAACACATAAAACGTTAGATCTCATTGTACTTCAAAATAATCAGATGAATTGACTAATCAACTTCTCAAGTCCATACCTCAAATCTTGATGAATTGATGATTGAGGACACTCAAATAAGCTCAAATATGCATGAAATGATGAATTAAAGAACTTTCCTTGATTGAATTTGACCATGGGCTGAGGTTGCTTCATGAGCAAGGCATAATTGATGAACAAATGAATTAGGGTTTCCTTGGGAAACAAGCCTCAAACCCCTTGATTTGCTTTGATTTAAATGGTGAAGTGAGATACTTGGGAGGCATATTTGATGGATGAGAGCTTTGGGAACCATTGCCATGCTTGCTCTTACCTTCTCTTGACCAAATCAATGCACATAGGGTCTCCAAGAAGCTTTCGACCTTGTGACTGCTCAAGCTAAAACCAAGAGATGTTAATGACATATTTTTGTGCTTTTGGTTAGTAAATCAAAATGAGAAAAGCAATTATATACAATTCAAGTAGGCTTAGTGATCCCAAACCAACTCACAAGAGGTCCCCACCAAAAGGTAAGGAGCCAAGATGCTTATGATCCTTGAGGCAATGACAATGCAAATGTTATGATGCCATGAGGGATCTTAGGGTCAGAATTAGGGTCTTACACATCTGAATTCACAGGTCGAGTGAATTCCTCCCCATCCATAGTTGTAAGCAACAAAGCACCACCTGAAAAGGTTCTCTTAACAACATATGGACCTTCATAGCTTGGAGTCCACTTGCCCCTGGAATCGGGCGCAAAAGACAAGACCTTCTTGAGCACGAGGTCACCTTCTCAGAACACACGAGGATTGACCTTCTTATCAAAGGCTTTCTTTACCCTTTGCTGATACAACTAACCATGGCACATGGTAGTTAATCTCTTCTCTTCAATCATGTTTAACTGGTCGTAACGACTTTGAACCCATTCAGCCTCAGTCAACTTGGGTTCCATCAAGACTCTCATTGATGGGATCTCAACCGCCACGGGGAGCACATCCTCCATGCAATATATAAGAGAGAAAGGGGTTACCCCTGTTGAAGTGCGAACTGATGTACGATAGCCATACAAAGCCAATGGCAGCATCTCATGCCAATCTCTATACGTGACAACCATCTTCTGAATAATCTTCTTGATGTTCTTATTAGCAGCTTCAACAGCCCCATTCATCTTGGGTCTATAAGGAGAAGAATTATGGTGCGCAATCTTGAACTCGCTACACAGCTCTTTCATCATCTTGTTGTTCAAGTTAGATCCATTATCAGTAATGATCTTGTCTGGCACACCATATCGGCATATAAGTTGGTTCTTGATAAATCTCACAACCACCTGCCTGGTCACATTCGCATATGATGCCACTTCTACCCATTTGGTGAAGTAATCAATAGCTACGAGAATAAAACGGTGACCGTTTGACGCCTTTGGTTCAATCATACCAATCATGTCAATTCCCCACATGGAGAAAGGCCATGGTGAGGAAATAACATTCAAAAGTGTCGGGGGAATATGAATCTTATCCGCATAAATCTGACACTTGTGGCATTTCTTCACATATTTGCAGCAGTCAGACTCCATTGTCAACGTATAGTAGCCTGCTCTCAACATCTTCTTAGCCATAGCGTGTCCATTGGAATGAGTTCCAAATGAACCCTCATTGACTCAGTCATCAACAGGTCTGCTTCGTGTCTATCCACGCATCTGAGCAGAACCATGTCAAAATTCCTCTTGTAAAGCACATCACCATTAGGGTAGAAACTGCTAGATAATCTCCTCAAAGTCTTCTTATCTTTAATAGATGCCCCAGGCGGGTAAATATGACTTTGGATAAAGCATTTGATATCATAATACCAGGGCTTCTCATCTTTCACTTCTTCATCTGCAAACACGTGAGTTGGTCTATCCTAGCGCATCATGTTAATATGGGGTACTTCATTCCAATATTTCACCACAATCATTGAAGCAAGCGTAGCAAGAGCATCTGCCATATGATTCTCATCTCATGGAATATGATGGAAGTCAACCTCAGTAAAGAAAGTTGAAATCCTCCTCGCATAATCTCTATATGGGATGAGGCCAGGCTGATTCGTCTCCCATTCACCCTTAATCTGATTAACAATAAGGGCCGAATTGCCATAAACATCAAGATGTTTGATCCTAATATCAATACACTCTTCCAAACCCATAATACAAGCCTCATACTTCGCCATATTATTCGTGCATTTGAAAGTTAACCTTGTTGGAAAAGGAAAATGTGTGCCTTGAGGAGTAACAATTACTGCCCCAATACCATTTCCATACTGATTAACAACACCATCGAACATCATACCCCATCGGGAACCAGGTTATGGCCCTTCATCGAGCGTAGGCTCATTGCAATCTTTCATCTTCAAATACAAAATCTCGTCATCTGGGAAGTCGTACTGCACAAACTGATAATCTTCAATTGGTTGATGTGCCAGTGGTCAGCCAAGATACTACCTTTAATAGCTTTCTAATCTCGATACTCAATATCATACTCGGATAACAACATTTGCCAACGGGCAATTCTCCCAGTTAAAGCAGGCTTCTCAAAGATATACTTGATTGGATTCATTTTGGATATCAACCAAGTTGTATGATTCAACATATACTGGCATAAACGCTTAGCAGCCCAAGCCAAAGCACAACATGTCTTCTCAAGCATTGAGTATCGAGACTCACAATCGGTGAATTTCTTACTCAAGTAGTATATTGCATATTATTTCTTCTCTGATTCATCTTGCTGACCCTGTACGCACCCCATAGAATCATCAAGCACAGTTAAATACATAATCAATGGTCTCCCGTCAACAGGCGAAGACAAAATTGAAGGCTCAGACAAATACTCTTTGATACTGTCAAAGGCTTTTTGGCAATCCTCGGTCCAATCATGACGCTAATCTTTCCGGAGGAGATTGAATATAGGAACACATGTGGCAGTCATGTGGGATATAAATCTCGAAATATAATTCAAGCGCCCAAGAAAATCTCGGACTTGCTTCTCAGTTTTGGGCGCAGGCATCTCTTGTATTGCTTTGACCATAGCAGGATCAACTTCAATACCTCGTTCGCTGACGATAAAGCCCAATAACTTGCCAGAACGGACTCCAAATGTACACTTGTTTGGATTCAGGCGGAGTTTATATTTCCTCAAACGCTGGAAAAGCTTTAACAAGTGTTCTACATGTTCAACTTCTGTTTTCGACTTTGCAATCATATCATCAACATACACCTTGATCTCTTTGTGCATCATATCATGAAACAAGGTAGTCATAGCACGTTGATACGTGGCTCCGGCGTTCTTCAAACTGAAGGGCATCACTCGATAACAAAATGTTCCCCAAGGTGTGATGAATGTTGTCTTCTCTGTATCCTCGGGTGCCATTTTAATTTGATTATAACCGAAAAATCCGTCCATAAATGAGAAGACATTGAATTTAACTGTATTGTCTACCAACATATCAATTTGTGGTAGAGGAAAATCATTTTCGGACTAGCTTTATTCAAGTCACAGAAATCCACACACATTCGGACTTTTCCATCTTTCTTGGGCACATGCACAATATTGGCCACCCATTGTGGATATGTAGAATTCACCAGAAACCCCGCGTCAATTTGCTTATGTAGTTCTTCTTTAATCTTTACTGCCATATTAGGATGAGTTCTTCTAAGCTTTTGCTTCACAGGCACACACTCAGGCTTCAACGGCAAGAAATGTTGCACAATATCAGTATCCAGACCAGGCATGTCTTCATACGACCAGGCAAAGACGTCGACATATTCTCGTAACAACTCAATCAACCCCTTCTTAACAGACTCTTCAAGGAGTGCCCCAATCTTCACTTCACGAACGCAGTCTTCAAACCCCAAGTTGATTGTTTCCAGATTCTCAAGATGTGGCTGAATGATCTTCTCCTCGTGCTCATGTAGACGGGTAATCTCATCAGGAATCTCTTCAACATCATCTTCTTCTACCTTAAATACAGGGAACTCAAAGTTAGGAGATGGTGTTGGATCATTATGTTCAATGGGTTTGATTAACCTGCATAATGATTTTGAGTATAAAAGATATTTCAGAATTCAAACAAGGCAAATCATTATGCAGATGAAAAGATTGATTTTATTCTTTTTTTTTTAGGGTTTTATGATGATCACCAATTTCATGAAAAAAGCAAAAAGGAAAAATAATTTGGAAAAACAAACATTTAACTTGTGATTATTGAATGAATATCATTGTATTAATCAAATTTTGCCAACAATGTCTTAACTTATCCTTTTGGCATGGGAGAAGGGTTTTCAAATAAAATGAACACATTACGTTGACTTATGGATAACTGTTGGAACATCAACAGCGACCCAATTATTGCAGATTCCTCCGGGTATGACAAAGTTTCCAAGATCTTCCTCTTCATCGTCTTCAACAATGACAGCAGCTTCCTGATCTTCCACGGTGTGGATAAAACCTCCACTCTGGAACAACCCACGCTCATTGGATACACCAAAACAATACCATATGCCAGCTCAAGACTTATTATCTTCCAACTTGATCATTTGCGCCAAACCAGTAGTTGCACCATGCTCAATGGCCAACTTAGCATCATTGTAGGAGACAAATGAAGAAAGTCCTTTCCTCGAAGGCTCAGCAATAGATAAGGCTTGGAACAGAGTCCCAATCTCATCCTCAGCGTCAATATAAGAGAAGGAAGATAAATGACTGACCAAGAGAGTCTTCTCTCACCCTATCACCACTAACTTTTTGTTCTTCACGAACTTCAACGTTTGGTGTAGGGTGGATGTCCCGGTACCTGCCTCGTGAATCCATGGTCTGCCAAGCAAACAGCTGTAAGACGGATGAATATCCATGACCTGAAAAGTGATTTGGAAATCACTAGGTCTAATCTTGATCGGGAGTTCTAATTCGCCGATCATGATTTTGCGCGATCCATCAAACGCCTTCACAACCAGTCCACTGACATCTCAAATGCTCACGATAGAGGTTGAGGGCAACGACACCTCCTTCCCATCTTCTAGCATGATTGCATTATATCGGTAGGGTACAACTTTGTCGGATACATACGTGACAGGGCTCGCTGGCTTAATCACAAGAGTTGGTGATAACTTCTTCTTGTTGCCATCATACTTGAAGAGAACATGCTCAGGAGGTTTAAACACTGGGGTAATAACATCAACTTTATCCTCATTACGATTCTGAAGTATCTCAATCATTCCCTGATCAATCATCTCTTGGATGTCCTTTCTTACTTGTCGGCATCCTCTCTCATTGATAGTGCACACCTGGCACCTATCATGGTCATGCTCGTAGTGGCTATGTTCACACAACAACTTGTGCATCTCGACCAAAGACTGGCTTATGTCATTCACATACAGGACTTTTTATTTGACAGGGAATCCCTAGACCTTGTTAACAGCTGCCTTCCCATGCTCGGGCAATGGGTTCTTTTTGACATTTGGACCTACTTCCTCGAAAAAACAATATCTCACTTCTCACAAGGTCTTGCACCTTGGTCTTCAACGGGTAACAGTTCTCCACATCATGTCCGGGAGCACCGGAATGATATATGTCGCAACCTAAAAAAAATAGAAAGCGAAAAAAAACAACCGACGAAGAAGGAAAAGACAGAAGAGTCGCCACCGTGCGTTATTAATCCCAAAGGGGGGAAAGGAAACGCTCGAAGTAAACCTGGAAAAAGGAAAGGAAAAGACAAGGCCTCGCAACCAAATCTTGGGTTCGGGAGTCGGTTATGCGAAGGGAAGGTATTAGCACCCCTACGCATCCGTAGTACTCTACGGGATCCACTCTTGTTGTACTTGTCTAAAGGGTGTGGGTGATCTAATGTATTATTTGCTAAAGGAGGGTCAAAAGAAAATGACTCGCACGGATGTCGCATCCACTGCATACGTATCTCATCTGAATATGAGAATCAGAGTCTTCGTAGCTCGGCTACCTATGGGCTAAGGGGAAGTGTGCTCGGTAAGACATCGCGTCTTATGCCTACGTATCTCATCTGGAATAAGAATCAGAGCAAAACGTAGTTCGGCTAACTACGGGGTTGGTTTTGGACGAACGACGTTACTACATAATCTACCGGATGCTCGACCTTTGGAGACATACTCGCCTGTAGTAGAAGGAGTAAACGTGTTCTTAGGAGAAGAAAAATCAATGAGTTTGCTTGTGTTTTAGTGATGTTCATGCAAAAAAGGCAGTTCTAGACGAAGGAACCGCGCTACCTTAATTGACATGCAGACGAGAGACTATACGAAGCCTAGCAATCCTATGAGGAGACGATCACACCATACAAAACAAACATGCATAAAGTAAACACGCCAACAGGGAGGCTCAAACATACATGGGTAGGGCTTTAGTCAAGAGGGGTCATATCAACCTCGACATACAAGCCATGGGAGGGTAATCAAATGGGCTCTTAACCACTGACACTGAACGTCAGGGTGAGCAGATCAAAAGGGTAATGAGGATAAGACCTCATAGCTCTTAACCCTGGACAGGGTGAGCTCATGACAAGGCGTGGGGGTTTAGAAAGACGGAACCCTCTTCACTGACTGACCGGACAAAAGATGTTGGGCTTTTGTTCTGAAGCATTGACACTTAGTGTGATCTTAAAGAACAACGCACTGAATAACGGGGGATTGACTACTAATCCCTTTTATTCGTCAATTGCCTCTTCATGGAGGTCTTTAGCACTGGTGCCTCTTCTTGGAGGTCTTTAGGCACAAAAATAAACACACAAAAACATTGCCTCCTATCGAGGTCTTCCAGCTAAGCAACCGGTAAAATGCGGTAAAAATAAAGGGATCAAGAGATCTACCGCACGGATAAAAATCCGAAGTAATAGCAACTAACGACACAAGAAACTCGGAGATCCCTCAAGCTAGCACAATCAAAGAAAGAGAGACAGTACGGGTAAACGGAATAAACCTCCAGGTGGTATCCCACAAATAAAATGGAATACCAAACAAGCCATCTTTCTAAAGTCATGTGAGCCCTCACAAAAACTCAACAAACAGGTTAGAGTAACAGGACGGAATCAGGAGAAAACAATGCCATGACGAACACAAAACAGATTAGAGCAAATAGAAAAAATAACTACTGTCGCGATCGCTGCTGCTTCGCTTAGCGAAGCTTCGCTTCGTGCTTGGCTAGCGAGGTGCTAGCGAGCGCCTGCGGGTTTTGGGTTCTTCATGGATAATAGTATGATCTCAGAAACCCCAAAGCCCGTGGCCTCCATTTCAGAAATTAAGTGATTAAACATTCAAGGTATTGTTTTATACATTCATGCATATCTAAACCCGTGGGCAAAACCTAACGATACCTCATACATTCAGAGAATTCAAATTGAAAGCATAGAGTAATGGGAATAAGGGCAAACCTGATTAGAGAGATCGATTAAAATCGAATGGCACGGCTGGGTTTGCAAAGCAGCATTAGGGTTTGTGTGAGACGGAGGTGAAAAAGTGTGTGGGTCGGGGTGAACTTTTCAGAGCTGCCTGGAGGTTGCTGCATATTAGTTCATCTCTCTCCTTCTCTCCCTATTTTTCTCTAGGGTTTTGTTCCACTGAAACTCTAGTATTTATAACCTGATTTGCGTGGCTTGGTAGGCTCAAATCAAGGCAACTCAAGCCCATGACTTTCTGTTATTTTTCTAAAAACGCGTGGGTTTCGCCTAGCGAAGGATCTGCTCGCTTAGCGAGCATGACAGTTCAGATTCGCTAGGCGAACCATTCTGCTTGCCTAGCGAGCATGACAGCTCAGGAACAGATTTTTGCTCCTTCAAGATTAGCATTCTGAATGATGAATAGACCCCATTTGAACCGGTTGGAAGTAACTCAAGTCTTTCCCTTGTGTTGACTGATCACCCGGATAGAATCCACAAAGTGTCTTGGATGATGTTCAAGCTTCTTGGATCTGATTCTGATTGACATGATGAAATGCAATATGAAATGTTAAATGACCTAAAAATGAATGCATGAATGAGGAGGGCAAATTTTAGGGTGTTACAACTGCCCCTATTCAATCATCATCTAACCCGAGCAGGATGAAAGCGAACAACTTATCAGACAAACAGGGTGAGCTGTGATTGGATACCAAAGACAAACCGAAAATTTGCCCTCTGAGAACTCCACAAAAATGCTGCAATACACCGCGCTGTTTATTTTTCTTTCGATCCTCTGGCTGAATCTGAATCAGTCTTCTGACTTAATCTGGAGCTTTGATCCTCTGGCTGAATCTATACTCAATTTAGTCCTCTGGTTGGATATTAATTTTGATCCTCGGGCTGGATACGATTTTGATTCTCTGGCTGAATCTATTTTCGGTCTTCGGGCTAGACATGACTTCGATATTCTGGCTAGACCTGACTTCGATCTTCTGGCTAGATCTACTTCGATCTTCTGGCTAGATCTACTTCGTTTTGATTCTCTAGCTGAATTTATTCTCTTTGATTCTCTAGCTGAATCTATTTTCGGTCTTCGGGCTAGACATGACTTCGATCTTCTGGCTAGATCTTCTTTATTTTGATTCTCTGGATGAATCTATTCTCGGTCTTAGGGCTAGACCTGACTTCGATCCTCTGGCTAGATCTACTTTGATCTTCTGGCCAGATCTTCTTTGTTTCGATATTCTGGCTGAATCTATTTTCGGTCTTCGGGCTAGACCTAACTTCGATCTTCTGGCTAGATCTACTTCGATCTTCTGGCTAGATCTTCTTTGATCTTCTAGCTAGATCTTCTTTGTTTCGATTCTCTGGCTGAATCTATTCTCGGTCTTCGGGCTAGACCTGACTTCGATCTTCTGGCTAGATCTACTTCGATCTTCTGGCTAGATCTTCTTTCTTTGATTCTCTGGCTGAATCTATTCTCGGTCTTCGGGCTAGACCTGACTTCGATCTTCTGGCTAGATCTGGATTGATTTGATGATAAATTCCCATCATCAGGATCTCGTATCTGAGGCATGCGCTGGTTAACCCTCTTTCGAAATCTACACCCAATCTTCATGTTAGATATGCAGCTTCGAGAATATTCCACTTTTGGGCTTCGTACATATTCTTCAGGCTAGAACATGTTGTAACGACTCTTCCATTAGATTTTGTTTTTAGATTGCGATCCGAGGGCTGGATCCTCTTGTAGGTTGATTTTCTGTTGAGCTGTCAATCTACTCCTCTAGCTGGCTTGCTGGGGAGATAACACTTGTAGGCGACTCTCTGGCTGAATCTTCAAATTGAACCTTAGGATGGCTCATTGGAAAAACGATTTCAGGCTGAATCTTCGAAATGACCCTCATGCTGGATCACACACACTTGATCCTCGGGCTGAATCTCATGACTTTGGTTGTAAAGTAATTCTTCAGTCTGCTTTGAAGAACCTGTTTATCAGCTTATGTGTATGCTTGATATGCATGCAAATGCAAATATTATGCATGGTGCAAAAAGAAATCTGCTTGGGGAAGCAAATTCCGGTAGGGAACGGATCGCTGCATCAATCCTTGAATGCTCTGTGGGGAATGATCCGTCTGCCGGGACCGGGGGGCCACCGAAAATAAATCGGCTCTCCTTTTTTTTGAAAAGTTGACCTTGTTGGGGGAGTATCAACTATGGGAACTTTGTTTGGCGAGGCTCTGTGAGGAGAGTCTGCGGGGAAAGCACTTCCTGGGGAAATGTCGTAGGAATCGACCTTTGCAGGGGATATGAACTTTCTAATTGTCCTCAGGCTGAAGATCAAAACAAATTTGTTAAAAATAATCTGCTGGGGAATGAGATGAACACTAGGGACATCACCCTCTTGTCTGTTGGGAATGAGATGAACTTTCTAATCGTTGTTGCTGGGGGTACAAAGCGCAACTCTACTGGGGGACATGTTCTGCTGAGGAGAGACTTTGTCGACCGCTTAGGGATGAGGATTCATGACTTGGCATCCGGTTCTTATGACCTGCAATCACATACGTAAGTCCCGGGGGAATTACTCGGTTTGAATTCACCGTCCGGGATTAAGCACATTCAAAGCAATTTTAAATGTTTTCCTGTGAAAATCATCTGTAAAAGCCACCATTATGTTCAGATGCAATATGTTTTATCAAAAATTCGGACATTTTTTGTTTGCAAACAAACTGATAAATGAAAAATAAAGAGGCTTTTTAACTGAATTATTCGACTTTTATTGGTTGAAAAATTTGTGCCAGGAATAGGCGAGTACATCAGGAAGCTGATCCCTGAAAAGAGGCGATCGCTATAAATTGAACAAAATAAAACTATCCTAATGGCAATGTGGATACGGGGTCCCACTGAGTTTCGACTCTGCTATGGCTCGTATGACCTCAAGACGCTCTGCTCATCTTGCTTTCTAAAGTGGATGATTAGTCGATCTTTAACCTTCGAGGATTGCCGGATTGAACGAAACGGTGGTATAACACGAATGAACTCAGATTGCAGTCATTCACTTATTCCCTCTTTTGCGTGGACAACCCTTTTGGGTTTTCAATCCACCGGGATACCCTTTTTTGCCTGAGACGCCCTTTCGGGTTTTCGACTCACCGGGTGTACATTTTTTATTATTTTTTTTATATCCCTAATTTTTGCCCGAACCCCTTTTTTTTTGGTTCGCCGGGATGCCCTTTTTTGCCTGGACTCTCTTTTTTTTTTCCAGCGGGTCAATTATGCGAAGTATTTTTTAACTGCGTGTGAGTTGACAGGGGATGGGAAGTCTTCGCCATCCATGGTTGTTAGCATCAAAGCTCCGCCAGAGAAAACTCTTTTAACCACGTATGGACCCTCATAGTTCGGTGTCCATTTGCCTCTGTGAACTGTGTTGGGAGGAAGAATTCTTTTGAGTACTAAGTCACCGACTTGATACTCCCGAGGGCGCACTTTCTGATCAAATGCTCTCTTCATTCGTCTCTGATATAGTTGGCCATGGCATATAGCTGCTAGTCTCTTTTCCTCAACTAGGCTCAGCTGATTGTATCGAGAACGGACCCATTCTGCTTCGTCCAGCTTAACATCCATCAGGACCCGCAAAGAAGGAATTTCGTCTTCAACCGGAAGAACTGCTTCCATGCCATATACAAGCTGATAAGGTGTTGCCCCGGTGGACGTTCTAATTGAAGTTCGATACCCATGTAATGCAAATGGTAACATCTCATGCCATTCCTTATATGTTACCACCATCTTTTGCACAATCTTCTTAATATTCTTGTTAGCTGCCTCAACAGCGCCATTCATCTTTGGCCTGTAAGGAGAAGAATTATGATGCTCGATTTTGAAGTCCCGGCAAAGCTCTGCCATCATCTTGTTATTGAGATTCGACCCAATATCAATAATGATCCGCTCGGGAACTCCGTATCTGCAGATGATATCTCTTTTCAGAAATCTGGTTACCACCTGCTTCGTAACATTCGCATAGGATGCTGCTTCCACCCACTTAGTGAAGTAATCAATAGCGACCAAAATGAATCTATGGCCGTTGGAATCAGTCGGTTCGATCTTGCCAATCATATCAATGCCCCACATTGCAAATGTCCAAGGTGACGTCATGACATTCAATGGGCTTGGAGGGATATGCACTTTATCCGCGTAAATCTGGCACTTGTGACACTTTCGGGCGTATGCGCAACAGTCTGCCTCCATTGCTAACCAATAATACCCCGATCTTAATAACTTCTTAGCCATTGCATGTCCTCCGGCGTGGGTACCGAAAGATCCCTCATGTACTTCCTGCATTAACATGTCCGCTTCCTTCTTGTCCACACATCTGAGCAAGACCATGTCGAAATTTCGCTTGTACAGAGTATCATCTGAGTTCAGAAAGAAGCTACCGGCTAACCTCCTCAACGTCTTCTTATCGTTCGACGACGCCCCAGCTGGGTATTCTTGACTCTTCAGGAAACGCTTGATGTCATGATACCATGGCTTATCATCAGATACTGCATCGGCAGCAAACACATAGGCGGGTATATCAAGCCGGGATACATCAAATCTGGGTACGTAGTTCCAACATAGCACCTTAATCATCGAAGACAAGGTAGCCAAAGCATCAGCAAATTGGTTTTCTTCACAAGGAACGTAATGCAGCTTCACCGTCGTAAAGAAAGTCAACAATCTTCTCGTGTAGTCTCTGTAAGGAATCAAATGAGGCTGATGTGTATACTATTTCCCATTGGTTTGATTGATGACCAAAGCTGAATCCCCGTATACATCCAGGTTTTAATCCGTAGGTTGATGGCTTCCTCAAGTCCTAGGATACAAGCTTCGTATTTGGCTTCATTGTTGGTGCAGGGAGAAGTTATTCTGGCACAAAATGGCATATGAACCCCCTCCGGCGTGATCAACACTGCACCAACTCCGCGACCATTCACGTTGACCGCCCCATCAAACATCATAATCCATTTGGATTCAGGGTCAGGCCCCTCCTCCAGGAGTGGTTCCTCGCAATCTTTCGATTTGAGAAACATGATGTCCTCATCAGGAAAGTCGAACCTCATAGGTTGGTAATCATCAATCGGTTGCTCTGCAAGATAGTCTGACAAGACACTTCCTTTGATGGCTTTTTGTGAAGTGTATTGGATGTCATACTCTGTCAGTATCATTTGCCACCTAGCAACCCTTCCGGTAAGCGTTGGCTTTTCAAAAATATACTTGACTGGATCCATCTTTGATATCAATAGAGTCGTGTGAGTCAACATATACTGTCTTAGTCGGCGAGCAGCCCATGCCAAAGCGCATCAAGCTTTCTCGAGCAATGAGTATCTTTGTTCACAGTCGGTAAACTTTTTGCTAAGGTAGTATATTGCATGCTCTTTTCGACCTGACTCGTCATGCTGACCGAGCACACAGTCCATTGACCTTTCTAACACTGTCAAGTACATGATCAACGGTCTTCCCTCTACTCGAGGCATTAGAATCGGGGGCTCTTGCAAATACTCTTTTATTCTTTCAAAGGCTTTCTACCAATCATCATTCCACCTGACCTCTTGCTCTTTCCTCAGCATTTTGAACTATGGCTCGCATGTGTCTTTAAGATTAGATATGAACCTTGAAATGTAGTTCAATCTGCCCAGGAAGCCACGAACCTCTCTTTCTGTTTTAGGTGCAGGCATTTCTTGTATAGCTTTTACTTTCGCAGGATCTACCTCTATTCCTCTTTTGCTTACAATGAAACCTAACAGCTTACCAGTTTGCACTCCAAAAGTGCACTTGTTCGGATTCAGCCTTAACTTGAACTTTCTCAGACGTTCAAACAACTTCTGTAGATTGTCCAGATGTTCTTCTTCTGTTTGGGACTTGGCGATCATATCATCCACATAGCATTCGATCTCTTTGTGAATCATATCATGAAAAAGTGTTACCATAGCCTGTTAGTATGTTGCCCCTGCGTTCTTCGACCCAAAAGGCATGACCTTGTACCAGAAGGTACCCCACTATGTGATGAATGTCATTTTCTCCATGTCTTCCGGTGCCATCCTGATCTGATTATAACCGGAGAAACCATCCATGAAAGAATATACGGAGAACTGAGCTGTGTTATCAACCAAAACATCGATGTGAGGTAATGAGAAGTCATCTTTCGGACTAGCTCTATTCAGATCTCTGTAATCTACGCACATTCGTACTTTGCCATCCTTCTTGGGTACTGGTACGATATTGGCAACCCATGGTGGGTAACTGGCCACTGCGAGAAACCCTGCGTCCCACTGTTTCTGAATTTCTTCTTTGATTTTCATTGCCATGTCAGGATGAGTTCGGCGTAACTTCTGCTTTATCGGCGACATATCTTCATTCAACGGTAACCTGTGCACAACGATGTCCATATCCAAACCTGGCATATCTTGATAGGACCAAGCAAAGATGTCGACGTAATCACGAAGAAAACTGATCAACTGTTCTTTCACCTCGGCCTGTAGACTGGCCCCGATCTTGATCTCTTTCTTGTCGTCTTCGGTACCAATGTTGACGGTCTCAATCACCTCCTGATAAGGTGTAATAGCTCGGTCCTTCTTTTTCAACAACCTAGCTAACTCTTCAGGCAATTCACAATCTTCCTCAACCTCTTCTCCGGCTTGATAGATAGGATTGTCGAAGTCATACTTGGCCATAACAGTGTCGTTAGCAGTGAGATCCGGGTGATCATCTCTGCATGATGGAGGATCATGCTTTACCTTAGAACGAGAGATTTTTGGAAATAAAAATGAAAAAGGAACATTGCCATTTTTATTGTTTTTTTTTCTGTAAAAGTAAAAAAATAGTTGAAAGAAAGAGAACACAAAATTGTTTGCAAAAGTTGTCCTTTATTGATGATGAAAATAATTGCGAAATGCGACTAAATGGATGGCCCTACAAATGAGTCATTACACCTTGGGCAAAGTGTAAGACTTTATTATGCATGTAATAAAAGGAAAACAATAAAAATTACTCTTTCAGTAGAGTAACCCGGACGACTTTTTCGGACGACCAATTGTTGAGCTTTTCTCCCGGGACACACGGGCGAATCCAGCTATCTAAGTCACAGTCACTGTCAGCCTTGTCTTCATCTGCAGCATTGATGATGTGGGGAGAAACCAAACCCCCGCTGGAGAAATTACCGACTTCATTCTTCTGAGACCCCGGAGTAAACCCCAATCCAAACTTGTCTTCTTTGATGACTGTCTCCACAAATTTGCCCCAGCCTTGGGCATTACCAGCTTTAACAACTTCAACAGCTTGCTTATATGAAGAGATAGAAGTTCCGACCTTCTCAGACTTAGGTGAAAAGACAGCTTCGGGCGCGACCTCACTGATGTTTATGGCTTTGAAGCCCTGACACAGCATCTCATGCATCTCGCCATCCATCTCCACATACTTAAATGTAGACAGGTGGCTAACAAAAATATCCTCTTCACCACAGATAGTGACGACCTGACCTTCTAGTTCATATTTGAGCTTCTGGTGGAGAGTAGAAGTAACAGCGCCGGCAGCATGAATCCAGGGCCGTCCTAGCAGACAGCTATAGGCAGACTGGATATCCATCACATAAACGGTGCTCTTGAACACCTGCAGTCCAATCTTAACTGGCAACTCAACTTCGCCAAAGACAAATCTCTTAGAGCCATCAAAAGCCCTCACAACTAAATTACTTGGCTTCAGGATGATGCATTGCAATCCAACTTCATTAAGGCTTTCTTTGGAAGAACATTCAGAGAAGAGTCTGTATCAACCAAAACATGGGAAAGCACCACCCCTCTGCATTCCATTGTGATATGTAAAGCCTTGTTGTGATTCCTTCCCTCAGATGTCAGGTCATAGTCGGTGAAACCTAGCCCATGGCTAGCGTTTACATTTGAAACTACCTACTCCAGCTGGTTAACAGTTATCTCTGGTGGTACATAGGCCATATTCAGTACTTTCAACAAGGTTGTTCTGTGCGCCTCGGAGCACAACAATAGTGAGAGAATGGAGATCTTTGAGGGTGTCTGATTTAGCTGGTCGACTACCTTGTAGTCACTTTTCTTGATAATTCTCATAAACTCATCCACTTCCTTCTCGAATGCGGTCTTAGGAGGAGCTTCCTCAGTAGTAACCTCTTCGGTGGCTACCTGTTTTCCTTTAGCCTTGGCAGCTGCCTCAGCTTCAGTATTCGTGCGCAATGTTAATGGTGCAAATAGGCGTCCACTGCGAGTGAAGCCACCAACTCCTCCAACATTGTCTACAACGGAGCTACCAATGTCAATGTCTCCTTTGTTAACTTTCCGCCCCTGGAAGTAGATATCAGCCCCATAGTGCCACGGGATAGCACTGTCCTTCTCATACGGAACAGGTCCTGGCACCGTGATGGTGACTGGACTAACCAAAGCCAGTTGAGGGCTGTCAGAGTAAATTGTAACTGGTGCTGGACTTTCGATGTTCACCGTTGTTGGTTCTGTACTTTCTGGGAAATATATTGTTGTTGGAACGGGTCTCTCGGGAACATATATTTCTTCAGGAGTAAAATAAATCGTCACTGTCGACACATCATTCTTCACTTGACGGGTCTGATCGAACTGAAGACAACCTTCATCTATCAGTCGCTGAATACCCCTTCTCAAACTGTCACATCCGTTCTCGGCAGCTTGACAATTTATGCACTCTTCCCCACAGCCCGGGAAAATCTTTCCTTTCAAGAGTCGGCCTTTAACCACCGATAGTGACGTCTTCACTTTAGTCACATCAGAGACCAAATTCAAAGTTTCCCCACTATCAACAACATTAATCCTCTGCCCGCCGTGCGTTGGCATCGGGTTTTAGATAACATTAGGCACCGGAGAAAAGTTGATAGCCTTGGCATCTCTCAAATCTTGTACCTTTAGCTGGAAAGCCTTGCAATTATCTGTAGTATGGCCAGGTGCGTTGGAGTGAAAAACACATCTGGCGTTGACATCATAACCTCTAGGCAAATTATTGGGATCGATTGGTGGGGCCAGAGTTCTTAATGTAACCAGATTCAGGTCAATCAGCTTGGGAAGTAATACAGAATAAGGCATTGGGATTGGCTCAATGACCTGGTTCGTCTGCCTTGGACGTTGTTGATAGTGTGTCTGCTGACCCGGATTAACTCCATGTTGTTGATTGTTGTACCTGGGTTGCTGTTGCGAATGATACTGCGGTTGTTGTTGTTGTTGAGGAGCAGGTGTTGGAATAGTGACTGCGACCACTTGATCTTGATAATAATTAGGGCGTCCTCTGCCCCTGCCTCTGCCGGCATACACAACGCTTGTCTCCCCTTCTCTTCTTCGCTGACCGTTACCAGCAAACGATTTCTTGGGACCTGATGACCTGGAAGCACTATTGTCTTGAATTCGGCCCATCTTCAACAGACTCTCGATTCTTTCTCCAGCAATTACTATCTCTGCAAAGCTGATTGACGGGAAAGCAGTCAATCTCTCAATATAATTGCCTTGAAGAGTGTTCATGAACATGTCCGCCATCTCCCTTTCAGACATAGGGGGGTGGACGGACGCATCAATCTATCTCCAACGCTGAGCATACTCTCTAAAGGTCTCCTTGGCAGTCTGAGATATTCCTTGCAACAAGGTCCGATTTGGAGCCATGTCCAAGTTGTATTGATATTGCTTGACAAAAGCCTCCGCCAAATCTTTCCAGCTCTTGATGGTAGTACGAGACAAATGAGAATACCATTCACGAGAAGCTCCAGTTAGACTATCTTCAAAATAGTACATCCACAACTTTTCGTCTTTCGTGTGAGCTCCCAACCTTCCCAAATAAGATTGGAGATGAGTGCGTGGGCAAGAAGCCCTGTTGTATTTCTCAAAAGTAGGGGGTTTGAACTTGTGAGGAATCCTTACTCCCTGAACCAGACCAAGATTTGTGACATCAAAACCTAAGGAATTTTGAGACTCCAAAGATTTGAGCTTGTCAGCAAGCTCATCCATACGGCGAGTGGTCTCGTAGGCTTCGTCATGCAAAGAGAATTGATCATACTGATAATCTTCAGTAACGGGGCGCCCGTTAATCCGAATTCCTTGATTCACATTGTACCTTCCGCCAATACCATTTCCAACATTCCCCGTGTTGCCAACATTACCCGGATTTCCATCAGCATTTGCATTACCCACGTTACCGGTGTTCACAGGGTTATCAGCGTTCCCAGGGTTACTAGGGTTTCCCTTAGCATTTGGTATCTCTACCTCTGGATCGGGCCTTGGTTGCTTAACCAATTCCCTCAGCTTTTCCTGGCCTTCTGCCATACCAGTCATCAATGTCATGAACTGATCCATCCTTTCACGCATATCAGCCAGCTCTTTCTGTACCTGGTCCATCGCTAGTTGCGGACGATTTTCCTTGGTCGGGTACCTGTGGACTCGCTTGGGACCAATAATGCCTGGAACAGGGAACAAACATTAGACACTGCGGTGACACCTGCAAAACAAACAAGGGTTAATATGCATGGTATGCGATGCGCTGCTTATTCAATTTTAAGGCCCCCCTTCTCAATTCCGGTTTGACCTTCCAGAACAACGCGTGCAAATAACAATGCCGAGGAGAGGTGATAAGAAGCTTTGGTCACAGACGAAATAATCAAAGAGAATGAAACATCTGAAAGGTGTCATAGTCAAGATACAAACTCTTCTGAGAGCGATGAACAAAGAAATGAGAACCCATCAACAAGCCTGATGGTGAACTCTACAAAAACAAAAGGAATCAAACATCTAGCCCAAACGAGTCTTCTCGAACTTCCTTAAGAAGCGCCTCTGTAACCGGGTCAGTAGGGTGTTCCGTAAGGCCTTGAATCAACAAATTCCTTATTCTGACCGCTTCTTCCAATTTCCTGTACTTGTCTTGTTCTTTTGTTCTCTTGACCCCTGCTCGAATATTTAGTTCGACGATCTCTTGTTCAGCCAATCGAAGTGCTTCATGCTGCTCATTCCCCTTACTCTTCAACTGCTCATTTTCTGCTCTGATTTCTATCTCAACCTGTCTCCAACGATCAGACAATTCTTACCACCTTTGCTGGCGCTCAATAAGCCTATATTCAGCTCTTCCTAACTGCTCCTTAGCAGCCTTGCAAGCTTTCTTCAGACTTTCCTCACCTGAACAGACTTTACAGATATAATCAGCATCTTCAGCAATCCTCTCATTGCTTTGTCTTTGCAGCCCATTCAATCTTTGAACTTCTCTCTCAACTTCTTTCTTAGCGCACAAAGTTTTCCTGAGACCTTCACTTAGCTTTGCATTCAACTTAACGGCTTTTCCCTTTTCTCGCTTCAAACTGTTGTACTCAAACATGCTGACAGACTCAACAATAACCGGATCAGATGGTTCTCCCATAGAGAAAGGTAGAAGAGTAATCCGAGCTCTTTCTTGCAACCAACTGTCATACTGGGAAGAAGAGATGTTGTTACATTTTCCATAGACAGTAGCACCTTTAGTCTGAATATTCCTCCAAGCTCCGGCAGCTTGCTTAACCAGTTCTAGATTATCTTGCACTGGGAAGTAGAAAGATTCCACCAGATCTTGATCCTTAGGAGCGTGAGTCAAGGCATACCCTAATTGTCTTCTCAAAAGAATCGGGTTGTAGTTGATACAACCCTTCATACCCAACAATGGTACATTAGGGTATTTCCCACAGCTAACCACAAAATCCCACCCTTGGTATTCTGATTACACCATCTGATGTCTTTAGCAGTCCAGACAACCAACCTTCTAACCCAATTCCTGGCTTGATGCGGATTCAGAAAAGCATCGTCATTTGGCAAGTGCCCCACAAGCCACTTATGGAACAATGGAGCGCAACATCTGACCAATCTCCCTCGTCTCTTCTCATTCTTATTGTGCACCGAAAAATAGAAATCACCAAGAAGGGTGGGAACCGGGTTCATTAGCAGAAATATATGAATAGCACTCACACTCACGAACTTCGGTTCATCGGCGAATAGCATAATACCATAGACACTCAATGCTAACAGAGCACACACAGCCTCCCAATTGCCTTGAGCAACACACTCTTCGGCTTTGTTTACCACAAAATCCAGATGAAAACCAGACAGACCTCCCTTAGAAGAGAGATTTTCTTTCACAACAAACACTTCCAGATGAAGAGCCTCAGCAATATCCTTATGCCCTAGAGAAGGTATATCGGAGTTGAAAGGGACACAATGCTGCAGAGGAACACCCAAGATCATAGCATACTCTTCCAATAAAGGAGCCAACTGGAAATCCTGAAAAGTGAAGCAACTCAACTAAGGATCATAAAACTGCAAGCAAGTACGTATCAGACTCCTCTAAGAAGCATCCAAGTCTTCAACCATAAGCAAGATGTTGCCATAAGTATCCCGGGATAAACCCACATGGTCAGGAGTAATCAAAGCTTTTATCTGACGCAATGGGCTGATCTCAGTATCGAAGAAATGATAGGTCACATTACTCTTCCTGGGAGCCTCCATAATAAACACAGATCAGCCAAACCAAACCGAGAAAGGGAATACCCTGCAAATGAATAAGCATGAGATGTTGGATGCAAATATGCAAATGATGTTATGCAATGCAAAGGACATGTGACCGGTTCCGGCCATATACTGAACCACGGGCTGTTCTCTGTGAAGAAGTCCTCAAAAGTCGGCAGTCCGGGTACGCAGGTTCAAAGGTTCAGATCCACAAATAAAACCAGCGCCAGAAGTTCGGATCCAGGAAATAGAACCATGATGATCAGGTACCAGGTATCAAATATCAGGGTATGATGAGGTCAAGGGTTCCTGCACACCTGTAAACAACCCACCCGGCTCACATGCGGAGGCTAAAGGGTATAGACATTGATATCACAAACTCTCAGGCCGAATAGTAATAATACGTCCATCGTTTCCGGTTTGGCACTACCACTATAAGAGGAACGTCTCAGCCAAGTTCCCATGAAAGTAAGGTAAAGGTCATCCTAAAGGTCGTTTAGACTTAACGGTTCTCCCAGATAGCTCTAGCACTGTAGGAGATCCACAGCACAGAATTCTCTAGAAATATCCACATCTGAATTGTGTTTTCATATTCCAACATCGGACCAAGACGGAACGTGAGGGCATGTGAAACCACGCTAATCCTAAGTGCACTCAGGCCTGTGTATTGGGCCTATCTCACACAGAACATCCCACTCCCACAAATAATCCAACAGAGCCAACAGACACGGCAATGATATGTATACAAGTGCTGAAAAATAAATAACTGTACAAAAGAATAAACACCCAACAAACAAGAAACCTACAAAAGCTAGGAGGGACTCGCTTAGGGAAATCGGGTCCCCAGCAGAGTTGCCAGCTGTCGCAACCTAAAAAAAAATAGAAAGTGAAAAAAAACAACCGGCGAAGAAGGAAAAGACAGAAGAGTCGCCACCGTGCGTTATTTATCCCAAAGGGGGGAAAGGAAACGCTCGAAGTAAACCTGGAAAAAGGAAAGGAAAAGACAAGGCCTTGCAACCAAATCTTGGGTTCGGGAGTCGGTTATGCGAAGGGAAGGTATTAGCACCCCTACGCATCCGTAGTACTCTACGGGATCCACTCTTGTTGTTCTTGTCTAAAGGGTGTGGGTTATCTAATGTATTATTTACTAAAGGAGGGTCAAAAGAAAATGACTCGCACGGATGTCGCATCCACCGCATACGTATCTCATCTGAATATGAGAATCAGAGTCTTCGTAGCTCGGCTACGTATGGGCTAAGGGGAAGTGTGCTCGGTAAGACATCGCGTCTTATGCCTATGTATCTCATCTGGAATGAGAATCAGAGCAAAATGTAGTTCGGCTAACTACGGGGTTGGTTTTGGACGAACGACGTTACTACGCAATCTACCGGATGCTCGACCTTTGGAGACTTACTCGCCTGTAGTAGAAGGAGTAAACGTGTTCTTAGGAGAAGAAAAATCAATGAGTTTGCTTGTGTTTTAGTGATGTTCATGCAAAAAAGGCAGTTCTAGACGAAGGAACCACGCTACCTTAATTGACATGCAGACGAGAGACTATACGAAGCCTAGCAATCCTATGGGGAGACGATCACACCATACAAAACAAACATGCATGAAGTAAACACGCCAACAGGGAGGCTCAAACATACATGGGTAGGGTTTTAGTCAAGAGGGGTCATATCAACCTCGACATACAAGCCATGGGAGGGTAATCAAATGGGCTCTTAACCACTGACATTGAACGTCAGGGTGAGCAGATCAAAAGGGTAATGAGGATAAGACCTCATAGCTCTTAACCCTGGACAGGGTGAGCTCATGACAAGGCGTGGGGGTTTAGAAAGACGAAACCCTCTCCACTGACTGACCGGACAAAAGATCTTGGGCTTTTGTTCTGAAGCATCGACACGTAGTGTGATCTTAAAGAACGACGCACTGAATAACGGGGGATTGACTACTAATCCCTTTTATCTGTTAATTGCCTCTTCATGGAGGTCTTTAGCACTGATGCCTCTTCTTGGAGGTCTTTTGGCACAAAAATAAACACACAAAAACATTGCCTCCTATCGAGGTCTTCCAGCTAAGAAAGCGGTAAAATGCGGGAAAAATAAAGGGATCAAGAGATCTACCGCACGGATAAAAATCCGAAGTAATAGCAACTAACGACACAAGAAACCCGGAGATCCCTCAAGCTAGCACAATCAAAGAAAGCGAGTCAGTATAGGTAATCGGAATAAACCTCTAGGTGGTATCCCACAAATAAAGTGGAATACCAAGCAAGCCATCTTTCTAAAGTCATGTGAGCCCTCACAAAAACTCAACAAATAGGTTAGAGTAACAGGATGGAATCAAGAGAAAACAATGCTATGACGAACACAAAACAGATTAGAGCAAACAGAAAAAACAACTGTTGTCGCGATCGCTGCTGCTTCGCTTAGCGAAGCTTCGCTGCGTGCTCGTCTAGCGAGGTGCTAGCGAGCGCCTGCGGGTTTTGGGTTCTTCATGGATAACAGTACGATCTCAGAAACCCCAAACCTTGTGGCCTCCATTTCAGAAATTAAGTGATTAAACATTCGAGGTATTGTTTTATACATTCATGCATATCTAAACCCATGGGCAAAACCTAACGATACCTCATACATTCAGAGAATTCAAATTGAAAGCATAGAGTAATGGGAATAAGGGCAAACCCGATTAGAGAGATCGATTAAAATCGAATGGCACGGCTGGGTTTGCAAAGCAACGTTAGGGTTTGCGTGAGACGGAGGTGAAAAAGTGTGTGGGTCGGGGTGAACTTTTCAGAGCTCCCTGGAGGTTGCTGCAGATTAGTTCGTCTCTCTCCTTCTCTCCCTCTTTTTCTCTAGGGTTTTGTTCCACTGAAACTCTAGTATTTATAACCTGATTTGCGTGGCTTAGTGGGCTCAAATGGAGGCAACTCAAGCCCATGACTTTCTGTTATTTTTCTAAAAACGCGTGGGCTTCGCCTAGCGAAGGATCTGCTCGCTTAGCGAGCATGACAGTTCAGACTCGCTTGCTCCTTCAAGATTAGCATTCTGAATGATGAATAGACCCCATTTGAACCGGTTGGAAGTAACTCAAGTCTTTCCCTTGTGTTGACTGATCACCCGGATAGAACCCACAAAGTGTCTTTGATGATGTTCAAGCTTCTTCGATTTGATTCTGATTGACATGATGAAATGCAATATGAAATGTTAAATGACCTAAAAATGAATGCATGAATGAGGAGGGCATATTTTGGGGTGTTACAATATACACAATGAAGCTCTAGATTATACCACCACTGAGAGTTGGTTAGTATAGCAGGAGGGTCTCGTGGAGTTATCAGCTTCCTATCAATCAAAGAAGGATACAATTCAGCATATGTCATCGGAATCGGGTCAAAAGTTACCCTCTTCCTCTCGTAGTTGCTGGTGCCAGTGTTATTATTGTTGCGAGGCTGGTAGGCATGTTGTTGTTGACGATGTTGTTGTTGTTGTTGATGAACTTCTCGAAAAGCAGGTGCTATATGAGGCACCTGGTGTTGGTTGATGGCCGGACGCACATCCTTCCTCCTTATAGAGAGCCTTCTTTTAATATAGGAGGACACAACATGAGCCTCTCCCTCCTTCTTCCTAGCAAAGCCTCCATACTTCTTTGCTGAGGAACCTTCATCTTTAGATAATCGTCCTTCACAGACCCCTTCTTCTAATCTCATCCCCATATTCACCATTTGGGTGAAGTCTGAGGGAGCACTGGCAATCATTCTTTTATAGTAGAAAGAGCTCAAAGTCTTTAAGAAGATCTTTGTCATCTCCTTCTCTTCTAGGGGTGACACTATCTGAGCTGCCAATTCTCGCCATCTTTGGGCGTACTCCTTGAAGGTCTCTTTATCCTTCTGCGACATTGCCCTCAGCTGATCTCTGTCTGGAGCCATATCCACATTATACTTATACTGTTTAACGAAGGCCTCGCCTAGATCGTTAAAAGAGCGGATGCTTGCACTCTCCAGCCCCATATACCACCGGAGCGCAGCACCTGTCAGGCTATCCTGAAAGTAGTGGATCAGCAGTTGGTCATTATCGGTCTGTGTTGACATCTTGCGAGCATACGTCACAAGATGGATGAGCGGGCAAGTGTTTGCCTTATATTTCTCAAAGTCAGGTACTTTGAATTTAACAGGGATCTTCGAGTTGGGCACTAGGCACAACTGAACAACATTTTTACCAAAGAGGTCCTTACCCCTCAAAGTGTTCAGTTCCTTGTGCAACTCAAGGAATTGATCTTTCATTTCATCCATCTTCTCATATACGTCCGGGCCCTCAGACGGCTCAGAATGATAGATGGTGTCTTCCACCCGGGGAAAGGTGTGCACAACGGGAGGTGGCACAGATTGTAAGAACAAAAACTGTTCTACAACAGATTCCAAGATTTTGATGATAACAAAGGATGAAACCAAAAATGGCACTCTAACGAAAAGTTTCTAAGTGTGCAGGACTCTAAACAAAAAGAAAGGAATCTGATTGCGTCATCAGATACAGAATCATATCAGATACAAATTACCAGAAGATCAGAAGCATCTGAAGTAGAAACACGCTCAAGAAGTTCTAACTCTGAGCAAAACAGCAGAATATCAGAAGCATCTGAAGAAGGAGTGCACTCTAGAAGTTCTGACTCTGAACAACGGTATAGCATTCCAGAAGCTCTCAGCATCATCTGAAGACTTCAACAGAACTCTTAAAGATTCCTAGAGCCACGCAGACTCTGATATTGGACTTCCTTATAGAAAGAGTAACGACAACTTCAATCTCAAATGGAAAGAAACTATTATTGGAAAGAAGTTATTCAGGGAGACAAAGTTGTTTAGGCAAGAAACAACAAAAGTTATGGCATTAATTCCTATTCAAGACAAATCATCTGCCATCAATTTCAACGGTTCTTTCACCCCTATATAAAGGACAGCAAACAACATTGAGAGACACACTAACGCACATAAACGTTTTACTCTTTCTCTCTCAATCTTTCATGAAGCTTTTGCTTAGAACGTGAAACATTCTTTTGATCTTACTGTTGTAATACTTTGCTTGTCCTAGAAGCACTCTAGATTACATTGTCATTTTATCTATTGTTTTATTTCCTCAAGTGACTTTGCGCAGTCTGTATACTTGAGAGGACTAAGAGATCTTTCTCTTAGACGTTGGTTGTAAACTATCTTTCAAGAATAGTGGATTAAGTCCTTGTTGAAGGCGAAATCACCTTGGCCGGGTGGACTGGAGTAGCTTTGTGTTATAAGCGAACCAGTATAAATTCCTTGTGTGGTCTTTGTCTGAAAAAGCGCTTATTTTCCAAAACAATTCAAACCCCCCTTTCTTGTTTTTCTCACCTTCAATTGGTATCAAAGCTTCGGCTCTGTTATTGATTTTCTAATCAAACACTTAACTGTGTAGAGAGATCCAGAACGAGAAAAACTATGGCCCACACAAATGAAAGAGACAGTTACAATGCTAAGCCTCCTGTTTTATATGGAGAGAAATTCGATTACTGGAAAGATAGAATTGAAAGTTTCTTTCTAGGCTATGATGCTGATCTCTGGGACATTGTCACAGATGGATACAAACCTCCCGTCTCAGAAAATGGAGTTGAAGTTCCCAGAAGTAAGATGTCAGAAGATCAGAAGCGTGTCTTCAAAAATCATCACAAGGCCAGAACCATTCTTCTCAACGTTATATCTTACAATGAATATGAAAAGATCACCAACAGAGAAACAGCAAAAGACATCCTTGACTCTCTGAGGATGACTCATGAAGGAAACTCTCAGGTCAAAGAG
Source organism: Lathyrus oleraceus (assembly GCF_024323335.1). NCBI lineage: Eukaryota > Viridiplantae > Streptophyta > Magnoliopsida > Fabales > Fabaceae > Lathyrus > Lathyrus oleraceus. The sequence continues at coordinate 69,829,377 of NC_066580.1, read as the reverse complement.
ACAAAGGCTCTGGCGCTTATCCAGAAATATGAAGCTTTCAAAATGGAAGATGACGAAGGCATAGAGGTAATGTTCTCTAGATTCCAAACTCTAATTGCAGGTCTCAAGGTTCTAGACAAAGGATACACAACTGCAGACCACGTCAAAAAGATAGTCAGAAGTTTGCCAAAGAAGTGGAGACCCATGGTTACTGCCCTAAAGCTGTCAAAGGATCTGAACAATATCAGTCTTGAAGAGCTTGTCAGTTCCCTCAGAAGCCATGAGATAGAACTAGAGGAAGATGAGCCTCAGAAAAAGAACAAGTCTGTAGCATTAAAGTCCAGATCTGAAAGACGCAAATCTGACAGAACTAAAGCATTCAAGGCAGAAACTGAAGATGCTGATGACTCTGAACCAAAAGATTCTGATGATGAAGAAGAATTGTCCCTCCTAACCAGAAGAGTTAAACAACTCTGGAAAAAGAGGAACAACAACTTCAGAAGACCAAGACCCAGAGGGGATCGATCAGAATCAACCTCAAAAGGTAAAACTAACAAAGATATTACTTGTTATGAATGTAAAGAAACAGGTCACTATAGGAATGAATGCCCCAAGCTAAAGAAAGACAGTTCCAGAAAAGAAAGTTTCAAGAAAATACCTTCAAGACAAAGAAAGGATTAATGGCTACCTGGGATGATAGCGAATCTGACTCATCAGAATCTGACTCTGATGAACAGGCCAATGTGGCATTCATAGCTACCACATCCAGGAACAGTTCAGATGAAGAATCTTAAGAGGTATTTTCTGAACTCTCTCGATCTGATCTAGAATCATGCTTGTCAGAAACTCTTAGCTCATATCAGAAATTAAAACAAAAGTTTAAAGCAATAAAAGGCTGTCTTGAAGCAAAATTTGAAGAATGTGGCCAACTTGAGATGACAATTCTAAAACGAGAAGATGAAATCAGATCTTTAATATTACAAAGAGATGGAGCAATTAAACATCGTTTAGAACTGGAAGAAGCGTTATCTCAAGCTCCACAGACTTCAAATACGATAATTTACAAATACGAAGAAGCCTTTCAAGAATTTCTGAAAAATGGGATAGGAAGGAGTGTTATGGCATCCATGATTTATGGAGTCAGTCAGATTTGGAAGAATCAATTCATGTCATATTTGACGATAAGCTTGACCCTGAAAAGTCAAAGCTAGTTGAAAATTTTGCAGATTTAGAAATCACTCTTGCAGGATCTGATAAAACTCCAGAAGCAACTGCCACTAAGAACTTTGAGGAAATTAATTCCCTAGTAATCCCAAAGAAAGCTAAAAGTCGTATCAACGTATCTGAAGATTTGATTCTGGGCAACAAAGACGAACCTGTCAGAACCAGATCTACCTTCAGGACCTCTGAAGAGACTCCTCTGGGATTAGTGTCTCTGATCGAGCCTACGTCCTGTGATGAAGCACTTCAAGATAACGACTGGGTTTCAGCTATGCAAGAAGAGTTAGATCAATTCACAAAGAATGATGTCTGGGATCTTGTTCCCAAGCCCATAAGCACTCACGTTATTGGAACCAGATGGGTATTCAGAAACAAGTTGAATGAGAAAGGAGAAGTCGTCAGAAACAAAGCTCGACTGGTAGCTCAAGGTTACAGTCAACAAGAAGGTATTGACTACAATGAAACCTTTGCTCCAGTCGCAAGGTTAGAATTTATTCGTCTTCTTGTATCTTTTGCTATTAATCATTCTATTAAATTATATCAAATGGATGTCAAGAGTGCATTCCTTAATGGTTATATATCAGAAGAAGTGTATGTCAACCAACCTCCAGGTTTTGAAAATCCAAATTTTCCAGAATATGTTTTTAAACTTAAAAAATCTTTATATGGACTTAAACAAGCTCCCAAAGCTTGGTATGAACGTCTAAGTAATTTTCTTCTGGAACACAATTTTATCAGAGGGAAAGTTGACTCCACACTCTTCTGTAAGAACCTTAACAATGATCTCATGATATGTCAGATATATGTTGATGATATTATTTTTGGTTCTGCTAACGCCTCTGTTTGTCAAGAATTCTCTGAGTTAATGCAGGCAGAATTTGAAATGAGCTTAATGCAAGAACTAAAGTTCTTTCTAGGAATTCAAATTAACCAAACTTCAGAAGTCACGTACGTTCATCAAAGAAAATACATAAAAGATGTTCTGAAGAAATTTGACATGGCTGAATGCAACTCTGCAAAGACTCCCATGCATCCAACATGCATTCTTGAAAAGGAAGAAGTCAGTAAAAAGGTTTGTCAGAAGCTCTATCGTGGTATGATAGGCTCCCTACTCTATCTGACTACTACTCGACCTGATATTCTCTTTAGTGTCTGTCTATGTGCCAGATTCCAATCAGATCCTAGAGAAACTCACTTAACAGCAGTTAAAAGAATTTTCCAGTATCTGAAAGGAACTCCTAACCTGGGCCTGATGTATGAGAAAACATCAGACTATAGACTTTCGGGTTATTGTGATGCAGATTATGCAGGAGATAGACTGGAACGAAAAAGCACATCTGGAAATTGTCAGCTCCTAGGAAACAATCTTATATCCTGGGCCAGCAAAAGACAGTCAACTATCGCTCTATCAACTGCAGAAGCAGAATATATCTAAGCATCACTGTGCACAACTCAGATGCTCTGGATGAAGAATCAGTTAGAAGATCTGCAAATCTTCGAGAGTAACATTCCTATCTTTTGTGATAATACTGCTGCCATTTGTTTAAGTAAGAATCCCATTTTACACTCCAGAGCTAAGCACATTGAAATAAAACATCATTTTATCAGAGATTATGTTCAGAAAGGAATAGTAACATTGAAGTTCATTGATACAGATCATCAATGGGCAGATATATTTACTAAGCCTTTAGCTGAAGATAGATTTCTTTTTATCTTAGAAAATATGAACATTCAAAATTGCCCTGAATAAATTGTGCCTCTAAAGATGTAAAATGAGACTCTGACATAAACAAATGAGCTTCTGCCTCTGACTCTGATACTTCTACCAAGTTAAGAAGATATCTGAGTTAGAAATCTCCAGGAACCAATCCCTTGGTATTCCTGAAGATCAGATACATCAAACCACGTGGAGCACGTAGCGTCTAACCTTGGAACTTCTAGACAGCTCTCCAGAAGAAATTCAAAGGGCAGACGTTTGAGATCTCCTCGAGCAGTGTGCATACTATTGGGATTAGACATTCATTAATGAGCCATAATCATTTCTGCCTCTAAGCGTGCTTACTTGATTTTTGTGCTAACGCTGATTTGTGTGTCGTTTTGCATGTGTTTTGTTTAGGGTATTTAAACACTCCTCTCACACTTCACACACTTTTCACTCTCACTCACTTTCTCATACCAGTTCTCTGAAGCATTTCTGCAAGCAGTTCATCTTCATCTCGTTCTTCCTCAACAATGGATGCTCAACAACAATCAGTTTTCAACTATTCTCAACAAATGGAATCCAGCAACATAGCCCAAAGCACAAGCATTCCCACTCCAACAGTTACAGGCGTAACTATTACACCAGTTTACAAGGAGCCTCATATACTTGATCATGAAGCTCATATCAACCTTGCAACTCCTTTTGAGAAACTGGATGTTTTGTGTGAACCACTGGTAGATTTCAACAACATGAAGAGGAATGGAGTAGATCTTACTGAAGAACTCCGTCAACAAGGTTGGGAAAACTATTTTCAACGCCTTTATGGCCCTGTTTACCCAAACCTCATCAAGGAATTCTGGAGGTTTGCTGACGCTGATGACCATTTCATCGTCTCCTTCGTTTTGGGGGTAAAAATCGTGATTACTGAGAAATCAATTGCCTCCCTGCTGAACATGGAGAAAACTGGAGGAAGAAGGATTTACAACATCAATCCTAGGGCAAGGTACATTGCTCATGAAATCAACCCCACCATCTTCAAACTCAACACAGAAGGAAATCCATCAAAGAACAAAGAACATCATCAGAACCTCCGAGTATGGCTCAAGATCATTCTGGGTACCATTCATCATCGCCCAGCATCAAATTCATCAGACTACATCAATACAGATCAGAAATGTATTCTGTATTGCATTCACAAGGGTTTGAAGCTCTGCCTCCCAACACTACTCTTCAAATATCTCAGAGACTTCGTACGGGAGACCAGAAACAACATGAAACCCAGAACCTACATCCCTCTGGGAAGACTTCTCTCTGACGTATTAATAGAAAATGAGCTCGTAGACCATCTGGAGAAGAACAAACTCATGGAAGATTTGGCAATAGATACTAGAAGGCCTCTGAACTCCAGAAATCTGAAGAGCATGGGAATTCTGAAGAAGATTCTAGTCAAACCTACGTTGGACACCTCTTGGGACGCTTTCAAAGATCAGAGGAAGCTGCCACATGGTCTCGCAAGGTTCTACAAGAATGAACCCAGAGAGGCAATCCTCCACTATCTCCAACGTCTGAAGGATGAAGGAGTAGACATCTCAGATTTCAGACTAGACGATATGCTGGATTCAGAATCAGACTTCGTTAAGTTCAAAAGAGGTCCATCTGAAAAGAAAGCTTCAAGAGCAAAGAAAGCAAGGCTAGGAGAATCTTCTGAATCAAGACCTCCAGCGCCTCTGCAAGAATCCTCTGGTAAGTCTGCCCCTACTATTCCCTCTGAACCATTTTTGGCTTCCTCTGCTCCTCTACCATCACCAATCTTCACCCCATCTGAAACCCCTCCTTCTACAACCAGAACCTCACAACCTTTACCAAAATTCAATCTTGCCCATACCTCTTTACCACCTTCAGAAGCTGAAGATTTAAATCAAACCACTTCCTCATCCACAGCCCCAGAATCACCTCCCTACTTTACCATTTCCTCAGATACAGAACACTCTGACCCATCCTCTCCAACCCTAGCCCAACTTCAGGCTCAAAACTTTGCCTCTCAACAACCAACACAACCTCCACCTGAAATAACTTCACCACAACCAACCATCACTCTTTCTGTAGTTCAACCCTCTGACCCTCATACCTCTGACACTATCCCTCCAAACCCTTCCGCTGAATCTGAATCTGAATCTGATTCTGAACCTGAACCTGAACCTGAACCTCTAACACTAAACCTAAGCCATCCAACCTCTCCACCTCAAACATCTAAACCTGAACATTCCTTGCCTACCCTAGAGGAAGCCATTATGTTGTTCGCAGGGGCTTCAGTACAAAAGGTCAAGTCTCTGACCATAAACTCTGGCATCAGTGATGATCCTGATTCTGTAAGGACACACTGGAACAGAGTCATTGGCTGGATGACTTCTGAGGCCTTCAAGCTGAAGCACATCTCTAAGCAAGTCAGAAACGACTTCATCAGAGATGCTGAGGCAAGACTATAGGAGAGAGTTGCCAGAGAAGCTGAAGAAGAAGCCATAAGACAAGAAGAAGAGAGAGCCAGACAAGCAGAAATCCAAAGGGCCAAGGAAGCTGAGGCCAAAGCTCTAGCTGACGCTGCTGCTGCTGCTGCTGAAGCTGAAGCAAAGGCAGCCGCAGAAGCTGAAGCCAGAGCTACTGAAGAACAGAGTGCTCTGACTCAGGGGGAGTCCTCTTCCGTCATTCCTATGGTTCTCAAGACACTTGAAGAACTTCAGAAAGACCAGAAGGAACTCAAAGCCAGAATGGATAAGCAGGACACCGTCAACGATAATATTCAGAACATGCTGGCTCAACTGCTTCAGAGAATGCCTCCTCCTCCCAACCCTTAGGCACTTAGGATCTTTTGTTTGTTGCCTTGTTTTCCTTGTTTCTGATGTTTGTTTCTCTTGTTCTTATCTCTGTTGTCTGCTATCTGGATATATAAAATGTTGTTTCTTGATTATTTTTTAAGTCTTTTTGATTCTGACAAAAAGGGGGAGAAAACAAATATAGCTCTGATGAAAAATTGCCTAAATCCTTAAGCACTCTGCAAACATACTTTTCTTAAAAATAAATTTCTAACATTGGATTTAAGAAATTGCAGAAGGTATCGAAACTTCATTGCTTGGAAGCTCTGGTAAGAACTTCTGAACTCCCTAGCCCATCTCAGGGGGAGCTCACCTCTATCTGATCTAATTCTTTTAAATGTTTCATCTGCTAATTGAGTTGGTTTTGTCATCATCAAAAAGGGGGAGATTGTAAGAACAAAAACTGTTCTACAACAGATTCCAAGATTTTGATGATAACAAAGGATGAAACCAAAAATTGCACTCTAACGAAAAGTTTCTAAGTGTGCAGGACTCTAAATAAAAAGAAAGGAATCTGATTGCGTCATCAGATACAAAATCATATCAGATACAAATTACCAGAAGATCAGAAGCATCTGAAGTAGAAACACGCTCAAGAAGTTCTAACTCTGAGCAAAACAGCAGAATATCAGAAGCATCTGAAGAAGGAGTGCACTCTAGAAGTTCTGACTCTGAACAACGGTATATCATTCCAGAAGCTCTCAGCGTCATCTGAAGACTTCATCAGAACTCTTAAAGATTCCCAGAGCCACGCAGACTCTGATATTGGACTTCCTTATAGAAAGAGTAACGGCAACTTCAATCTCAAATGGAAAGAAACTATTATTGGAAAGAAGTTATTCAGGGAGACAAAGTTGTTTAGGCAAGAAACAACAGAAGTTATGGCATTAATTTCTATTCAAGACAAATCATCTGCCATCAATTTCAACGGTCCTTTCACCCCTATTTAAAGGACAACAAACAACATTGAGAGACACACCAACGCACATAAACATTTTACTCTCTCTCTCTCTCTCTCAATCTTTCACGAAGATTTTGCTTAGAACGTGAAACATTCTTTTGATCTTACTGTTGTAATACTTTGCTTATCCTAGAAGCACTCTAGATTACATTGTCTTTTTATCTATTGTTTTATTTCCTCAAGTGACTCTGCGCAGTCTGTATACTTGAGAGGACTAAGAGATCTTTCTCTTAGACGTTGGTTGTAAACTATCTTTCAAGAATAGTAGATTAAGTCCTTGTTGAAGGCGAAATCACCTTGGCCGGGTGAACTGGAGTAGCTTTGTGTTATAAGCGAACCAGTATAAATTCCTTGTGTGGTCTTTGTCTGAAAAAGCGCTTATTTTCCAAAACAATTCAAACCCCCCTTTCTTGTTTTTCTCACCTTCACAGATAGGACAGGGCTAGATGTCGGGATGGAAGCGAGAGTAGGCGCAAAACCCTCTGGCACGAAATTAGCGGGCATTCCCCAAGGGAACTGTAAGACCCTAATTTTGACCCTAAGATCCCTCATGGCATCATAACATTTGCATTGGCATGGCATCTAGGATCATAAGCATCTTGGTTCCCTTCGCCTTTGGGTGGGACCTCTTGTGACTGGTTTGAGATCACCAAGCATGCTTGAATTGTATATTATTGCTTTTCCCACTTTATTCACTAGCCAAAAAGCACAAAAATATGTCACTAACATCTTTTGTTTGTAACTTGAGCACTCACAAGGTCTAACAGTTTCTAGAAGATCCTATGTGCATTGATATGGCCAAGAGAAGATGTAAGCAAGAATGGAAATGGTTCCCAAATCTCTCATCCATCAAATATGCTTCCCAAGTATCCCAATTCATCATTTTTATCAAAGCAAATCAAAGGGCTTGAGTTTGGTTTCCCAAGGAAACCCTAATTCATTTGTTCATCAACTGTGCCTTGCTCATGAAACAACCTCAACCCATGGTCAAATGCAATCAAGGGAAGTTCTTTAATTCATCATTTCATGCATATTTGAACTTATTTGAGTGTCCTCAATCATCAATTCATCAAGATATGAGATTTGGACTTGAGAAGTTGACCAGTCAATTCATCTGACTATTTTGAAATGCATTGAGACCTAACGTTTTATGTGTTTGGCAAATGGAGATGACCCCAAGAGCAAAAATGTTCTTAAGGACAATATGAAGAACTTTCATGTTCATCAAAAATTGATTTGAAGCTTGGAAGGTCATCATCCATCCCAAGACATTATAGGTCATTTTAATTGAAACCCTAATTTTGGGTCAACTTCCCAAGGACATAACTCATTCATTTTTCATGATTTTGACGTGAGACCAAATGCATTGGAAATCTTAATGTGTCTAATTCAAATGTTATGTTGAGAAAAATTGCAAAATCTCAAAAGAAATATATGTGATAATGCAAAACATTATAGGTCACTTTGGACCAAATGCATTGAAATGTGAAAAAGTCCAACTTCAAGTGACCATAACTTCTTCATTAAAACTCCAAATGATGCAAAATTTAAGTCCAAATTGATTTCCTTGGAACGATATAAAACTTTCATGTTGAAGATTGTATCATTTGGAGCTTGTATCATTGAGACTGAAGGGCTTGAACATTGGCCAATTTTGGAAATTTAACATATGCATGTTTTGCACCTTACACTTCAAGCTCAATTTTCATTAATTTCCAAGGCCCAATTGGAGTTTTGATCAACATGACATTTGTTCCTTATGCAATAAGCTTTCCAACCTTTACCCATAAGGCTATGTTTTATGTTTGGAAGCATCATTTTTGAAGAAGGGAAATATTAGGTGCATTTTTGGAAACCAATTGAAAACACATTGCATGAGCTGATTACATCTATTTTGAACGTCCATTTCATTCAATTATGATCTCAGCTTGCCAAATCAAGTGGATTGGGCCCTCCATGCGCCTGTACAGGCCCATGCATGGAGGCCCTTTCCATTCATGCAAATTTGAAATCATACATTTAGCATTGCCTTGCCTATAAATACATTGCCTTGGAGCTTCATTTCTTCAACCTTCAGGCGCCCTACATGTTGTGCATTTGAATCCTCACACCCACACCAAAGGAACTCTCTTTTTTTTCTCTCAAATTTCAGATCTAGAATTCAGTTTCCTCGACTGTTTTCTTAAGATCTAAAGTTCCTAAACCTTCTCAATTTGATCCATAGAGCTTTCTGTTTGCGAAAGAACCCAAGGACCTTGACTCAATTCATCATAATTCAAAGGTTTTCCTCAACTGAATTTTGCTTCGAAACAGCTTGTATATGGTTCCATTTGCCTTATTTTTGTGTGATCTGAAGTCCTCTGCATAGAGGCAACATTATTGTGTTTTCAATTTTTGAAATTAAGCAAGTTCAGTTGAACACCACTAAAGTTCCATCTCTGATTTCTCTCTCAATAGGGATCTAGAGTGGAATTCAGTGGCACAGGAGTGATGTACATCACTCCATCTTTCGTTTGATACCTGGATCGCGCGTTTTGGTTCACATTTTTTCCTCTGCAAATTTTGACCTTAATCGGAGCTAGCCGGAGAAGACGGTGGCGCTAGCCACCGTCTGGTCTCCAGATCTAATCTGAGCCATCCATTTACGTTTCCAGATTTAATCCTGGCTTTCCAACGTTATGAGTTTTTTTAAAATGTTTTTGTGGTTGCATTGACTGAAGTGTTTGGTAGGCGCTCATGTGTGATCCGTCTGATCTTCCAGGTCAATTAATGAACTGGATCCAACGCCTCTCCTTTTTTCTTATTTTTAATTCTGATTTCTATTTTCTTTTATTTCTTTTAATTCCATTTTATTTCGAAAATTCATATCTCTTTCATTATTGGTCCAAAAATTATGGGACCAATTGTATTATTTCTCTTTTAATTTCTAGTTTCTAAAAATGATTTTTAATATTTTTTATTTCACCATTTGCTATTTTTTAGTAATTTTCTCTTTTTTGTTTATTTTTAATCCATTTTAAATAGTTTTTGATATTAAAAAAAAACAAAAATATTTTCTCAACCTCTTTGAATGATGATAGATCTATGAAAAATATTCTCATCAATTTATTAATTGATTTGAGATTTATTTGAGATTTTAGTTCAATTAGGTTATTTTTATGCATTTTTAATTGATTTAAAATAGTTTCTGACTTTTAAAAATGCTGAAATTTTTTGTCAAACTTTGTTTGACCTTGTTGAACTTGGGATAATTCACTTGGACTTTTCAAAGTTGATTTGAAGTGAGTTTGAAGTTTGACCTTTCTTTATTATTTTAATTCATGTTTTATTTTAAATATTAAAAATGCCAAAAATATCTTATTTGTTTCTTGACTTTTAATCTTCATTTTGCTTCTGTTTTCTATTGTTTGACCTTGATCTTCTCTATCTTTGGTCATAGCTTGTTGAGTATCTCATTCCATTTCATTTAATGCACTTCAATATTCTTCATCTTCTTCTTCTTCTTTTTCTTTTTTTTGATCAATGAGTTAAAGATTGGTGGTTAGCATTGATACATGGAGGTTTAATCTTCCTTGATTCAAATCTAATTCATCTTGATCATGGATCAAGTGAATGGCTTTGCATTAAGGATAGATTGCTTTCTAAATCATGCAAAGAACCTAAATCAATATAAGATCATTTCTCATTTTCTTTTGGGCATGGCAAGTTGTTGGAGTTTGATTCACTAATCAAGACCTCTAACTTGTGTTGTTGCCTATATTATTATTGACCGGCCTCAGATAGTTGTGACTTCTATATAAGTCCAATTACGATTGCTTAACATAGCGCTAAATTTGCCTTATGGCACACTAACTACTAACACTAATCATTAACAATTAACATTTAATTCTTGCTCTTTACATTTATGCAATTTACTATTCTTGTACATATTATTCATTTTCTTTTCCCCCTTTGCTCACTTGAGCACATGTTTATGTTAATGCAATTTGCCTTTTGCTCACTTGAGCATATAATTGTGTATATATTATTGTGCTTGTGTTTTGTTTTGATTGTTGTGGACCAAATGCAAAGAAATGGACAAATGGACTTAGTTTCTAGGACATTCCCTATGCAAAATTGGAGTAAAAGGACTTAATATTGAAGATGGATTAGAAGGACCAAGCATCTAAACTCACTCTTGTCCATTCTTGATTTTCTTCATAAAACTCTTTGATGTGTGTGCTCTTGTGCTAGGGAATCCTATGAGAGATCAAATTGAAGAACCATTGCCATGTTCATCCAAAAGTGAAAGATACAAGAGACATTGGGGATCTTCTAAGAAGCTTGTTTGATTATGTTGATTGCTTGAGCTTACTATTATTTTGCTTGCCTATTCCAAAGGATGGGAGCTACTTGGATCATCAATATGATCTCAAGAGAGGAACTCCATTTGTGGTCTTGTTTCTTATCCCTTACGTTTTTGATTTTCAAACTTTCTTTTCATAACACTTATTTTGAATTGAATCTTTAAGTCAACTTTGACCATATTTTTTAAATACTTTTCATTGGTAAATATAACTCATTCAAATACTTTTGTGGTTTCAATGGCCACTTTCTTATCAAAAACTTTCCATAACAAATAGCTATTAGGTTCGAGTTATCCTTGAGGTAGATGTAATACTCACCTATATCCTTAGTGATGGACAATGAGTCTTCCATGCTTATTATAGGGTTAACCCCTCACTAGCATGTTGAAGTTATCCTCACATGGTGGATTTGTGGTTTTAGGTTGAGTTTTCTCCCTTGGATAACAAAAGACCTTAAGGCTTTTGGACCAATCAATTCACCAACTTGTTTTGAGATTTTTACCCCGAACTACGAGGTTTTTATCCTAATCTTTTTTGTAAGATGGTACGTAGGCAATGGGTTTATCCATCCAAACACAAATTGTAAATAACTTGTATATTCTCTTCTCATCTTTTCAATCATGTTTGCACAAATAAATTTTCACAAAATACCAACCTCACAACAAATATGAAAAGGGCTCCCTAGGAGTACCTAGGATGTTTTGGGTGCTTATAACCTTCTCATTGCATAACCAACCCCCTTACCCCGATCTCTGACATTTTTACTAGTTTTTGATCCGATAAAACTTTTAGGTTTTTGTTCGCTTTCTTACCATTCATTTGGATAAATAGAAGTGCGGTGGCGACTCGACTTGTATGGTTTACCTTAGACTTAGTCAATATCTATAATGGTAACAAATACCCCGCTATAGAAAAATGGCGACTCTGCTGGGGAAATTTGCCTAGTGGGTTTTCCCTACTTTTCATATTTGTTGTATTGTTGTGTATATTGTTTTATGACATATTTTTGTGCAATTTGGGATTACTGTATTGTATGCAATGATTGAATGGCTTGAATATTAATTCCTTGTATGCTTGGTGATCTTTGTGAGATGAGTTTTATACCCGAACTCGAGTGCACTTAGGATAGGAGACTGGCCTAATCTTGTTGACTTGTGTGGAGTTTATCCTTAGCAAGTTGACTTGCAAGCCCATTCACTTGGTGGAGGCCATGTTAGGATCAATAATGTCACACAAGTAGTTGTGGTTGGACATTACTCTTTCTAATATAGACCTTAGAAGCCAAGGACCTTAGTTTACAAAGCCCATCTTGGCCTATTCTTAGGATGTTGTGCGAAAGTCATTCAAGTGTAAGATTTGATACGATTGTTACGCGGTACTACACTCATAAGAGTCTCTCTTGAGAATATTTTTGGAATACGAGTAGTCGTTTCTCCGATAATATCCGAAAGATGGGATGATGACTATGGGAACCTCTTATAGAACATGTTTGGCAGGTTTAAACCCTAGTACACTCCCTTTGGGTGGTTCTTAACCGAGGCTCCATGCTCGTGACTTGCAACAAACCCTTGATTTATGGTTGATTTGTTCTTGTATCCTTAATATCAATGGAACTTGGGTGTCGATAAGGTGTAAACCATAATTCCCCAAAATGGATGATTGATATTAAGGATGACATGATCCATCCCATGACCTTTGTTTGGTGTGCTTTACTTGATCCTTGAGTGTGATTGTTGCATCCATGCATTCATGCACCCATTTGCCTCCATATCATCAATAATGAGAAAATTCTCAAGGAACTTAAGAGGTCTGTTTGCAAATTTTAAGACATGGAAAGACAAAGAAGGAATATGAAGAAGTACAATTTCAGATAACCTGACTTGAAAGAGCTAAGGAATTTGACATCTTATGTATTAGATCCCTTGGGTTTCAAGGCTCATTTTGGGAAGCTTCTATCTGTTCTGACTACTAAGGTGGACGAAGGATTGATGAGTGTATTGGTGCAGTTCTATGATCCCTTGTACCGTTGCTTCACTTTTCCGGATTTTCAGCTTTTGCCCACGCTTGAGGAGTATGCCTACCTTGTGGGTATACATATTCTAGACCAGTTGTCGTTCAGTGGCTTAGAGAGTGCTCATATGACTACCAAAGGTGGAATTCAAGGTCTCCCTTCTGAGTTCCTACTTCTCAAGAGATAGCCATTATGTTGCATATAGATGAACCTCTAGTTGGTGCTCATATGACTACCAAAGGTGGAATTCAAGGTCTCCCTTCTGAGTTCCTCATTGATCAAGCTACTATGTATGGGAAGGCCATGAGTGAGGATGCCTTTGAAGCCATATTTGTACTTCTCATCTATGGGCTAGTGTTGTTCCCCAACATCGACAAGTTTGTGGATGTGAATGCTATTAGGATTTTCTCTACTCTTAATCCCATTCCGACTCTGTTAGGTGACACTTATTTTTCTTTGCATATGAGGAATGCAAAGGGTGGTGGTACCATTGTGTGCTGTTTTCCTCTGTTGTACAAGTGGTTTATTTCGCACTTGCCACAGACGGTCGCCTTCAAGGAGAACAAAGGATGTCTACGGTGGTCAACGAGACTTATGTCTCTCACTAATAACAATATCTTTTCGTACAATCGTATATATGATGGTGTGCAGATCATTGACTCTCATGGTGAATTCTCCAATGTGCCTCTTCTTGGTATATGTGGTGGGATTAACTACAACCCTATTTTGGCACGTCGTCAACTTGGGTTCCCCCTAAAGGATAAACCCAATAATATTCTGTTAGAGGGTGTGTTCTTTCAGGAGGGTAAAGATCCCCAAGGCTTGAAGGGCAGGATGATCCGCGCTTGGCGCAAGATCCATAGGAAAGGAAGGAAGGAGCTAGGTCCGAAGAATTGTATCACTTTGGAGCCTTATACTTCTTGGGTTAGGAGGAGAGCTTCCGAGTACCTCATGCCTTACGAGTATCCAAGACCTACACCGTTGGTTGTGGCTGGGCCTTCAACCCTCCCTGACCAAGGAGTAGAGGAGTTGAGAGACGAAGACCGTTCGCGTGCTTGGATCCGTGAACGAGAGGAGTTGCTTTAGCAGATCAAGGAGAAGGATGCTTTGATAGAGTTTCTTGAGCATCAGGTTATTGATGATCCTTATGGTGCATGGACTTCTCTACTTCCTCAGTCTTCCATGTTTTGGAAGAGGAAGTACGATCGACTCGCCAAAGAGAAGGCAGACATGGAGGCAGCCTATGAGAGGGAGGTGAAGAGGCTTCGTGCATCTTATCTTCCAGTCTTCAGAGCTTTAGATGATTGCTTATAGGGTTCCATAGGATGTTCATTTTCCTAATCTCTTGTATTAAACTTGGTTACAAAAACTGTACTTCTTTGGTGTAAAAATATTTTCCAAATATTATTTGATGAGATATTTCCATATGTGACAAATGTTTAATACTTCCAACATTTGCAAATAGGACTCTAAAGTTCCTCTGATATAAAAAATTAAATCATATGCATTGCATGCATCATGTGCATCAGCAGGTTTTGCTCCAGGCTTCTTGTTCTATGGTCTAAGTATGTGTTCTTCATTTATTTTGAAGACAAGCTGACTCACCGGTACTACACCCGAGCCAACGAATCAAGACTAATGGATCATTTGGAACAAGAGAAACCACGAGCTTAAGGAGGAAGTAGCCAGATTGACTGCCCTGATGGAGTCATTCATGGCTGCCCAGGGCCAGTATTCTCCGACACCTTCAACTCCTCCCAGAGGACAGTCATCTCTGAGATTGTCTCTTCAACTGTGCCTACGGCCAGTGCACACTTTTCTCCAACAGCCATGCCAACCGGATTTCCGTGGGGGATGCCTCCCAACTTCATGCCCGAGGGTCCTGCACCCACCTTTGCTTCTCTACCGGCATCTAGTCGGTCCTTGTTGTTCCTCCTCCTGTCGTGCATACTATGCCTAGAGTAGACGATACCATCTATCATTCTGAGCCATCTGAGGGCCCAGATGTTTATGAAAAGATGGATTCCATGAATGACCAATTTCTTGAACTCCACAAGGAATTGAAAAATCTTCGAGGAAAAGACCTGTTCGGCAAGTCTGCTGCTGAACTCTACCTGGTTCCGAATGTTAAGATCCCTGTAAAGTTCAAGGTCCATGAATTTGAAAAGTACAAGGGAAATACTTTCCCTCTCAGCCATCTGGTCATGTATGCCAAGAAGATGTCGACTCAGATCGACAACAGCCAGCTTCTCATCCACTACTTTCAGGACAGTTTGTCTGTGCTGCCCTACGATGGTATATGGGTTTGGACAGTGCAAACATCTGATCCTTCAACGACTTTGGCGAGGCCTTCGTCAAGCAATACAAATATAATGTGGATATGGATCCCGATAGGGATCAATTGAGGGCCATGTCCCAGAAGGACAAGGTAACTTTCAAAAAATACGCCCAGAGGTGGCGAGAGGTAGCAACACAGATTGTGCCCCCGCTGGAGGAGAAAGAGATGACCAAGATCTTTCTGAAGACCTTGAGTTCTTTTTATTACGAGCGGATGATTGCTAGCGCTCCTTCTGACTTCACCGAGATGGTGAATATGGGGATGCACCTGGAAGAAGGAGTCAGGGAAGGGCGCCTGACCAGAGAAAAAGGCTCTTCTGCCAAACGATATGGGACGTTTGGAAAGAAGAAAGATGGCGAGGCACATGCTGTGACCTCCCATGTCAAACCAAGAAGACCCTCAGTGAGGAGGAAGACCGTGCGTCCTGTCGTTAACCAGCACCAGGTGGCTCACATAGCACCTGTTTTTAGAGATAATCAGCAGTACCAGCATCATAACAATAATCAGCAACAATCACATCCGCCATATCAACAACAACAACACCGCCCTCAACAGCAGGCCTACCAGCCTCAAAACTGTAATCAAGCTAGCACAAGCTACGAGAGGAAGAGGGTCACCTTTGATCCTATTCCTATGACATATGCAGAGTTATATCCCTCTTTAGTAGAGAGAAAGTTGATTACTCCACGAGACCCACCGGCTATACCTATCAACCCCAGTGGTGGTATAAGCCCGAATTACACTGTGTTTATCATTCTGGTGCTCCCGGACATGACGTGGAAAACTGCTACCCGCTGAAGACCGAGGTTCAAGACCTTGTGAGATATGGTATTCTGTGTTTTGAGGACGTAGGTCCTAATGTAAAGATGAACCCATTGCCCGAGCATGGGAAATCTGTCAACATGGTACAAGGTCAAATATGTCAGCCATATTCGACAATCTCTGGTCGAGATGCATAGATTGTTGTGTGAGTACAGTCATTACGAGCACGACCACGATAGATGCCGAGTTTGTTTTGTCAATCAAAGAGGATGTCGCCAAGTGCGCAAAGATGTTCAAGAAATGCTGGATGAAGGAGTCATTGAGATACTTCAAAATAGAAATGTTGATGAAGATGCTGATGAAGTTAATGTAATTTCTCCAGTATTTCGAATCCCTGAGCCTGTTATCATCAAGTATGATGATAGCAAGCAAAAGGCTTCTCCTGCTTTGATCATTAAACCAGCTGGCCTTGTGCCATATTCTTCTGAGATGGCGGTTCCTTATCGCTACAATGCTGTGGTATTGGAGAATGGGAAAGAGGTGCCCCTGCCATCTACATCTGTTGTTAATATTACCGACGTCAGCGGCCTGACTCGTAGTGGTCGTGTCTTCTCGGTTCCGCCGAAACCTCAAGCTGATGTTCGAAGGAATGATAATGCTGATTATGCTGAATGCCCGGTTGGGAATGTTGTGAATGCTCCGAATCCGGCACTTGTTGCCAAACCTGCCTCTACGTTGAAAACTTCTGCCTCTGTTGGCCAAAGTGGCAATACGAAAGAAGACCGTGATGAGATGCTGAGGCTCATTAAGAGAAGTGAGTACAATGTGGTAGATCAGCTTCTACAAACGCCATCCAAAATCTCTGTACTATCCTTACTGATGAATTCCAAACCACACCGAGAAGCTCTGCAGAAGGTGTTGGATGTGGCATATGTAGATCATGACGTCACAATTGAACAATTTGACAGTATTGTTGCAAACATCACCGCTTGTAACAATTTGAGTTTTTGTGATGATGATCTCCCCGAGGAGGGACGAGACCACAACCTGGCACTACACATCTCCATGAGCTGCAAAGATGATGCCATGTTCAATGTGCTGGTGGATACTGGGTCATCATTGAATGTGTTTCCAAAGTCCACTCTTGCAAAATTGTCATATCAAGGGCCTCCCATGAGGCAGAGTGGAGTGGTGGTGAAAGCTTTCGATGGGTCCCGTAAAACTGTGATTGGAGAGGTGGAGCTCCTAATTAAAATTGGACCAATTGATTTCCTGATCACCTTCCAGGTCATGGACATTCATCCATTGTATAGTTTTCTGTTGGGTAGACCATGGATTCACGAGGTAGGCGACGTGACATCCACCCTACACCAAAAACTGAAGTTTGTCAAAAATAAGAAGCTGGTGGTGGTAGGGGGAGAAAAGGCTCTCATGATTAGCCATTTGTCTTCCTTCTCTTATATAGATGCTGAGGATGAAGTTGGAACTCCGTTCCAAGCTTTATCTATTGCTGAGCCTATTAAGAAAGGAACTTCTTCATTTGCGTCCTATAAAGATGCGAAGTTGGCCATTGAGCATGGTGCAACTACTGGATTGGGGAAAATGATTAAGCTGGAAGACAATAAATCCCGGGCTGGCATAGAGTTTTCTTCTGGTGTCTTCAACAAGCAAGGGTTGTTCAAGAGTGGTGGATTCATCCACACTGGTCAAGATGAGGAAGTTGCTGCCATTTTGGAAGAGGATGAAGAGGATTCTGGAAACTTCATCATCCCTGGAGGGGTCTGCAATAATTGGGTCGCTGTTGATATTCCAATAGTTATCCATAAGTCAAAGTAATGTTCATTGTGTTTAAAAACCCTCCTCCCATGCCAAAAGGAGGAGTGATGACATTGTTGGTGCATAAATACAATGATATTTTCATTCAATAAATTCATGTTAAATGTTTGTTTTTCCAATTATTTTCCCTTTTCACTTTTTCATGAAATCGGTGATCACATAAAACCTTAAAAATAAGAATAAAATCAATATTTTCATCTGCATAATGATTTGCCTTGTTTGAATTCTAAAATCTTTTTTTATATATCCAAAATCATTATGCAGGTTAATCAAACCCATTGAACATAATGATCCAACCCCATCTCCCAACTTTGAATTCCCTGTATTTGAGGCGGAAGAAGATGATATTGAAGAGATTCCTGATGAGATCACCCGTCTACTTGAGCATGAAGAGAAGATCATTCAGCCGCATCTTGAGAATCTAGAAACAGTCAACTTGGGGTCTGAAGATTGTATTAGAGAAGTGAAGATTGGGGCACTCCTGGAAGAATCAGTTAAGAAGGGGTTGATTGAGTTGCTACGAGAATACGTCGACGTCTTTGCCTAGTCATATGAAGACATGACTGGTCTGGATACAGATATCGTGCAACATTTCCTGCCTTTGAAGCCTGAGTGCGTGCCTGTGAAGCAGAAGCTCAAAAGAACTCATCCTGATATGGCAGTGAAGATTAAAGAGGAAGTTCAGAAGAAAATTGACGCGGGGTTTCTGGTGACTTCTACATATCCTCAATGGGTGGCCAATATTGTGCCCGTGCCTAAGAAAGACGGAAAAGTCAGAATGTGTGTGGACTATAGAGACTTGAATAAAGCTAGTCCGAAAGATGATTTCCCTCTACCTCATATTGATATATTGGTAGATAATACAGCCAAATTCAATGTCTTCTCGTTTATGGACGGATTTTCCGGATATAATCTGATTAAGATGGCACCCGAGGATATGGAGAAGATAACATTCATCACACCTTAGGGAACATTCTATTATCGATGACTACGCCGGAGCCACGTATTAACCAGTTATGACTACGTTGTTTCATGATGTGATGCACAAGGAGATTGAGGTATATATCGATGATATGATTGCAAAGTCTAGAACGGAAGTTGAACATGTTAAGCACTTGTTGAAGCTTTTTCAACGTTTGAGGAAATATAAGCTTCGTCTAAATCCTAACAAGTGTACATTTGGAGTCCATTCCGATAAGTTATTGGGTTTCATTGTCAGCGAAAGAGGTATTGAGGTTGATCCTGCAAAGGTTTAAGGAATAAATGAGATGCCTGCGCCCAAAACTCAGAAGCAAGTCCGAGGTTTTCTTGGCCGCTTGAACTACATTTCCAGATTCATATCCCACATGACTGCCACATGTGCGCCGATATTCAAGCTCCTCCAGAAAGATCAGTCTCATGATTGGATCGAGGATTGCCAAAAGGCCTTTGACAGTATTAAAGAATATTTGTCCGAGCCTCAGATTTTGTCTCCGCCTGTGGAAGGGAGACCATTGATTATGTATCTGACAGTTCTTGAAGACTCAATGGGTTGTGTCCTTGGTCAGCAAGACAAATCAGGGAAGAAAGAATATGCCATCTACTAACTGAGTAAGAAGTTCACCGATTGTGAGTGTCGATACTCGATGCTTGAGAAAACATGTTGTGCTTTGGCTTGGGCTGCTAAGCGCTTACGCCAGTATATGTTGAATCATACAACTTGGTTGATATCCAAAATGGATCCAATCAAATATATCTTTGAGAAGCTTGCTTTAACTGGGAGGATTGCCCGTTGGCAGATGTTGTTATCTGAGTATGATATTGAGTATCAAGCTCAGAAGGCGATAAAAGGTAGTATCTTGGCTGACCATTTGGCACATCAACCAATTGAGGATTATCAGTCAGTTCAGTATGACTTCCCAGACGAGGAGATTCTGTATTTGAAAATGAAAGATTGCGATGAGCCTACGCTCGATGAAGGGCCAGAGCCTGGTTCCCGATGGAGCATGGTGTTTGATGGCGCTGTAAATCAATACGGAAATGGTATTGGGGCAGCGATTATTACTCCTCAGGGCACACATTTTCCTTTTACACTGTAGCGGGGTATTCATTACCATTAGAGATATTGACTAAATCCAAGGTAAATCATACAAGTCGAGTCGCCACCGCACTTCTATTTATCCAAAGAAAAGGTTAGAAAGCAAACAAAAACCTAATAGTTTTAACAAAAACTAGTAAAAGAAAACAGAGATCTGGGTAAGGGGGTTGGTTATGCAATGGGAAGGTGTTAGGCACCCAAAACATCCTAGGTACTCCTAGGGAGCCCTTTTCATACTTGTTGTGAAGGTTGTTTGTCTTTTTGTGAAAATTTGTTTGTGCAAACATGATTGAGGGGATGAGAAGAGAATATACAAGTTTATTTACATTTTTTTGTGTTTGGATGGATAAACTCATTGCCTACGTACCATCTTAAAGAAGATTAGGATCAAAACCTCGTAGTTCGGGGTAAAAAACTCAAAACAAATTGGTGAATTGATTGGTCCAAAAGCCTTAAGGTCTTTTGTTATCAAAGGGAGAAAACTCAACCAAACCACAAATCCACCATGTGAGGATAGCTTCAACATGCTAGTGAGGGGTTAACCCTATAATAAGCATGGAAGACTTATTGTCCATCACTAAGGATATAGGTGAGTATTACATCTACCACAAGGATAACTCAAACCTAATAGCTAAAGGTTATGGAAAATTTGATTAAGGAAGTGGCCATTGGAACCACAAAAGCCATTTGAATGGGTTATATTTACCAATTAGAAGTATGTACAAAATGGTCAAAGTTGACTTAAAGATTCAATTCAAAATAAGTATTGTGAAAAGAAAGTTTGAAAATCAAAAGCATAAGGCTTAGGTTTCTAATGTTTGAAAACAATAGTTAAATGTTTGCACAAAAAGTTTTAGCTTGGGTTAGAGTGGAGAGAAGAAGAAGAAGGGCTAAGTCCTAAGTAAAGCAAAAAGAAAAAGGATAAAGAAATAAAACCACAATGGAGTTCCTCTCTTGAGATCATATTGATGATTCAAGTAGCTCCCATCCTTTGGAATAAGCAATCACACAAAGCATAAGCAATCATCAAATAAGCCTCTTAGAGATCCTCAATACATCTTGCATCTTTCACTTTGGATGAACATGGCTATGGTTTCTCCAATTAAGTTCATAGAATCCCCTAACACAAAAGCACACACATCAAAGAGTTTTATGAAGTAAATCAAGAATCGACAAGAGTAGGTTTAGAGATTTGATCGTTTTAACCCATCTTCATCATTAAGGTCCATTTACTCCAATTTGCACAAGGAAAGTCCTAGAATCTAAGTCCATTTCTCCATTTCTTTGCATAGGGAAAGTCCTAGAAACTAAATCCATCTCTTTGCATTTGGTTCACAACAACAAAACAAAACACAAGCACCATAATAATATATACACAATTATGTGCTCAAGTGAGCAAAAGGCAAATGGCATTAACATAAACACGTGCTCAAGTGAGCAAAGAGAAAAGAAAATGGATAATAAGTGCAAGAATAGTAAATTGCATAAAAGTAAATTGCATAAAGTAAATGTTAATTGTCAATAGTTAGTGTTAGTAGTTAGTGTGCCATAAGGCAAATTTAGCGCTATGTTAAGCAATCGAAATTGGACTTATGTAGAAGTCACAACTATCTGAGGCCGGTCAATAATAATGTAGGCAACAACACAAGTTAGAAGTCTTGATTAGTGAACCAAGTTCCAACAACTTGCCATGCCAAAAAGAAAAGGAGAATTGATCTTGTATTGGTTTAAGCCATTTGCATGATTTAGAAGACAACCTATCCTTAATGCAAAGTCATTCACTTGATCAATTGATCAAGATGAAATAGATTTGAATCAAGGAAGATTAAGTCTCCCTAATCAATGCTAACTTATCAACCTTCAACTCATTGATCAAAAAGAAAGAAGAAAGAAGAAGAAGGAGATGGATAAGAGAAATGGAAATGGCAAAATTAAAGTGCATTAAATGAAATAACATGTACCAATCATCATATGTTGACCAATGGCATTGAAAGTCAAGGTCAAACAATCAAAAATAGAAGTGAGATGAAGATTGGAAATCAAGAAATGAACAAAATTATTTTTGGCATTTTTTAATATTAAAATAAACTTGAATTAAAAATAATGGAAAGGTCAAACTTCAAAATCACTTCAAATCAACCTTGAAAGGTCCAAGTGATTTATCCCAATTTCAACAAGGTCAAACAAAGTTTGACAAAAAATTTCAGCATTTTTAAAAGTCAGAAACTATTTTTAATCAATTAAAAATGAATAAAAATAACCTAATTGAACTAAAATCTCAAATAAATCTCAAATCAATTTAAAAATTGTTGAGAATATTTTTCATAGATCCATCATCATTCAAATAGGTTAGGAAAATATTTTTGTATTTTTTGAATATTGAAAACTATTTAGAATGAATTAAATATAACGAGAAAAGAGAAAATTCACAAAAATATCAAATGACAAAATAAAAAAAATAAAAAATCAGAAATAGAAACTAGAAATTATTTGGAGACTAATGCAATTGGTCCCGTAATTTTTGGAATTAAAATGAAAGAGATATGAATTTTTGAAATAAAATGAAATAAACAAAATAAAATCAGAAATTATAAAAATGTGAAAAATCCTGGCGCGTCAGATCTCCTTTCATTAAATGACGTGGATGATCTGAAGACAATGGCATGCGCGCGCATCATAGGACCAAGTCAAAGCAACCACACACAGATTAAATAAAAGTCATAACAATGAATGGTATGGATTAGATATGGAAATGCCATCACACGGTCCAGATTTGATCTGGCAACGATGGCAGCCACCGGAGCCACCGTCTTCTCCGGTGAGCTCGGATTTTCCGGCCGAAATTGCAGAGATCCAAACCTTAATGAAAATACACGATCTATACATCTTTAGAACGCTGGGATGATGTACATCATCCCTGTACCATCCATTTTAACTCTAGATCTCCATGGTGTGAGAAATTAAAGGTTGAAAAATCTGGTGTTCATCAAGAACTCAATGGATTTCAAGAATTGAATGCATAATCATGATGCCTCTATTGAGAGGACTTCAGCCAACACAAGATCCAAGCAAATAGGTCAATGGATGATGAGATTCGAAGAAAATACCAGTTGAAGAGTAAGCTTGAGTTCTGGTAACTTGAGCTCGATTCCTTGCTTGCTTTTCCAAAACAGAAGATCAGTGAGATGAATGATGAAGGTTTAGAAGCTTAAGATCCATGAATTCAACCAGATGAAGTTGAATTTTGGATCTGAAAAATTTGAAGAAAAATGGAAATTGCTTCTTTGGTGAGGTTGGGGAATCACTTCAGCAGGGTTTCAGGCGCCTTTAGGTTGAGTTTGAATGAAGCTGAACCCTTCTATTTATAGCAAAACAAACTGCAAGCAAGGTGAATTCTCATGTGCATGCAATTTGGATAAATCTTGCATGGGCCTGTACAGGCGTGTGCAAAGCCCAAAAGCTGATGCAAATGCATGCTGAACATAAACCAAGTTGAATTGGACGTGTAGTCTGAATGGCAATTGTTTGTGTATCAAGATTTCATGTGCATTCCATAATTATGCCTAAATGTTCACCTCTTCGAAAGTACCAATTGGAAAATCCAAACATGATCATGTGACTAATGGTTGGAAAGGTCTTGATGTAAGGAACAATTGTTATGTTGGACAAAAATCCATTTCGAGTGTGGAAATTTATGAAATTTGAGTTTAAAGTGTGATGTGCAAAACATGTCAATGTAAGGTTTCTAAATTTGGCTAACTTTCAAGCCCCTCTGTTTTGATGATGCAAGCTTCAAATGAAAAAACCTCCAACATAAAAGTTGTAGATCTTTTCAAGACAATCAAAATGGACTTAAATTTTGCATCTGTAGCGGGGTATTCGTTACCATTAGAGATAATGACTAAATCCAAGGTAAACCATACAAGTCGAGTCGCCACCGCACTTCTATTTATCCAAAGGAATGGTTAGAAAGCGAACAAAAACCTAATAGTTTTAACAAAAACTAGTAAAAGAAACAGAGATCTGGGTAAGGGGGTTGGTTATGCAATGGGAAGTTGATAGGCACCCAAAACATCCTAGGTACTCCTAGGGAGCCCTTTTCATACTTATTGGAAGAAAACTCAACCAAACCACAAATCCACCATGTGAGGATAGCTTCAACATGCTAGTGAGGGGTTAACCCTATAATAAGCACGGAAGACTCATTGTCCATCACTAAGGATATAGGTGAGTATTACATCTACTACAAAGATAACTCAAACCTAATAGCTAAAGGTTATGGAAAATTTGATTAAGAAGGTGGCTATTGAAACCACAAAAAGACATTTGAATGGGTTGTATTTACCAATGAAAAGTATGTACAAAATGGTCAAAGTTGACTTAGGAGTTCAATTCAAAATAAGTATCAAGAAAAGATTGTTTGAAAATCAAAAGCATAAAGCTTAGGTTTCTAATGTTGAAAACAAATGTTAGATGTTTGCACAAACAGTTTTGGCTTGGGTTAGAATGGAGAGAAGAAGAAGAAGGGCTAAATCCTAAGTAAAACAAAAAAGAGAAGGGAAGAGAGAACAAAACCACACAAGGAGTTCCTCTCTTGAGATCATATTGATGATCCAAGTAGCTCCCATCCTTTGGAATAAGCAATCACAAAGCATAAGCAATCAAACAAGTCTCATAAAAGATCCTCAATGTGTCTTGTGTCTTTCACTTTGGATGAACATGGTAATGGTCCTCCAATTAAGCTCAAATGGCAACTCCTAGCACAAAAGCCACACATCAAAAGTTCCATGAAGTAAAACAAGAATGGACAAGAGTGAGTTTAGAGATTTGGTCCTTTTAATCCATATTCATCATTAAGGCCCATTTACTCCAATTTTGCATAAGGAAGGTCCTAGAATCTAAGTCCAATTCTCCATTCTTTGCATAGGGAAAGTCCTAGAAACTAAGTCCATTTCTTTGCATTTGGTTCACAACAATCAAACAAAACACAGGCACAATAAGAATATATACACAATTATGTGCTCAAGTGAGCAAAAGGCAAATGACATTAACATAAACATGTGTTCAAGTGAGCAAAGAGAAAAGCAAATGGACAATATGTGCAAGAATAGTAAATTGCATAAAAGTAAATTGCATAAAGTAAATGTTAATTGTCAATAGTTAGTGTTAGTAGTTAGTGTGCCATAAGGCAAATTTAGCGCTATGTTAAGCAATCGTAATTGGACTTATGTAGAAGTCACAACTATCTAAGGCCGGTCAATAATAATGTAGGCAACAACACAAGTTAGGAGTCTTGATTAGTGAACCAAGTCCCAACAACTTGCCATGCCAAAAAGAAGAAGAGAATTGATCTTGTATTTGTTTAAGCCTTTTGCATGATTTAAAAGACAACCCATCCTTAATGCAAATCCATTCACTTGATCACTTGGTCAAAGAAGATTAAATCTCCCTAACCAATGCTAACTTATCAACCTTCAGCTCATTGATCAAAAGGAAAATGAAGAAGAAGAAGAAGAAGAGAAATGGAAAAGGCAAAATTAAAGTGCAATAAATGAAATACAATGTACCAATCCTCATATGTTGACCAATAACATTGAAAGTCAAGTTCAAACAATCAAAAACAGAAGTGAGATGAAGATTGGAAGTCAAGAAATGAATAAAATATTTTTGGCATTTTTTAATATTCGAAATAAACTTGAATTAAAAATAAAAGAAAAGGTCAAACTTCAAAATTACTTCAAATCAACCTTGGAAGGTCCAAGTAATTTATCCCAAGTTCAACAAGGTCAAACAAAGTTTGAAAAAAAATATCATCATTTTTAAAAGTTAGAAACTATTTTTAATCAATTAAAAATGAATAAAAATAACCTAGTTGAACTAAAATCTCAAATAAATCTCAAATCAATTCAAAAATTGATGAGAATATTTTTCATAGATCTATCATCATTCAAATAGGTTAGGAAAATATTTTTGCATTTTTTGAATATCAAAAACTATTTAAAATGAATTAAAAATAACCAGAAAAGAGAAAATTCACAAAAAATATCAAATGACAAAATAAATAAATAAAATCAGAAATAAAAACTAGAATTTATTTGGGAAATAATGCAATTGGTCCCATAATTTTTGGATTAAAAATGAGAGAGATATGATTTTTTGAAATAAAAGGAATTAAAGCAAATGAAAATCAGAAAATAAAAATGCAAAAAAACAAGGAGCGTTAGATCTGAGCTCATTAATTGAGCTGGCAGATCACACGCTCCAGAGATGCGCTCCCACCATGCACCTTGGTCAACCGCGTCATATGCAGCATTAAAACAAGTCATAAGAACCAATGGCCGAGATTAGATCTAGACAACTCCATCCAATGGCTCAGATTCAAACAGGAGAGAGGCGGCCACCGGAGCCACCTTCTTTTCTGGTGAGCATGTGTTTTTCGGCCAAATTTGCAGAGATTCAAAAGGCAACCAAAGTACACGATCCTTATATCAAAATGAAGTTAGGGTGATGTACATCACCCTTGTAACCTTGAATCACACTCAAGATTCGTATAGGTTGAGAAATCTGAGGTGGAAAATTCAGGTATGGAAAATTCAGATCAAGGAAAAACGAAATTGAAGCTACCACTAGCTTGCCTCTCAAGTGAGGACTTCAGAAAACATTAGATCCAAGCAAAAAGGTCCATGGATGATGAGAATCGAAGAAAATACCAGTTGGAGTGTAAGCTTGAGTTCTGGTACTTTGAGCATGATGCCTTGCTTGCTTTGCTAAAACAGAAGTTCAATGAGATGAATGATGAAGATTTAGAAGCTTAAGATCCAAGAATTCAACCAGATGAAGTTGAATTTTGGATCTGAATTTTTTTTGAAGAAAATGCAATTGCTTCTTTAGTGATGGCTATGGAGAGGATTCAGCAGCATTTCAGGTTGAATCAGGCGTGTGAAATTAATGGAATGAAGTCTCTATTTATAGAGAAAGTGGCAAGGAGAATGTGTGCAATCCGTGTGCATGGCATGTGAAGCTTCATTACATGGGCTTGCATGATCATGCACAAGGCCCAAAAACAATGCCAAATGAACTATGAGCATCAGCCAAATAAATTTGGACGTGTGACTTGCAAGGCAATTGCTCATGTACCAAGATTTCAAGTGAATTCCTCATTTGTACCTAAACATTCATCTCTTCGAAAGTACCATTTAGAAAATCCAAACATAGGCATGTGGGTAATGGTTGGGAAGGTCTTTGTATAAGGAACAAATGTTTTGTTGGACAAAAACTCATTTGAAGTGTGGAAATTTATGAAATTTGAGTTTAAAGTGCAAGGTGCAGGATATGTCAAGGCAAGGTTTCTAAAATTGGCCAACTTTCAAGCCCTTCTGTTTTGATGATGCAAGCTTCAAATGAAAACACCTCCAACATTAAAGTTGTAGATCTTTTCAAGAAAATAAAACTGGACTTAAATTTTTCATCATTTGGATTTTTGATGAAAGAGTTATGGGCTATTGAAGTTGGACTTTTTTGCCTTTAGATGCCTTTGGTGAAAAAGGACCTATAATGTCTTGCATTATCACATGTATTTCCTTTGAGATTTTGAAATTTTGTTAAACATAAAATTTGAATTAGACATCTTAATATTTCCAATGCATTTTATCCCACTTCAAAATCATAAAAAATGAATGAGTTATGTTCTTGGGAAGTTGACCCACAATTAGGGTTTCACTCAAAATGACCTATAATATATTGGAATGGAAGATGGTCTTCCAAGCTTCAAATAAATTTTTGATGAACATTAAAGTTGTTCATGTTGTCCTTAAGAACATTTTTTCTTTTGGAACCATCTCCATTTGACCAACACATAAAAAGTTAGGTCTCAGTGCATTTCAAAATAGTCAGATGAATTGACTGATCAACTTCTCAAGTCCACAACCCATATCTTGATGAATTGATGATTGTGGACACTCAAATAAGTTCAAATATGCATGAAATGAAGAGTTAAAGAACTTCCCTTGATTATGTTTGACCATGGGCTAAGGTTGCTTCAGTAGCAAGGCATTGTGGTGCACAGATGAATTAGGGCTTCCTTGATGAACAAGACCTCAAACCCTTTGACTTACTTTGATCAAAATGATGCATTGAGGTACTAGGGAGGCATATTTGATGGATTAGAGCTTTGGGGACCATTACCATGCTTGCTTTCATCTCCTCTTGACCATGTCTTTGTACCAATGATCTCCTAGAAGCTTTGGACCTTGTGATTGCTCAGGCTACAAAACTAAAGGTGTTAGTGACATATTTTGTGCTTTTGGATAGTAAGCAAAATGAGCAAAACAGTGATATACAATTCAAGCATGCTTGGTGATCTCAAACCACTCACAAGAGGTCCCTCCCAAAGGCAAAGGGAACCAAGATGCTAATGATCCTTGAGGCAATGCAAATGCAATGTTATGATGCCATGAGGGATCTTAGGGACAAAATTGGGGTCTTACAGATGCCCCTATTTAAGGTCATTCTAACCGGAGAAGTGAAGGTTAAAATCTTTGTCTTGACGGGGTAGAATGGGCTTAAATAATAACAAAGAGACGAATTTTGGTCCCTAAGAGACCTCATGATGTAGAGGTATGCATGCAAATGGCAAAAACTCTGTGGGGATATGTGTCCACAAAGAAGAAAAGAAACCCGAAGAAAACGAGAATCCCTAGGAGTAATACCCTCACTAGGGAGATAGAGACTCTGGGGGGAGTAAAGGGTGAAGACGCGTGAGCAGGTCACGACTCAAAATTTGGGGAACAGAATTCCAACGGGAGGTAAACCCAATGGAACGACTCGAGCTGATTCGAAGGTGCATGTGTTGGGGAATACGCCAACACAGTAACCCTATCCATAATAGATACTTCGGATAAAAATCCGGACTCATGTGAGGATAATCCACTGAGGGACCTCACTGGGGAAATCCAAAAGGACTCTCCTGGGGAAGCAACGGGATGAGGTATTACCGGTTACTGGGTAATAAGCTCAAAGAGACGTGTGATTTGAACACCGGTATAAGGGTGAAAGAACAACATGCTCGGGAAAAATGAATATCTAAGACCGGTATAAGGGTGAGAGATATCAATCAACCAAATCATCTGAGGAAGACCTAGAAAGGTATATCTCAACTCAGGAAAATCTGACTCCACAGGGGACAAAAGTCATAATAGGGAGCAGAAGGGAGGAACACCAGGGATGCCGGTTACTGGGCATATAATAGGTGACCAACCAAAGCGTGAATCGGGGAATATTCCCAAAACACTCATCATCCAAAAAGAGGGCGAAAAGCAAACTCGATTAAGGGATGGACATTCGATTCCAAAACAGGGATACAAATCTCACTCGACTAGGGAAGAACAAAAGGCTTCGACCAAAGAGTGCATGAGATATATTATCTATTACCGTCAGAACATAGATAATATACTCGCATGGAAGATTATCCACAACCGGTTACTGGGTTAATAAAGGATAAATCGACCGATAAAGAGAAAGGCATCGGGATACCAAAACTAGGTATATAATGATGACCAATCAAAGGGAGCAACCAACATTACCGACAACCGGTATGAAAGATGGCTTGCTGGGGATAAATTGTCTAATAAGAGCAATTATCCAAACGAAGGAGGGAATATCAATACCGAATATTGGATAATGATAACCACCAAGGAGGGGATTACATCTACCAGATACGGGGTAGAAAACCATGGAAAAAAAACCGTCATCGACTAGGATGAGCAGCAAGGTTAACTCTGCAAAGGGGAGAAAATAGGATTTACAACTACCGGTACAAGGGTAGACAACCACGGGCTCCGCCGAGGGTAGGATGAATGATTACTGGTTACTGAGCAATTATTCATTTATACCACGGGGAAACACAAGAAACAGTCACAAGAGGCCAATTTAGGATCAAACCAAAGAGGCGAACTGAATCAAGACTCGTCCTAATGAGGATATAACTCAATAGGGGAACCCATCCCAATATATGTCTTGGGAGGAAGCGAAAACAACCGTCGTCCACGAGGATATAACTCAATGGGGAATGCGGAAGGAAAGATAAACACTTTCTGCTTAAGGGGATGACTCTCTATATTGAGGGATCAGACACCGACATCTGCTTGGAAATATATTACCAACTAGAAGAGGATAACAAACAAAAGATATATGGAAAGAAATGCAATATGAATACCCAAATGTTCGAAAATTATATGCACACATGCATGGTTTATGTTTGATGAATGCTGACAAACAGACATTTCTAACACCAACGACTCCAAAGGAGATAAGCACACAAACATCCAGTACTACATCTCAAGATAGAGAACCAAATTCCACGGAGAGTATCCAATCTACCGGGGATTAGAGATGCCAGGGAACACCAAAATCTCTGCAGGGGATGAATCATCAGCCAACCCGGCTGGGGACAGTAGTTTATGCACAGGTAGAATCTGCCACATAAGCAATTCCACTGGGGAATCTATCCGAGGGATAAAAGGGATTCTAGGGATCAACCACCAAGTACAATACCCACCAGGGAGGCCACATCTGAGGAGGAAAGGTTGCTACCCCGCTGACGGGGAGAGTGGTGAACATCTCAACAAGCATACCACTCGGTAGGATAAACCACAAAAAGGCTCTGGAGGAAGAAGATACAGTCATGCCCGGAATACGAACAAATGTCTTACCCTGTTGGAGATCATACCATCCTTGGGAGAGCACTGAGAATCTCCTAAGTACCCTTTCGTCATGGTGAACGTTCACTTTGTTTAAGAACAAGTTATGAAAAATTCGTTTATTCAAAACAATGATATTTTCTCAATTAAAACATGCAAAACATTTGTTGAATAGGAACAAATGAGAGAGCAAATAATTAGATAAAAGGCTCAAATTTATTTGATGGAATGGTAGTCTGCAAATGGAAAGACTCCATAGATCTTTACAAGTTTAAAATTGGTGATATATATTGGAAAAGGGCTACATTGAACATAATAACCATTTCTCCACCAATTCTGAATTCGATGTATTCGGAGCTTCGGTTGATGACGAATGAACATGAATCTCTGACGGATGATAATTGTAGAACAAAGTCTTGTCAGGATGCAGTTACTTTCCAAATCCCTGATTTTTGCCTAGATTGCCCCAGGGTGAGGTACTCAATCTAGCGGGATACAAATATTCATTATCTTTTATTGTCTCTAACTTTTTCCTGGACCGTCCTTTCGGGTTTTCAATCCACCGAGACGCTCATTTTTTTGCCTAAGCCGCTCTTTTGGGTTTTCAACTTAGCGAGCTATTCTGTTTTTATTTTTAGGCGAAGTATTTCTTGACTGCATCTGAGTTCACAGGACGAGTGAAATCCTCTCCATCCATAGTTATAAGTATCAACGCACCGCCTAAAAAGGCTCTCTTAACAACATATGGACCTTCATAGTTTGGAGTCCACTTGCCCCTGGAATCGGGCGTGAAAGACAAGACTTTCTTGAGCACAAGGTCACCCTCTCGGAACACACGAGGCTTGACCTTCTTATCAAAAGCTTTCTTCATTCTCTGTGGATATAACTGACCATGGCACATGGCAGTCAACCTCTTCTCTTCTATCAAATTCAGTTGGTCATAACGACTCTGAACCCATTCAGCATCAGTCAACTTGGCTTCCATCAAGACTCTCATTGATGGGATCTCCACCTCTACAGGGAGTACAGCCTCCATGCCATAAACAAGAGAAAAAGGGGTTGCCCCTGTTGAACTACGGACAGACGTCCGATATCCATGTAAAGCAAATGGCAACATCTCATGCCAATCCTTATACGTGACAACCATATTTTGGATAATCTTCTTAATATTCTTATTAGCAGCTTCAACAGCCCCATTCATCTTGGGTCTATAGGGAGAAGAATTATGATGCACAATCTTGAACTCACTACACAGCTCTTTCATCATTTTGTTATTAAAGTTAGATCCATTATCAGTAATGATCTTATCTGGCACACCATACCGACATATAAGTTGATTCTTGATAAACTTCACGACCACCTGCCGGGTCACATTTGCATATGATGCCGCTTCAACCCACTTGGTGAAATAATCAATTGCTACGAGAATAAATCTGTGTCCGTTGGACGCTTTCGGCTCTATCATGCCAATCATGTCAATTCCCCACATAGAGAAAGGCCATGGTGATGAAATCACATTCAAAAGTGTCAGAGGAATATGAATTTTATCTACATAGATCTGACACTTATGGAATTTCTACACATATTTGCAGCAGTCAGACTCCATTGTCAGCCAATAGTAGCCTGCCCTCAACATCTTTCTAGCCATGGCATGTCCATTGGAATGAGTACCAAATGAACCCTCATGAACCTCAGTCATCAACAGGTCTGCTTCGTGTCTATCCACGCATCTGAGCAAAACCATGTCAAAATTTCTCTTATAAAGCACTTCACCATTGAGGTAGAAACTGCCTGACAATCTCCTCAAAGTCTTCCTATCTTTCACAGATGCCCATGCGGGTAAACCTGGTTCTGAAGGAAACACTTGATGTCATAATACCATGGCTTATCATCTTTCGCTTCTTCTACTGCAAATACATGAGTTGGTTCGTCCAAGCGTGTTACAGTGATATTGGGGACTTCATTCCAAAGTTTGGCCACAATCATTGAAGCAAGTGTAGCAAGAGCATCTGCCATCTGATTCTCATCTCGAGGAATATGATGGAAGTCAACCTCAGTAAAGAACGTTGAAATCCTCCTCGCATAATCCCTATATGGAATGAGACCAGGCTGATTCGTTTCCCACTCACCCTTAATTTGTTTAACAACGAGGTCCGAATCACCATATACATCAAGATGCTTGATCCTTAGATCAATGCATTCTTCCAATCCCATAACGCAGGCCTCATACTCAGCCATATTATTCGTGCATTTGAAAGTTAGCCTTGCTATAAAAGGAATATGTGCGCCCTGAGGAGTAATAATCACTGCCCCAATACCATTTGCATACTGATTTACAGCACCATCAAATACCATACTCCATCTGGAACCAGGCTCTGGCCCTTCATCGAGTGTAGGTTCATCACAATCTTTCATCTTCAAATACAGAATCTCCTCATCTGGAAAGTCATACTAAACTGACTGATAATCTTCAATAGGCTGATGTGCCAAGTGGTCAGCCAAGATACTACCTTTAATAGCCTTATGAGCTCGATACTCAATATCATATTCAGATAACAACATTTGCCAATGGGCAATCCTCCCTATTAAAGCAGGCTTCTCGAAGATATACTTGATTGGATCCATTCTAGATATCAACCAAGTCGTATGATTTATCATATATTGGCGTAAGCGCTTAGCAGCCCAAGCCAACGCACAACATGTCTTTTCAAGCATCGAGTATCGAGACTCACAATCAGTGAACTTCTTACTCAGGTAGTAAATAGCATATTCTTTCTTCCCTGATTCGTCTTGCTGACCCAGGACACAACCCATTGAGTCTTCAAGAACAATCAAATACATGATCAATGGTCTTCCTTCCACAGGCGGAGACAGAATCGGAGGTTCAGACATATACTCCTTAATACTATCAAAGGCTTTCTGGCAATCCTCGGTCCAATCATGAGACTGATCTTTCCGGAGGAGCTTGAATATTGGCGCACATGTGGCAGTCATGTGCGATATGAATCTGGAAATGTAATTCAAGCGACCAAGAAAGCCTCGGACTTGCTTCTCAGTTTTGGGCACAGGCATCTCTTGTATTGCTTTGACCTTTGCGGGATCAACCTCAATACCTCTCTCACTGACGATAAAGCCCAATAACTTGCCAGAACGGACTCCAAATGTACACTTGTTGGGATTCAGACGAAGCTTGTACTTCCTCAAACGCTGAAAAAGCTTCAACAAGTGCTCTACATGTTCAACTTTCGTTCTTGACTTAGCAATCATATCATCAACATACACCTCAATCTCCTTGTGCATCATATCATGAAACAAGGTGGTCATAGCTCGTTGATACGTGGCTCCGGCGTTCTTCAAACCAAAGGGCATCACTCGATAACAGAATGTTCCCCAAGGTGTGATGAATGTTGTCTTCTCCATATCCTCGGGTGTCATCTTGATCTGATTATATCCGGAAAATCCATCCATAAATGAGAAGACATTGAATTTAGTTATATTGTATACCAACATATCAATATGTGGTAGAGGGAAATCATCTTTCGGACTATCTTTATTCAAGTCTCTATAGTCCACACACATCCGGACTTTTCCATCTTTCTTGGGCACGGGCACGATATTGGCCACCCATTAAGGATATGTAGAAGTCACCAGAAATCCTGCATCAATTTTCTTTTGAACTTCCTCTTTGATCTTCACTGCCATATCGGGATGAGTTCTTCTGAGCTTCTGCTTCACAAGCACGCACTCAGGCTTCAAAGGTAAGAAATGTTGTACAATATCAGTATCTAGACCTGGCATGTCTTCATACGACCAAGCAAAGACGTCGACATATTCTTGTAGTAATTCAATCAACTCCTTCTTGACAGATTCTTCAAGGAGTGCCCCAATCTTCACTTCTCGCACATAATCCACGGAGCCCAAGTTGACTGTTTCCAGATTCTCAAGATGCGGCTGAATGACCTTCTCTTCATGCTCAAGTAGACGGGTAATCTCATCAGGAATCTCTTCAACATCATCTTCTTCCGCCTCAAATACAGGGAACTCAAAATTGGGAGATGGTGTTGGATCACTATGTTCAATGGGTTTAATCAACCTGCATGATGATTTTGGATATGAAAATCTTTTAGAATCCAAACAAAGCAAATCATTATGCAGATGAAAAGATTGATTTTATTTTGTTTTTCAGGGTTTTATGTGATCACCAATTTCATGCAAAAACGAAAAGGGAAAATAATTGGAAAAAGAATCATTTAACATGAATTTATTGAATGAAAATATCATTGTATTTATGCGCCAACAATGTCATCACTCCTCCTTTTAGCATGGGAGAAGGGTTTTTAAACAAAGTAATTATTATGTTGACTTATGGATAACCGTAGGAATATCCACAGCGACCCAATTGTTGCAGACCCCTCCAGGGATAATGAAATTGCCAGAATCCTCTGTATCTCCTTCCAAGACAGCAACAGCTTCTTCATCCTGACTAGTGTGGGTGAAACCTCCACTCTTGAACAGCCCTTTCTCGTTGAAAACCCCAGAAGAAAAACCTATGCCAGCCCGAGACTTGTTGTCTTCTAGCTCAATCATTTTTCCTAAACCAGCAGTTGCACCACACTCAATGGCCAACTTCTCATCTCTATAGGAAGCAAATGAAGGAGTTCTCTTCTCAATAGGCTCAGCTATAGATAAAGCTTGGAAAGGAGTTCCAACTTCAGCCTCAGCATCTATGTATGAGAAGGAAGACAAATGGCTAACCAGGAGAGCCTTTTCTCCCCCTACCACCACCAGCTTTTTATTCTTCACAAATTTCAATTTCTGATGTAGGGTGGATGTCACGACGCCTGCCTCATGAATCCATGGTCTGCCTAAGAGACAGCTATACGATGGGTGAATATCCATAACCTGGAAGGTAATCTGGAAATCACTTGGTCCAATCTTGATTGGGAGATCAACTTCCCCAATCACAGTTTTACGCGACCCATCGAAAGCTTTCACAACTACTCCACTATGCCTCATGGGAGGCCCTTGATATGACAACTTTGAAAGAGTGGTTTTCGGCAATACATTTAGTGATGACCTAGTGTCCACCAGCACATTGGACATGGCGTCGTCTCTGCAGTTCATAGATATGTGTAATGCCAAGTTGTGGTCTCTTCCCTCCTCAAGGAGATCAGAATCACAGAAACTCAAATTGTTACAAGCAGTAATGTTTGCAACAATGCTATCAAATTGTTCTATTGTGACATCATGATCTACATACGCCACATCCAAAACTTTTTGCAGAGCCTCTTTATGTGGTTCTGAATTCAAGAGCAAAGATAACACTGATATCTTGGATGGCGTTTGTAGAAGCTGGTCTACAACATTATACTCACTTTTCTTGATGAGCCTCAGCATCTCATCACAGTCTTCTTTCACATTGCCGCTTGGGCCAACAGAAGCAGGAGTTATCAATTTAGAGGAGGGCTTAGCAACTGGTGCCAGATTCGGAGTGCACACAGCATTCCCAATCGGGCGTTCAACAAAATCAGCATTAGCCTGGGGCTTGGGAGTTGCTGAAAACACACGACCGCTGCGGGTCAACCCACTTACATCCGCAATGTTAACAACAGAAGAGGATGGTAAGGACACTTCTTTCCCATTTTCCACAGCAACATCGTTGTAACGAAAGGGAATTGCTTTTTCAGAAGAATATGGTACTGATCCAGCAGGCTTAATGATAAGAACAGGAGAAGCCTTCTTCTTGCTACCATCATACTTGATGACAACAGGCTCGGGCATCCGGAATACTGAGGAAATTACGTTGACCTCAGGTTCATCTTCGTCAACAATCCTATTCTGAAGAATCTCAATGACTCCCTCGTCCAGCATTTCTTGAAGATCCTTGCGCACCTGGCGACAACCCAACCGGTTAACAGAGCACACTCGGCATCTATCATGGTCGTGCTCATAATGACTGTAATCACATAGCAAACGATGCATTTCGACAAGAGATTGTCGAATGTGACTGACATATTTGACT
Organism: Lathyrus oleraceus; assembly: GCF_024323335.1. Classification (NCBI taxonomy): domain Eukaryota; kingdom Viridiplantae; phylum Streptophyta; class Magnoliopsida; order Fabales; family Fabaceae; genus Lathyrus; species Lathyrus oleraceus. The sequence goes on along the minus strand of NC_066580.1, from coordinate 69,792,555 downwards.
TTGTACTTGCCAGGGCAGCCCTGGACCATGTTGACAGATTTCCCATGCTCGGGCAATGGGTTCTTCTTCACATTAGGACCTACGTCCTCGAAACACAGAATGCCACACCTCACAAGGTCTTGAACCTTGGTCTTCAAAGGGTAACAATTCTCCACGTCGTGGCCGGGAGCACCAGAATGATAGACACAATGTAATTCAGGCTTATACCACCACTAGGGGTTAGCAGGTATAGCCGGTGGGTCTCTCGGAGTAATCAACTTCCTCTCTATCAAATAGGGATATAATTCTGCATACGTCATTGGAATAGGATCAAAGGTGACCCTTTTCCTCTCGTAACTCGTGCTGGTTTGATTACTGTTTCGAGGCTGATAGGCATGCTGCTGCGGGAGATGTTGTTGATGCTAATATTGCGGATGTGGTTGCTGTGTTGCTGATACTGTTGATTATCTCTGAAGACAGGTGCTATATGAGCCACCTGATGCTGGTTACCAGCGGGACGCACGGTCTTCCTCCTCACAGAGGGTCTTCTACATTTCATATGGGAGTTCATAGCATGTGCCTCTCCATCTTTCTTCTTTGCAAACTCCCTATAACGTTTGGAAGAAGAGCCTTCTTCTCTGGCTAGATGTCCTTCTCTAACCCCTTCTTCTAGACGCATCCCCATATTCACCATCTCGGTGAAGTCAGAATGAGCGCTAACAATCATCCGCTCATAATAGAATGAACTCAAGGTCTTCATAAAGATCTTGGAAATTTCCTTCTCTTCTAGCGGAGGCAAAATCTGTGCTGCCAACTCTCGCCACCTCTGGGCGTACTTTTTAAATGTTTCCTTGTCCTTCTGGGACATGGCCCTTAGTTGATCCCTATCGGGAGCCATATCCACGTTGTTTTTGTAATGCTTCATGAAGGCCTCGCCAATGTCGTTGAAGGATCGGATGTTCGCACTGTCTAACCCCATATACCATCTCAGGGCAGCACTGGACAAACTATCCTGAAAGTAGTGGATGAGCAATTGATCATTATCGGTTTGAGTTGACATCTTCCTGGAATTCATGACCAGGTGGCTGAGAGGACAAGTATTTCCCTTGTATTTTTCAAAGTCAGGGACCTTGAATTTCACAGGGATCTTCACATTGGGGACCAAGCATAGTTCGGTAGCAGACTTGCCAAAAAGATCCTTTCCTCTAAGAGTTTTCAATTCCTTGCGAAGCTCAAGAAATTAATCGTTCATAGCATCCATCTTCTCATAAACATCTGGACCCTCAGACGGCTCAGAATGATAGATGGTGTCGTCTACCCTGGGCAAAGTATGCACGACAGGAGGAGGAACAGCAAGGACCGGGCTAGATGCCGGCATAGAAGCAAAGGTAGGAGCAGGACCCTCAGGCATGAAATTGGGAGGCATCCCCTACAGAAATCCGGTTGGCATGGCTGTCGGAGCAAAGTGTGCACTGGCTGCAGGCACAGTTGAGGAAACAATCTCGGAGATAACTGTCCTCTGGGGAGGAGTTGAAGATGTCGGAGAAGACTGGCTCTGGGAAGCCATGAATGACTCCATCAAAGCACTCAGTCTGGCTACTTCCTCTTTCAGTTCACGGTTTTCTTGCTCTAGATGATCCATCAGTCTTGAGATGTTGGCTCTAGTGTAGTACCGGTGAGTCAGCTTGTCTTCAAAATGAAGAGCACAGAGTTAAACCACAGGACAAGAAGCCGGGAACAAAATCTGCTTATGCACATGATGCATGCAATGCTTGTGCACATGATTTGTTTTTATATTTCAGAGGAACTCTAGGGTTTTATTTGCAAATTTTGGAAATATTTATCACATATGGAAATATCTCATAAAATAATATCAGGGACAAGAAGTACAACATTGTCAATCATATACAAGAGAAAAGGAAAATAATCATCCTATGGATCCCTAGAAACAATCATCTAAAGCTCGGGACACAGGAAGATAGGATGCGCGAAGTCTCTTCACCTCCCTCTCGTAGGCTGCCTCCATATCTGCCTTCTCTTTGGCGAGTCGATCATACTTTCTCTTCCAAAACTTGGAAGACTGAAGAAGTAGAGAAGTGCATGCATCATCAGGATCATCAATAACCTGATGCTCGAGGAACTCTATCAAAGCATCCTTCTCCTTAATCTGCTGAAGCAACTCTTCCCTTTCACGGATCCAGGCACGTGATAGGTCTTCGTCTCTCCACTCCTCTACTCCTTGGTTAGGGAGGGTTGAAGGCCCAACCATAACCAAAGGTGTAGGTCTCGGATACTCGTAAGGCATGAGATACTCAGACGCTCTCTTCCTAACCTAAGTAGTGTAAGGCTCCATAGCAACACAATTCTTAGGACCCAACTCCTTCCTTCCTTTCCTATGAATCTTGCGCCAAGCGCGGACCATTCTACCCTTCAAGCCTTGGGGATCTTTACCCTCCTGAAAGAACACACCCTCTAACAGAATGTTATTAGGTTTATCCTTTAGGGGGAACCCAAGTTGACGACGTGCTAAAACAGGGTTGTAGTTGATCGCACCATATGTACCAAGAAGAGGCACATTGGAGAATTCACCACAAGAGTCAATAATCTGCACACCATCATACACACGGTTATACCAAGAGATATCATCATTAGTGAGAGACATAAGTCTCGTGGACCACCGTAGACATCCCTTGTTCTCCATAAAGGCGACCGTCTGCGGTAAGTGAGAAATAAAGCACTTATACAACAGAGGAAAACAACACATAATGGCGCCACCGCCCTTTGCAATCCTCATATGCAAAGAGAAGTAGGTATCACCCAACAGAGTAGGAACGGGATTAAGAGTGGAAAAGATCCTAATAGCGTTCTCATCCACAAACTTGTCGATGTTGGGGAACAATATCAATCCATAAATGAGAAGTACAAATATGGCTTCAAAGGCATCCTCACTCATGGCCTTCCCATAGATAGTAGATTGAGCAATGAGGAACTCAGAAGGGAGACCTTGAATTCCACCTTTGGTAGTCATATGAGCACCAACCAGAGATTCATCTATGTGCAACATGTCAGCTATCTCTTGAGAAGTATGAATACTCTCCAAGCCACTGAACGACAACTGGTCTAGAATAGGTATACCCACAAGGTAGGCATACTCCTCAAGCGTAGGCAAAAGCTGGAAATCCGGAAACATGAAGCAACGGTACAAAGGATCATAAAACTGCACCAATACACTCATCAACCCTTCATCCACCTGAGTAGTCAGAAGAGGAAGAAGCTTCCCAAAACGAGCTTTGAAACCCGATGGATCTAATACATAGGATGTCAGATTCCTTAACTCTTTTAGATCTGGTTGTCTGAAGTTGTACTTCTTGGTATTCCTTCTTTGTCTTTCCATGTCTGAAAATTTTGCAAATAAACCCCTTAAGTTCCTTGAAAATATTCTTCATTATTGATGATATGGATGCAAATGAGTGCATGAATGCATGGATGCAATAATCACACTCAAGGATCAAGCAAAGCACACCAAACAAAGGTCATGGGATGGATCATGTTATCCTTAATATCAATCATCCATTTTGGTGGATTATGGTTTACACCTTATCTACACCCAAGTTCCATTGATATTAAGGATACATGAACGGATCAACCATGAATCAAGGGTTTGTTGCAAGTCACGAGCATGGGGTTTAGGTTAAGAACCACCAAAAGGGAGTGTACTAGGGTTTAAACCTGCCAAACATGTTCTACAAGACGTTCCCATAGTCATCATCCCATCTTTCAGATATTATCGGAGAAACGACTACTCGTATTCCAAAAACATTCTCAAGAGAGACTCTTATGAGTGTAGTATCGCATAACAATCGTATCAAATCTTACACTTGAACGACTTTCGCACTACATCCTAAAAATAGGCCAAGATGGGCTTCGTAAACTAAGGTCCTTGGCTTCTAAGGTCTATATTGGAAATAGTAATGTCTAACCACAACTTACTTGTGTGACATTATTGATCCCAACATGACCTCCACCAAGTGAATGGACTTGCAAGTCAACTTGCTAAGGAATAACTCCACACAAGTCAACAAGACTACGCCATTCTCCTATCCTAAGTGCACTCGAGTCCGGCAATAGAACTCATCTCACAAAGATCACCAAGCATACAAGGAATTAATATCAAGCAAATCAACCATTACATATAATACAGTAATCCCAAATTGCACAAAAATATGTCACAAAACAATACAATACAACAAGCATGAAAAGTTGGCAAAACCCACTAGGATATTTTACTCCCCAGCAGAGTCGCCACTTTTCTGTAGCGGGGTATTCGTTACCATTAGAGATATTGACTAAATCCAAGGTAAACCATACAAGTCGAGTCGCCACCACACTTCTATTTATCCAAAGGAATGGTTAGAAAGCGAACAAAAGCCTAATAGTTTTAGTAAAAACTAGTAAAAGAAATAGATATATGGGTAAGGGGGTTGGTTATGCAATGGGAAGGTGTTAGGCACCCAAAACATCCTAGGTACTCCTAGGGAGCCCTTTTCATACTTGTTGGAAGGTTGTTGTCTTTTGTGGAAATGGGTTTGTGCAAACATGAGTGAAGAGATGAGAAGAGAATATACAAGTTTATTTACATTTTGTGTTTGAATGGATAAACCCATTGCCTACGTACCATCTTATAAAAATATTAGGATCAAAACCTCGTAGTTCGGGGTAAAAATTTCAAAAATGAGTTGGTGAATTGATTGGTCCAAAAGCCTTAAGGTCTTTTGTTATCAAAGGGAGAAAACTCAACAAAATCACAAATCCACCATGTGAGGATAGCTTCAACATGCTAGTGAGGGGTTAACCCTATAATAAGCATGTAAGACTCATTGTCCATCACTAAGGATATAGGCGAGTATTACATCTACCACAAAGATAACTCAAACCTAATAGCTAAAGGTTATGGAAAATTTGATTAAGAAGGTGGCCATTGAAACCACAAAAAGACATTTGAATGGGTTGTATTTACCAATGAAAAGTATGTACAAAATGGTCAAAGTTGACTTAGGAGTTCAATTCAAAATAAGTATCAAGAAAAGATAGTTTGAAAATCAAAAGCATAAAGCTTAGGTTTCTAATGTTGAAAACAAATGTTAGATGTTTGCATAAACATTTTGGGCTTGGGTTAGAGTGGAGAGAAGAAGAAGAAGGGCTAAATCCTAAGTAAAACAAAAATGAGAAGGGAAGAGAGAACAAAACCACACAAGGAGTTCCGCTCTTGAGATCATATTGATGACCCAAGTATCTCTCATCCTTTGGAATAAGCAATCACAAAGCATAAGCAATCAAACAAGTCTCATAAAAGATCCTCAATGTGTCTTGTGTCTTTCACTTTGGATGAACATGGTAATGATCCTCCAATTAAGCTCAAATGGCAACTCCTAGCACAAAAGCACATACATCAAAAGTTCCATGAAGTAAAACAAGAATGGACAAGAGTGAGTTTAGAGATTTGGTTCTTTTAATCCATCTTCATCATTAAGGCCCATTTACTCCAATTTTGTATAAGGAAGGTCCTAGAATCTAAGTCCAATTCTCCATTCTTTGCATAGGGAAAGTCCTAGAAACTAAGTCCATTTCTTCGCATTTGGTTCACAATGATCAAACAAAACACAGGCACAATAATAATATATACACAATTATGTGCTCAAGTGAGCAAAAGGCAAATGACATTAACATAAACATGTGCTCAAGTGAGCAAAGAGAAAAGCAAATGGATAATATGTGCAAGAATAGTAAATTGCATAAAAGTAAATTGCATAAAGTAAATGTTAATTGTCAATAGTTAGTGTTAGTAGTTAGTGTGCCATAAGGCAAATTTAGCGCTATGTTAAGCAATCGTAATTGGACTTATGTAGAAGTCACAACTATTTGAGGTCGGTCAATAATAATGTAGGCAACAACACAAGTTAAGAGTCTTGATTAGTGAACCAAGTCCCAACAACTTGCCATGCCAAAAAGAAGAAGAGAATTGATCTTGTATTGGTTTAAGCCTTTTGCATGACTTAAAAGACAACCTATCCTTAATGCAAAGTCATTCACTTGATCACTTGATCAAGATGAATTAGATTTGAATCAAGCAAGATTAAATCTCCCTAACCAATGCTAACTTATCAACCTTCAACTCATTAATCAAAAGGAAAATGAAGAAGAAGAAGAAGAAGAGAAATGGAAAAGGCAAAATTAAAGTGCATTAAATGAAATACAATGTACCAATCCTCATATGTTGACCAATAACATTGAAAGTCAAGGTCAAACAATCAAACACAGAAGTGAGATGAAGATTGGAAGTCAAGAAATGAATAAAATATTTTTGGCATTTTTTAATATTTGAAATAAACTTGAATTAAAAATAAAAGAAAAGGTCAAACTTCAAAATTACTTCAAATCAACCTTGGAAGGTCCAAGTAATTTATCCCAAGTTCAACAAGGTCAAACAAAATTTGACAAAAAACTTCATCATTTTTAAAAGTCATAAACTATTTTTAATCAATTAAAAATGAATAAAAATAACCTAATTGAACTAAAATCCCAAATAAATCTCAAATCAATTCAAAAATTGATGAGAATATTTTTCATAGATCTATCATCATTCAAATAGGTTAGGAAAATATTTTTGCATTTTTTGAATATCAAAAACTATTTAAAATGAATTAAAAATAACCAGAAAAGAGAAAATTCACAAAAAATATCAAATGACAAAATAAAAAAAAATAAAAATCAGAAATAGAAACTAGAATTTATTTGTGAAATAATGCAATTGGTCCCATAATTTTTGGATTAAAAATGAGAGAGATATGATTATTTGAAATAAAAGGAATTAAAGAAAATGAAAATCAGAAAATAAAAATGCAAAAAAACAAGGAGCGTTAGATCTGAGCTCATTAATTGAGCTAGCAGATCACACGCTCCAGAGATGCGCTCCCACCATGCACCTTGGTCAACCGCGTCATATGCAGCATTAAAAAAAGTCATAAGAACCAATGGCCGAGATTAGATCTGGACAACTCCATCCAATGGCTCAGATTCAAATTGGAGAGAGGCGGCCACCGGAGCCACCTTCTTCTCCGGTGAGCATGCGTTTTCCGACCAAATTTGCAGAGATTCAAAAGGCAACCAAAGTACACGATCCTTATACCAAAATGAAGCTGGGGTGATGTACATCACCCCTGTAACCTTGAATCACACTCAAGATTCCTATAGGTTGAGAAATCTGAGGTGGAAGATTCAGGTATGGAAAATGCAGATCAAGGAAAAACGAAATTGAAGCTACCACTAGCATGCCTCTCAAGTGAGGACTTCAGAAAACATTAGATCCCAGCAAAAAGGTCCATGGATGATGAGAATCGAAGAAAATACCAGTTGGAGTGTAAGCTTGATTTCTGGTACTTTGAGCACGATGCCTTGCTTGCTTTGCTAAAACAAAAGTTCAATGAGATGAATGATGAAGGTTTAGAAGCTTAAGATCCAAGAATTCAACCAGATGAAGTTGAATTTTAGATCTGAATTTTTTTTGAAGAAAATGCAATTGCTTCTTTAGTGATGGCTATGGAGAGAATTCAGCAGCATTTCAGGTTGAATCAGGCGTGTGAAATGAATGGAATGAAGTCTCTATTTATAGAGAAAGTGGCAAGGAGAATGTGAGCAATCCGTGTGCATGGCATGTGAAGCTTCATTGGGCTTGCATGATCATGCACAAGGCCAAAAAACAACGCCAAATGAACTCTGAGCATCAACCAAATGAATTTGGACATGTGACTTGCAAGGCAATTGCTCATGTACCAAGATTTCAAGTGAATTCCTCATTTGTACCTAAACATTCATCTCTTCGAAAGTACCATTTAGAAAATGCAAACATAGGCATGTGGGTAATGGTTGGGAAGGTCTTTGTATAAGGAACAAATGTTTTGTTGGACAATAACTCATTTGAAGTGTGGAAATTTATGAAATTTGAGTTTAAAGTGCAAGGTGCAAGATATGTCAAGGCAAGGTTTCTAAAATTGGCCAACTTTCAAGCCCTTCTTTTTTGATGTTTCATGCTTTAAATGGAAAACCCTCCAACATCAAAGTTGTAGATATTTTCAAGACAATCAAAATGGACTTACATTTTGCATCATTCAGATTTTGGATGAAAGAGTTATGGGCACTTGAAGTTGGACTTTTTTGCCTTTTAATGCATTTGGCCCAAAAGGACCTATAATGTCTTGCATTATCACATGTATTTCCTTTGAGATTTGGAAATTTTGTTCAACATAACATTTGAATTAGAAATCTTAAGATTTCCAATGCATTTGATACCACCTAAAAATCATTAAAAATGAATGAGTTATGTCCTTTTGAAGTTGACCCAAAATTGGGGTTTCAGTCAAAATGACCTATAATGTATTGGAATGACAGATGGCCTTTCAAGCTTCAAATAAAATTTTGATGAACATTAAAGTTGTTCATATTGTCCTTAAGAACATTTTTTCTTTTGTAACCATATCCATTTTACCAACACATAAAAAGTTAGGTCTCAGTGCATTTCAAAATAGTCAGATGAATTGACTGATCAACTTCTCAAGTCCATGCCTCATACCTTGATGAATTGATGATTGAGGACACTCAAATAAGTTCAAATATGCATGAAATGAAGAGTTAAAGAACATCCCTTGATTTTATTTGATCATGGGCTGAGGTTGCTTCAGGAGCAAGGCATTGTGGTGCACAGATGAATTAGGGTTTCTTTGGGGCACCAACCTCAAACCCTTTGACTTGCTTTGATAAAAATGATGATTTGAGATGCTAGGGAGGCATATTTGATGGATGAGAGCTTTGGGAACCATTACCATGCTTGCTATCATCTTCAATTAGCCATATCTCTGCACAAAGGATCTCCTAGAAGCTTTGGACCTTGTGATTCCTTAAGCTACAAACAAAAGATGTTAGTGACATATTTTTGTGCTTTTGATTAGTAAACAAAATAAGAAAAGCAATGGTATACAATTCAAGCATGCTGGGGGATCTCAAACCACTCATAAGAGGTCCCACCCAAAGGCAAAGTAAACCAAGATGCTAATGATCCTTGAGGCAATGCAAATGCCAAGTTATGATGCCATGAGGGATCTTAGGGCCAAAATTGGGGTCTTACAGATGCCCCTATTTAAGGTCATTCTAACCGGAGAAGCGAAGGTTAAAATCTTCATCTCGACGGGGTAGAATGGGCTTAAATAATAACAAAGAGACGAATTTTGGTCCCTAAGAGACCTCATGATGCAGATGTATGCATGCAAATGGTAACACTCAGTGGGGGTGTGTGTCCACAAAAGAAAAAGAAACCCGGAGAGACTAAAAATCCAAAGGAGTAATACACTCACTAGGGAGACAGAGACTGTGGGGGAGTAAAGGGTGAAAACGCGTGAGCAGGTCACGACTCAAAGCTTGGGGAACAGAATTCCAAAGGGAATAAATCCAATGGAAAGACTCGAGCTGACTCGAAGGTGCATGTGTTGGGGAATACGCGAACACAGCAAAATTATGCACAATGGATATTTCGGATAAAAATCCGGACTCGGATGGGGAGAATCCACTAAGGGACTTCACTGGGGATATCCAAAAGGACTCTCCTGGGGGAAGCAACTGAATGAGGTATTACCGGTTACTGGGTAATAAGCTCAAAGAGACGTGTGATCTGATCACCGGTATAAGGGTGAGAGAGCAACATGCTCGGGAAGAATGAATATCTAAGACCGATATAAGGGTGAGAGATATCAGTCAACCAAATCATCTGAGGAAGACCTAAAAAGGTATATTTCAACTCAGGAAAATCTGACTCCAAATGGGACAAAAAAGTCATAATAGGGAGCAGAAGGAAGGAACACCAAGGATGCCGGTTAATGGGCATATAATAGGTGACCAACCAAAGCGTGAATTGGGGAATATTCCCGAAACACTCATCATCCGGCAAGAGGGAAAAACACAAACTCGATTATGGGATGGACATTCGATTCCAAAATAGGGATACGAATCTTACTCAACTGGGGAAAAGCGAAAGGCTTCGACCAAAGAGTGCATGAGATATATTATCTATTACCGTCAGAACGTAGATAATACACTCGCATGAAAGATTATCCACAATGGGTTACTGGGTTAATAAAGAATAGATCGACCGAGAGAGAAAGGCATCGGGATACCGAAACTAGGTATATAATGATGACCAATCAAAGGGAGCAACAAACATTATCGGCAACCGGTATGAATGATGACTTGCTGGGTATAAACTGCCTAATCAGAGCAATTATCCAAGCGAAAAAAGGAATATCATCACTGAATATTGGATAATGATAATCGTCAAGGAGGGGATTACATCTACCGGATACTGGGTAGAAAACCATGGAAGAGTAACCGTCATCGATTAGGATGAACAAGCGGTTAACTCTACAAGGGGAGAAAATAGGGTTTACAATTACCGGTATAAGGGTAGAGAAATACAGACTCCGCCGGGGATACGATGAATGATTACCGATTACTGAGCAATTATTCATTTATACCACGAGGAAACAAAGGAAACAGTCACAAGAGGCCTAATTTAGGATCAAACCAAAGAGGAAAACTGAATCAAGATTCGTCCTAATGAGGATATAACTCAATAGGGGAACCCATCCCAATATATGTGTTGGGAGGAAGCAAAAACAACCGTCGTCCACGAGGATATAACTCAGTGGGGAATGCGGAAGGAAAGATAAACTCAGTGGGGGCTGACTCTACATTGAAGGATCAGACACCGACATCTGCTTGGGAAATGCATTACCAACTAGCAGGGGATAACAAACACAGATATATGGCAAAAATGCAATATGAATATCCGAATGTTTGAAAATTATATGCACACATGCGTGGTTTATGTATGATGAATGCTGACAAACAAACATTTCTAACACAAACAGCTCCAAAGGATAAGCGCACGAAGATCCGGTATTACATCTCAAGAGAGAAAGCCAGGTTCAACAGAGAGTATCCAATCTGCCGGGGATCAGAGATACCAGAAATCAACAAAATCTCTACAGGGGATGAATCATCGGTCAATCCGGCTGGGGACAAGAGTTCACTACACAGGTAAAATCTGCCGCATAAGCAAATCCACTAGGGAATCTATCAGAGGAGGTAAAGGGAATCTGAGGGACTAACCACTAAGTACCGTACCCACCAAGGAGATCACATCCACTGAGGAGGAATGGTAGCTACTCCGCTGAAGGGGAGAGTGGTGAATATCTTAACAAGCAATCCACTCAGTAGGATAAACCACAAAAGGCTCCGGAGGAAGAAGATATAGTCATGCCAGGAATATGAACAAATGTCTTACCCTGTTGGAGATCATACCATCCTTGGGAGAGCACTGAGGATATCCTAAGTATCTTTTTGTCATTGTGAATGTTCACTTTGTTTAAAAAACAAGTTATGAAAAATTTGTTTATTCAAAACACTGATATTTTCTCAATTAAAACATGCAAAACATTTGTTGAATAGAAACAAATAAGAGTGCAAATAATTGGGATAAAAGGCTCAAATTTATTTGATGGAATGGTAGTCTGCAAATGGCAAGACTCCATAGATCTTTACAAATTTGAAATTGGTGATATATATTGGAAAAGGCTACATTGAACATAATGACCATTTTCTCCACCAATTCTGAATTCGATGTATTCGAAGCTTCGGTTGACGACGATGAGCAAGAATCTCTGATGAATGACAGTTGTAGAACAAAGTCTTGTCAGGATGCAGTTACTTTCCAAATCCCTAACTTTTTCCTAGATTGCCTCAGGATGAGGTACTCAATCTAGCGGGATACATATATTCATTTTTTATGTCTCTAACTTTTGCCAGGATCGCCCTTTCGGGTTTTCAATCCACCGAGACGCTCATTTTTTCCTAAGCCGCCCTTTCGGGTTTTCAACTTAGCGAGTTATTCTGTTTTTTATTTTAGGAGAAGTATTTCTTTACTGCATCCATAGTTGTAAGTATCAAAGCACCGCCTAAAAAGGCTTTCTTAACAACATATGGACCTTCATAGTTTGGAGTCCACTTGCCCCTGGAATCGGGCGCGAAAGACAAGACTTTCTTGAGCACAAGGTCACCTTCTCGGAACACACGAGACTTAACCTTCTTATCAAAAGCTTTCTTCATCCTCTGCTGATACAATTGACCATGGCACATGGCAGTCAATCTCTTCTCTTCTATCAAATTCAGCTGGTCATAACGACTCTGAACCCATTCAGCATCAGTCAACTTGGCTACCATCAAGACTCTTATTTACGGGATCTTCACCTCTACTGGGAGTACAACCTTCATGCCATAAACAAGAGAGAAAGGGGTTGCCCCTGTTGAAGTGCGGACAGATGTACGATATCCATGCAAAGCAAATGGCAGCATCTCATGCCAATCTTTATACGTGACAACCATCTTCTGGATGATCTTCTTGATATTCTTATTAGCAGCTTCAACAGCCCCATTCATCTTGGGTCTATAAGGAGAAGAATTATGGTGCGCAATCTTGAACTCGCTACACAACTCTTTCATCATCTTGTTGTTCAAGTTAGATCCATTATCAGTAATGATCTTATCTGGCACACCATAACGGCATATGAGTTGATTCTTGATAAACTTCACGACTACCTGCCTAGTCACATTTGCATATGATCCCGCTTCAACCCACTTGGTGAAGTAATCAATTGCTACGAGAATGAATCTAAGCCCGTTGGACGCTTTCGCCTCTATCATGCCAATAATTTCAATTCCCCACATGGAGAAAGGCCATGGTGCTGAAATCACATTCAAAAGTGTTGGAGGAATATGAATCTTATCCGCGTAAATCTGACACTTGTGGCATTTCTTCACATGTTTGCAGCAGTCAGACTCCATTGTCAGTGAATAGTAGCCTGCTCTTAACATCTTTCTAGCCATGGCATGTCCATTGGAATGCGTACCAAATGAACCCTCATGGACCTCAGTCATTTACAGGTCTGCTTCGTGTCTATCCACGCATCTGAGCAGAACCATGTCAAAATTTCTCTTATAAAGCAAATCACCATTGAGGTAGAAACTTCCTGACAACCTCCTCAAAGTCTTTCTATCTTTCACAGATGCCCCAGGCGGGTAAGACTGGTTCTGAAGGAAACACTTGATATCATAATACCATGGCTTATCATCTTTTACTTCTTCAGCTGCAAATACATGAGCTGGTCTGTCCAAGCGCATCACGGTGATATTGAGAACTTCATTCCAAAGTTTAACCATAATCATCGAAGCAAGTGTAGCAAGAGCATCTGCCATCCGATTCTCATCTCGAGGAATATGATGGAAGTCAACCTCAGTAAAGAACGTTGAAATCCTCCTCGCATAATCCCTATATGGAATGAGACCAGGCTGATTCGTTTCCCACTCACCCTTAATCTGATTAACAACGAGGGCCGAATCACCATATACATCAAGATGCTTGATCCTTAGATCAATGCATTCCTCCAATCCCATAATACAGGCCTCATACTCAACCATATTATTCGTGCATTTGAAAGTTAGCCTTGCTGTAAAAGGAATATGTGTGCCTTGAGGAGTAATAATCACTGCCCCAATACCATTTCCATACTGATTTACAGCGCCATCAAAAACCATACTCCATCTGGAACCAGGCTCTGGTCCTTCATAGAGTGTAGGCTCATCACAATCTTTCATTTTCAAATACAGAATTTCCTCATCTGGGAAGTCATACTGAACTGATTGATAATCTTCAATCGGCTGGTGTGCCAAGTGGTCAGCCAAAATACTACCTTTAATAGCCTTCTGAGCTCGATACTCAATATCATACTCAGATAACATCATCTACCAACGGGAAATCCTCCCTGTTAAAGCAGGCTTCTCGAATATGTACTTGATTGGATCCATTCTGGATATCAACTAAGTCGTATGATTTATCATATACTGGCGTAAGCGCTTAGCAGCCCAAGCTAAAGCACAGCATGTCTTCTCAAGCATTGAGTATCGAGACTCACAATCGGTGAACTTCTTACTCAGGTAGTAAATAGCATACTCCTTCTTCCCTTATTCGTCGTGTTGACCAAGGACACAACCCATTGAGTCCTCAAGAACAGTCAGATACATGATCAAAGGTATTCCTTCTACAGGCGGAGACACAATCGGAGGTTCAGACAGATATTCTTTAATACTGTCAAAAGCTTTCTGGCAATCCTCGGTCCAATCATGGGACTGATCTTTCTAGAGGAGCTTGAATATCGGCGCACATGTGGCAGTCATGTGGGATATGAATCTGGAAATATAATTCAAGCGGCCAAGAAAACCTCGGACTTGCTTCTCAGTTTTGGGCGCAGGCATCTCTTGTATTGCTTTGACCTTTGTAGGATCAACCTCAATACCTCTTTCACTAACAATAAAATCCAATAACTTGCCGCAACGGACTCCAAATGTACATTTGTTGGGATTCAGACGAAGCTTGTACTTCCTCAAACACTGAAAAAGCTTCAACAAGTGCTCTACATGTTCAACTTCCGTTCTTGACTTGGCGATCATATCATCAACATACACCTCGATCTCCTTGTGCATCATATTATGAAACAAGGTAGTCATAGCTCGTTGATACGTGGCTCCGGCATTCTTCAAACCGAAGGGCATCACTCGATAACAGAATGTTCCCCAAGGTGTGATGAATGTTATTTTCTCCATATCCTCGGGTGCCATCTTTATTCAAGTCTCTGTAGTCCACACACATCCGGACTTTTCCATCTTTCTTAGGCACGGGAACAATATTGGCCACCCATTGAGGATATGTAGAGGTCACCAGAAACCCCGCATCAATTTGCTTCTGAACTTCCTCTTTGATCTTTACTGCCATATCAGGATGAGTTCTTCTGAGCTTCTGCTTCACAGGCACGCACTCAGGCTTTAAAGGCAGGAAATGTTGCACAATATCGGTATCCAGACCAGGCATGTCTTCATATGACCATGCAAAGACGTCAACATATTCTTGTAGCAGTTCGATCAACCCCTTCTTAACAGATTCTTCCAGGAGTGCCCCAATCTTCACTTCTCGCACATAATCTTCAGACCCCAAGTTGACTGTTTCCAGATTCTCAAGATGTGGCTGAATGATCTTTTCTTCATGCTCAAGTAGACGGGTAATCTCGTCAGGAATCTCTTCAACATCATCTTCCTCCGCCTCAAATACAGGGAACTCAAAATTGGGAGATGGTGTTGGATCATTATGTTCAATGGGTTTGATCAACCTGCATAATGATTTTGGATATGAAAAGCTTTAGAATTCAAACAAGGCAAATCATTATACAGATGAAAAGATTGATTTTATTTTATTTTTAGGGTTTACATGTGATCACCAATTTCATGCAAAAAGCAAAAAGGGAAAATAATTGGGAAAACAAACATTTAACATGAATTTATTGAATGAAAATATCATTGTATTAATGCGCCAACAATGTCATCATTCCTCCTTTTGGCATGGGAGGAGGGTTTTTAAACACAATGAACATTACTTTGACTTATGGATAACTGTTGGAATATCCACAACGACCCAATTATTGCAGATTCCCCCAGGGATGACGAAGTTGCTAGAATCCTCTTTGTCTTCATCCAGGATGGCAGCAGCTTCTTCCTCTTGACCGGTGTGGATGAAACCTCCACTTTTGAATAGCCCTTGGGTGTTGAAAACCCCAGAAGAAAAACCTATGCCAGCCTGAGACCTGTTGTCTTATAGCTCAATCATTTTTCCTAAACCAGCAGCTGCACCACACTCAATGGCCAACTTTGCATCTTTATAGGAAGCAAATGAAAAAGCTCTCTTCTCAATAGGCTCAGCAATAGATAAAGCTTGGAAAGGAGTTCCAACTTCATCCCCAGCATCTATGTATGAGAAGGAAGACAAGTGGCTAACCAGGAGAGCCTTTTCTCCCCCTACAACCACCAGCTTCTTGTTCTTCACAAATTTCAGTTTCTGGTGTAGAGTGGATGCCACGGCGCCTGCCTCGTGAATCCATGGTCTACCTAAGAGACAGCTATACGATGGGTGGATATCCATAACCTGGAAGGTAATCTGGAAATCACTTGGTCCAATTTTGATTGAGAGATCAACCTCCCCAATCACAGTTTTACGCGACCCATCGAAGGCCTTCACAACTACTCCACTCTACCTCATGGGAGGCCCTTGATATGACAGTTTTGAGAGAGTGGTTTTTGGCAATACATTCAATGATGACCCAGTGTCCACCAACACATTGGACATGGCGTCGTCTCTGCAACCCATAGAAATGTGTAAAGCCAATTTGTGGTCTCTTCCCTCCTCAGGGAGATCAGAGTCACAGAAACTCAAGTTGTTACAAGCAGTAATGTTTGCAACAATGTTATCGAATTGTTCTATTGTGACATCATGATCTACATATGCCACATCCAAAACCTTCTACAGAGCCTCTCGGTGTGGTTCTGAATTCAAGAGCAAAGATAACCGATATTTTGGATGGCGTTTATAGAAGCTGGTCTACAACATTGTACTCGCTTTTCTTGATGAGCCTCAACATCTCATCATAGTCTTCTTTCACATTGCCGCATGGGCCAACAGAAGCAGGAGTTAGTAATGTAGAGGAGGGCCTAGCAACAGGTGCCGGATTCGGAGTGCTCACCGCATTCCCAATCGGGAGTTCAACGAAATCAGCAGTAGCTTGGGGCTTTGGCGGTGCTGAAAACACACGACCGTTGCGGGTCAGACCGCTAACATCCGCGATGTTAACAACAGAGGAAGATGGCAAAGACACCTCTTTCCCATCTTCTACAGCAACAACGTTGTACCGAAAGGGAATTGCTCTTTCGGAAGAGTATGGCACTGGTCCAGCCAGCTTGATGATCAATGCAGGAGAAACCTTCTTCTTGCTACCATCATACTTGATAATAACGGGTTCAGGGATCCGAAACACTAGAGAAATTACGTTGACCTCGGGCTCGTCTTCATCAACATTCCTATTCTGAAGGATCTTAATAACTCCTTCATCCAGCATTTCCTAAACATCCTTGCGCACCTGGCGACAACCTCTTTGGTTGACAGAACAGATACGGCATCTATCATGGTCATGCTCGTAGTGACTATACTCACATAGCAGACGATGCATGTCGACCAGCGACTGTCGAATATGACTGACATATTTGACCTTGTACTTGCCAGGGCAGCCCTGGACCATGTTGACAGATTTCCCATGCTTGGGCAATGGGTTCTTCTTTACATTAGGACCTACGTCCTCGAAACATAGAATGCCACACCTCACAAGGTCTTGAACCTTGGTCTTCAAAGGGCAACAGTTCTCCACGTCGTGGCCGGGAGCACCAGAATGATAAACACAGTGTAACTCAGGCTTATACCACCACTGGGGGTTAGTAGGTATAGCTGGTGAGTCTCGTGGAGTAATCAACTTCCTCTCTATCAAACAGGGACATAATTCTGCATATGTCATCGGAATAGGATCAAAGGTGGCCCTTTTCCTCTCGTGACTCGTGCTGGTTTGATTACTGTTTCGAGGCTAGTAGGCCTGCTGTTGCGGACGATGTTGTTGATGATGATATTGCGGATGTGGTTGCTGATTGTTGTTATGCTGCTGATATTGTTGATTATCTCTAAAAATAGGTGCTATGTGAGCCACCTGGTGCTGGTTACCGGCGGGACGCACGGTCTTCCTCCTCACAGAGGGTCTTCTTGGTTTCACATGGGAGGTTACAGCATGTGCCTCTCCATCTTTCTTCTTTGCAAACGACCCATAGCGTTTGGCAGAAGAGCCTTCCTCTCTGGTCAGACGTCCTTCTCTAACCCCCTCTTCTAGACGCATCCCCATATTCACCATTTCGGTGAAGTCAGAAGGAGCGCTAGCAATCATTCGCTCATAATAAAAAGAACTTAAGGTCTTCAAAAAGATCTTAGTCATCTATTTCTCTTCTAGCGGAGACACGATCTGTGCTGCCAACTCTTGCCACCTCTGGGCATACTCTTTGAATGTTTCCTTGTCCTTCTGGGATATAACCCTCAATTGATCCCTATCGGGAGCCATATCCACATTATACTTGTACTGCTTGACGAAGGCCTCGCCAAGATCATTGAAGGATCGAATGTTCGCACTGTCTAAACCCATGTACCAACGCAGAGCGGCTTCGGACAAACTGTCCTGAAAGTAGTGGATGAGCTGCTGGTCATTGTCGGTCTGAGTCGACATCTTCCTGGCATACATGACCAGGTGGCTGAGAGGACAAGTATTTCCCTTGTATTTTTCAAAGTTAGGGACCTGAATTTCACCGGGATCTTCACATTGGGAACCAAGCAGAGTTCGGCAGCAGACTTGCCGAAAAGGTCCTTTCCTCTGAGAGTTTTCAATTCCTTGTGAAGCTCAAGAAATTGATCGTTCATAGCGTCCATCTTCTCATAGACATCTGGGCCCTCAGACGGCTCAGAATGATAGATGATGTCGTCTACTCTGGGCAAAGTATGCACGACAGGCGGAGGAACAGCAAGGACCGGGCTAGATGCCGACATGGAAGCAAAAGTTGGAGCAGGACCTTCAGGCATGAAATTGGCGGGGTACATGGACGAAGGAGTCATTGAGATCCTTCAGAATAGGATTGTTGACGAAGATTCTCTTGAGGTCAATGTAATCTCCCCAGTGTTCCGGATACCCGAGCCTGTTATCATCAAGTACAATGGTAGCAAGCAGAAGGCTTCTCCCGCTCTGATCATTAAGCCTGCTGGTCCTGTGCCTTACTCCTCTGAAAAGGCAGTCCCCTATCGCTACAACACCGTAGCAGTAGAAAATAGGAAAGAGGTGTCCTTGCCCTCTTCTTCTGTTGTGAAAATGGCGGAGTACATCTTTATGTTTGGTAGTACACCAATCTCTTGGTGTTCGAAAAAGGAACCGGTTGTAGCACTCTCTTCTTGTGAGGCCGAGTACATTGCGGCGTCGTTAGGTGCGTGCCAAGCTATGTGGCTTATGAATCTATTGAAGGAATTGGGATGTGGTGATGATGCTTCCACCACACTGTTTGTAGACAATGTTTTCGCAATAAATCTTGCGAAGAACCCGATTGCACACGGAAGGAGCAAGCATATTGAGATGCGGTTTCATTATTTGAGGGAATTGGTTGGTGATGGAAAGCTTAGATTGAGCTATTGCCGAAGCGAAGACCAAGTCGCGGATTTGTTGACAAAGGGTATGACAAATGATGTGTTCAAGAGGCTAAAGAAGAGCTTGAGCATGATGGACTTGGAGCAACTAAAGTGAGGTGGTGTGTTAATTGAAAAATAAAATTCTGCTTTTATTTTTAATCACTTTAGTTGTAGCTTGTATTCCAATTGTATAAATACATTTGTATCATCCTAATAAATGGTTAATGCAAAATTATACTCATCCAAAATATTACTCTATTCTCTATATTTTTCTCTCTCAACTTCATCTTCCCCAATTTTTCTTCCACCATTGTTGAACCTTCTTCAATTTTCAGCTTTGAGTTTTATGTTCCAACATTTATCCCACTCATATAGACCCCTAAACCATGTATGTTTTAACCCATAAGAGTATTAAAGAGAGGGATAGAAAGAGAATGTTCCAATAACTCCTCTACCGATATTAATCATCATCAAAACTAAGTCATACTAAGCAAAAGAAATTGTTTTACTTCTTCATTTCTGATTTCTATTCTTTCTACTCACCACCACCCTTTTTCCAACAAAAATTCACTTGCACCGTACTACCCAATATCAAAATGATGAAGCCAAATTCAGCACCACTCACACCCTCTAATACAACAAATTTTTTAACAATCTAAATTTTGATTTAAAACTTCTTTTTAAAGAACCTGGTGGAGATGAAGAAGTTATTGTAAACTCTATGTTTCTTGATAAATACTCATTACACATCAAACATATAGATTTAGATACCCTTATATTTTTATTTATTTATAAAATCTCTATTCATGAAGAAATCCCCATTTTTATGATATCTTAGTTTGAAACTAATATCTGAATCCTAATTTTATGAGAAATTGCACTAGATTCTAGATTTTGATGTCAAAGATTTTATAAGGAATTGCACATGATTCCACTCTTATGGTCGAATTTCTCAAAGATTTTGTTTTTTGTGTATGGTAATAAGGTTGTTAAAATAATTCAAGATTGTGAAGACCTGATTTTAAAAAAATTGGTGATGTTGATTCTGACTTTGCCGTCATTTGCTTTTGGGCTTTTGTTGGTGATGTTGATTTTCAATTTGTTATGTTTCTTGAATGCTTGAAGAAAATTGACGATTTTCATGGGTTGAAGAAAACTGTTGGTA
Organism: Lathyrus oleraceus; assembly: GCF_024323335.1. Classification (NCBI taxonomy): domain Eukaryota; kingdom Viridiplantae; phylum Streptophyta; class Magnoliopsida; order Fabales; family Fabaceae; genus Lathyrus; species Lathyrus oleraceus. The sequence goes on along the minus strand of NC_066580.1, from coordinate 69,772,171 downwards.
AAAGTGTGTTTTGTAAATAAAGTTGATATGAAAATATGAATAATGATTAAGACGGTGGATTCAAATCTATTTTATAAAAAAAAAAAGTATTGACAATGATGATAAACCAATTTTAGAGTTTATTGGGTTTTTTAAACAAAATACTATTATTTTAGATGGAGGTGTATATTTAAGGAGATGTAACAAGTATGGTTGTTCACATGTAGGTTTACTTCGATTTTGAGAGAATTTAATGTTTAAACCAATTAAAAGTATTGAATTTATAAAAAAAATCTATAAAGCTCAAACCAAACCAAACTAAAAAAACAGCAAATTGATTTGGTTTAGATTGATAGGATACATTAAAAAAGTGAAAAGATATTTGAATATATTTATGATAATAATTTTCCATAATCTTATGAAAAAAATATAGTATTAATAGTATTCAATTTTATAAATACTAAACTAGCAATTTCTTCATAATAGATTTAAACATACCTAAAAGAAAAAACATCTTTTTGAATATGCAATTAGTACTTCAGCTAGTATGGAAGGTGGTTCTCAACTCTATTCGATTAATCCAGTACATTAGCAATTTTCTAATAAACTCTATGCTTGAATAGTCCAATACATTAGCAATTTTCTAATAACAAATTAAATTAAATAACATGTCCACAGACACTTTTTTTTTCTCTTGGAGTTGAATATTTTGTCCTAATCTCTATGATAATGATGATATAAGTCATAAAAATTAATTAAGGTGAGTTCGGATAAACGGGTTTACAGTATAAAAATCTAATACATGAACCAATTATCATCGGATTTAACTGATTTGGTTCGATTTTAATCCGATTTTATTTCAAACTAAAAGAAAGAAGTTTTACCTCATACCCTTACATTTATCCCTATACCCCTACATTTCATAAAAATATCTATTTTATCTTTATGTATTTTAAACTAATTTATTATTTTATTTTTAATTTTTTTTAAAAAAAATTGTGTACCGGAAGACTTTACAAAAAAGTTCCGGTAGTCATTTTTCAAGCATTTTTTAAATATTTTTTTTGTATACCGGAACACTTTGCAGAAGAATTCCGGTAGTCAATTTTTATGTACCGGAAGACTTTGTAAAAGAGTTCCGGTAATCATTTTTCAAATATTTTTTAAAATATTATTTTGTGTACCGAAAGACTTTGCAAAAGAGTTTCGAAAATAAATTTTTATTTATCGAAAGACTTTGCAAAAAAATTCCGGTAGTCATTTTTCAAGCATTTTTTAAATATTTTTTTTGTAACGGAAGACTTTGGAAAAGAGTCCTGGTAGTCAATTTTTGTGTACCGAAAGACTTTGCAAAAGAGTTCCGGTACTCATTTTTCAAACATTTTTTTAATTTTTTTTATATACCGAAAGACTTTACAAAAGAGTTCCGGTAGTCAATTTTTGTGTACCGGAACTCTTTTGCAAAATCTTCCGATACACACACAAAAAAAATTAAAAATTACTATCGAAACTCTTTTGCAAACTCTTCCAATACGCAAAATAAAATTTAAAAAATATCTAAAAATAAAATAATAAATTAGTTAAAGAATAAAATTGATACTTTTTATAAAATAAAGGGGTACATGGATAAATGTAGGGGAATAAAGTAAAGATTTCCTAAAAGAAATGTTAGGTCCAAACAATCCAGTATAGTTCGAATTTACCCGACCCACTTAACACCCCTAATAACAAGAGTAATAAATACTATTAATATAATGATTAACACTCAAACAAAACAAAAAATATATATACTTGGGTCATAACATGGAGATAAAAAGTGCAACTTCTACGTGGCGGACAAAAATCCTTTAGTCCAGGTGTGCCACCATAATAACGTGCTTGTATAGTTCATTGTTAATATGCACAAGTGATACGTACATGTTTTTGTTGCACAAGTGATTTTGACTATTGGATATATTTATTCATTCATATGAATTCTCAACACATTATTCTTTCATTTTAACTCTGGTGCATATATTAACAATGACATATATCATTCATTCGTCACCCCTACTCACAGGCATCACAGTTTTTTGCCCACATGAACTATGTCTCTCTCAAATAAAGAGACTTTCTAAATCCACCTCCAGTCACCGGAGTGTTTCCTGGAAACATGTTTCTAGTAGTATATTTTGACAGAAAATACACTGAAAAACACGCTTCCAACAATATATTTTGATAGATTTAAGCATATTGGGATAATACAATGTTAAAATACACTGTAATTATGCTTGCAGCAAGCCATTGCTTACACTCTGCCTCTTACTGTAATACACTGTAATTAGTACAACATGTTTAAGTTGGTGTTTTTATGTTATTGATTCGTGCCTGATGTTAGTATATGTTGAAATAAGTGAGACTAAGAGACATATAGATTAAACCGTATGTTGAATAGCATAGCGGATGATTTATATAGGATGATTTACATAGATATCCTACTCTTTTCTAAAATATACTAGGGAATATTCTATTCCTATATATATACATATGTAAATATCAACACTCCCCCCTCAAGCTTGAGCATATAAGTCAAATGCACCAAGCTTGTTACATATATAGTTGGTTCTGGAACTTCGCAGGAATTTGTAAACACATCTGCAAATTGATCATTAGAGTTGACAAAGCTTGTGACAATGTCGCATGACTCGATCTTCTCTCGGAGAAAGTGACAGTCTATCTCAATATGTTTGGTCTGTGAGGGAAAATATGCCTAGTCCTTATTTTAATGTTGTCAAACATTTCTAATCGCCCACTACGTGTACTTTGGACAGTATCATCATATCATAGAATGCATTCATCCTATAACATGTTCAAAATATAGGTTCAACGTGTCCAAACATATAGGAACATATCATAGATGTGAATCATGCACTTAATCATAGTAAATATCCAAGGTTCATAAGAGATCGATTTAAATTGGCCAAAATACATCTCAAAACTCATTTTTGGGAGTTTAAGAACTGTGAGTCAACTCATGACTCGGAGCAAAACTCTCGGGTCTGAACAGGTCGAGTCACAGGTCGACTCAATCCTGGAAAACCTAAATGAGTCGACTCATCCACTTATTGCATCGACTCATTGCCTACTTTCATTTGAACCATGTAGCCACAGGTCTGAACAGGTCGAGTCATAGGTCGACTCAACCCTGTTTGAGTCGACGCATCCCCTGTTTGAGTCGACTCATCGCCTGTTTTACTTGAATAATTTTGCCTCGGATCCATACAGGTCGAGTGACTTGTATGAACAGGTCGAGTGCCCGCTACTTAGACTTAACTTTCTGCTATGTAACTTTGCAAAATAATTCTGTTATGTTTGTTATTTGGTTCATGCATCATATAAATATTCAAGTGTCTCTTCTTCAACATTGAACAAGAAAAGTGAAAGAAATACACCAAAGCACTCATCATCTTCATTCTTCTTTGTATTTCTCAATAATCACACATAAAAATCTTTGTTGTGCATTGTGCATTGTTACTGTGATAGCGTCCAAATAAGATTGGGTTAATCTTAGTTTGGGTTGAGGCTTTGTGTGGGTTTTTCTTGAATAAAACCATTGGAGTTTTGTCCTCCAAGAATTGGGGGTTTTTGCACTAACCTTTGCTTCGCAGGTTCATCCTAGTTAAAAGTTTGAAGAACGGAAGGTTCTGTCAAACAAGTAACGGTAACCGGAGGATTGTGAAGAAAACTTAGGATTCAAGCGACTTGCGTTCGAACTTAGCCGAGCTGAAGTTTTGGAGAACGTGGCGTTCTTGCAATAAGGTAGCGGTAGCCGGAGGTTTGTTCGAAGCGCTTGAAGGACTTGGTTCAACTCGAATCAAGGGAAGAGAATAGAATAGAATTTGCAACAACTCTAGGGGTTGATTGGTGGTGATCATTTGTTCTCTTGTATTGACTTTGCAACGTGTTAATAAAAACATCTCAATTCTAGATTTAGAATTGAGGGCAGACGTACCATAAGCAAGGACGATAGGGGAACTGCCTCAACAAATCCGGTCTTGTTCTCTCTATCTCTTAACTCTTTAAATTCTGCATTAATTACGTTTTGTGTGAAATTAATAGTAAAATCAATATTGCTTGATTATTGTGCATAGTAACTGTTCGAAAAATTATTCTTATCACTTTGATTGCAACTGAGTAAAATTATGCACATTAAATTTGAGTGAAATTGAAACTTGGTGTGGAGTGCACACCAAGTGTTTGATCAAATTAATCTCACACAAACTTAGTAATATTTTACTTGATCGCTTATTGTGTTTAAGCATTATTAGAGGTAACGAAAGCAAGGATTATAATGGTTGATTGATTGATTTAGATAGTGGTTGATAATCTCTATCTTAGTAATTCCATTCGGTTTCACGCATATTCGATCTTTCCATTAACGGATCGTTTAGACGATTAAAATCTAGAGTGCTTCCGCAACCATTGAAAACATTTTTAAAAAGCACTAAATTTCAAAAACTGGTCTATTCAACCCCCTTCTAGATCGGTACTATCGTCTAGCAAGTGGTATCATGAGCGCCGGTTCATCTAGTGCTTCGCATATAACTTTTTAGAAAATGAGTAACGATCCTAAAGGGGCGTACAATAGGGCGCCTATTTTTAGCGGCGCCTATTTTTACCAGTGAAAACTATAGTTATTGGAAAGATTGTATGCGTATCCATATCAACTTTATTGATAGGAAAGTATGAAAAGTCATCCAAGATGGTCCTATGGAAATAACCATGACCAATACGGATGGTTTTGTTATACCTAAACCTGAAGCACAATGGAATGAAGAAGATGAGAAAAAGTATACCTACGATTGGAAAGCCAGAAATATGCTCATTGTCGCCTGAGGTGTTGATTAGTATTATAGGGTTTCCCATTGTACTAGTGTTAAAGCTATGTGGGACTCATTGCAAATTACCCATGAGGGAACCAATGATGTCAAACTAGCTAGAATCAACACTTTAACTTAAGAATTTGACATTTTTCATATGGAGGATGGTGAAACCATTGCCGATATGCAAAAGAGATTTTCTCATCTAATCAACTGGTTAAATACTCTTGGTAGAAATACCCCTAATGGTGTTGCTACTAATAAAATCTTAAGATGTCTTAACAGGGATTGGCTACCAAAGGTTACCGCGATTAAGGAAGCCAATGATCTAAGAACATTGGGCATGACATCATTATTTGGCAAGCTTCAAGAGCATGAGCAAGAGCTCATGAATCTTGAGAAACATGAGAAGAGTCATAAGAAGGAGAAAGATAAGAACACAGAAAGGAAGTCTATCGCTTTAAAGGCTTCAAGATATAAGTCATCTACCAATGATGCGTGTGAGAGTGAATCAAGTGATGATGATAAAGATTCGAATGAAGACATGGGGCTGTTTGTAAAGAGGTATAATCGATACCTTAGAAAAAATGAAGTCCAACATTCGAATAAAAATCTTGTCAACTATAGAAGACAATCAAAATTCCCGAATCGAGAGGAAGGTAAGACAACTAAGTCGAAAGGATTATGCTTTAATTGTGGAAAGGTCGGTCACTATAAGTCGGACTGTCCTTATTGAAGAAAGACAAAGGAAAAGACAAACGCCACAACAAAGCTAGCAAAGCTAGAAGAGCATACATTGCATGGGAGAGCGATATTGAGCCCTCACACGATGACAACTCAAGTGATGAAGAAGAAATTGTCAATCTTTGTCTTACGGATCATCAAAAGAAGAAAAAAAATGTAAGTCATTCCAAATATGATCATGAGGATAAAATGTCTTATGCTGATTTGCAAAATGCCTTTAGTACTCTACACAACAAGGCCAAGGAAGCTTTTAAACGCTTAGCCTCAAATAAGAAAAATTTTAGTCATTTAGAAAAGAAGATTTCTGACTCCGAAAAGGAATTAGAAACTCTTAAGAAATCTATGATAGAGGCTACTAAAGGAAAAACTGAAGACGATAAGGGATTTTGGTTTATATGGTCTGGATGTGAAACTTGTCACATTTGGCAAAGAGACCGAACTCTTCAAGCTAAATTAGACAAGGCTTTACAACCTAAAGTTACCTTTGTTATTGATCAATCACATTTTAGAAGTAACATGAATAATCCTTATTAAAAATAAACTTATGTGGTAAAGGATCAAGTTAGCAAAAGCAACTCTCATCCGAACTTAAATTGTCTATATTGCTAAATGTCGATTTAGGAGATTTTTAGTTCCTAAAGGAATTTTTTAATGGTTGCTCAAATGCAACCAAAGTTTCACTCACACACTAGGACCCAATTAAAATTGGGTACCTCCTTTCCTTGTTTAAATTTGTAGGTGGAATGTCTTGAGGATACTGAGAGTATATGGGTTCTCGATAGTGGATGCTCAAGACACATGACGGGTGACACTTCCTTGTTCTTTGACTTTGTGGCTAAGAAAAAAGGGTTTGTAACCTAAGGTGACAATAACAAGGGAGCTATACTCGGAAAAGGTAGTGTAGGTAATCCCTCCTCTACTACTATCTCAGACGTCCTTTTAGTTAAAGGCCTTAAGCACAATCACATTAGTATTAGCCAATTATGTGAAAAAGGGTATAAAGTTTTGTTTTCAAAAGATTGTTGCATGATTGAACATAATGATAATAAGAATGATGTGCTTAAGGGCTGGAAGAAAAATAATGTATACATGTTTAACTCGAATGAAGTATCTTTGAAAAGCGCTAAATGTCTCGTCTCCATGAGTGAAGACTTGAGGCTTTGGCATAGGCGATTAGCGCATGTCAACTTTGAATAGCTAAATAAAGTTGTCGCAAAAGATCTAGTAGTTGATCTTCCCAAATTCAAATTTTCAAAAGATCGCTTATGTGATGCGTGCCAAATGGGAAAGCAAGCAAGGATCTCGTTTAAATCTAAAAATATTGTTTCCACAATGAGACCTCTTGACTTCTCCATATGGACCTTTTTGGGTCATCTAGAATTAAAAGTCTAGGTGGAAACTACTATGGTTTTGTTATAGTAGATGATCACTCTAGATTTTGTTGGATTATCTTCTTAGCAAGTAAAAGTGACACTTTTTCTGCTTTTGAAAAGTTTGCCAAGATGTCTCAAAACAAATTGAACACTAGCATAGTTACTATTTGAAGTGATCACAGAGGTGAATTTGAAAATCACCTCTTTGAGGAATTTTGTGAAACAAACGGCATTGATCATAATTTTTCTGCTCCAAGAACTCCACAACAAAATGGAGTTGTGGACCGTAAAAACCGAATTTTAGAAGAGTTTAGAAAGACTATGATCAATAAAAACGGCCTTCCTAAATATGCTTAACGCGAACGTCAGTGACTTAACCAACCTCTATGAAGAAGACAGACATTCGCGTCTACCTTACGGCTATAGAGGCAGAAATGACCCGTTCCGAGGAAGACGACCTTAGATGATTGTTTAATTCAATGCATTTCTATTTCCCTATGTTTGCATGTTATTATAGTTACTTATATGTCTTAAAGTTTCTGTTGAACAATTATTGTAATCTTATTTACTTATTTTGTTTTGCTCCGTGAAATATTTATGCATATACTTCCATTGACTTCATGTTATGTGCAAGGTTGTTGATGTCTATATGTTGCAAAGTCGCTGACAAAGTGATTCTGAATATTTTTACTTCATGTTGACCGTTTCGTTGTTTCTTTTTAATGTTGACAAAGGGGGAGAAGTAATGGAAACAAACACAATAGCTAGCAGATTTAGCAGATGGATAATAGCAGAATGTTTGAAGGTATGCATAAAATCAGGGGGAAGATGTCTATCAAAGTACGCGTTTGTGCCACGGTTTGCCATCATCAAAAAGGGGGAGTATGTGAAGGCAAATATGCCTAGTCCTTATTTTAATGTTGTCAAACCTTTCTAATCGCCCACAATGTGTACTTTGGACAATATCATCATATCATAGAATGCATTCATCCTCTAACATGTTCAAAATATAGGTTCAACGTGTCCAAACATATAGGAGCATATCATAGATGTGAATCATGCACTTGATTATAGTAAATATCCTAGGTTCATAAGAGATTGGTTTAAATTGGTCAAAATACATCTCAAAACTCATTTTTGGGAGTTTAAGAACTGTGAGTCAACTCATGACTCGGAGCAAAACTCTCGGGTCTGAACAGGTCAAGTCACAGGTCAACTCAATCTTGGGAAACCTGAATGAGTCAACTCATCCCCTTATTGCGTCGACTCATTGCCTATTTTCATTTGAACCATGTAGTCACGGGTCTGTACAGGTCGAGTCATAGGTCGACTCAACCCTGGAAAAAACCCTATTTGAGTCGACTCATCCCCTATTTGAGTCGACTCATCGCCTGTTTTACTTGAATAATTTTACCTCGGGGTCCATACAGGTCAAGTGGCCTGTATGAACAGGTCGGGTGGTCGCTGCTTAGACTTAATTTTCTACTGTGTAACTTTGCAAAATAATTCTGTTATGTTTGTTATTTGGTCCATGCATCATATAAATATTTAAGTGTCTCTTCTTCAACATTGAACAAGAAAAGTGAAAGAAATACACCAAAGCACTCATCATCTTCATTCTTCATTGCATTTCTCAATAATCACACATAATAATCTTTGTTGAGCATTTTGCATTGCTGCTGTGATAACGTCCAAATAAGATTGGGTTCATCTTATTTTGGGTTGAGGTTTTGTGTGGGTTTTTCTTGAATAAAACCATTGGGGTTTTGTCCTCCAAGAATTGGGGATTTTTGCATTAACCTTTGCTTCGCAGATTCAACCGAGTGAAAAGTCTGAAGAACGGAAGGTTCGGTCAAACAAAGTAACCGGAGGATTGTGAAGAAAGCATAGGGTTCAAGCGACTTGCGCTCGAAATCAGTCGAGCTGAAGTTTTGGAGAACGTGGCGTTCTTACAATAAGGATGCGGTAACCGGAGGTTTGTTAGAAGCGCTTGAAGGAATTGGTTCAACTCAAATGAAGGGGAGAGACTAGGATAGGATCTACAACAACTCTAGGGGTTGATTGGTGGTGATTATTTGTTCTCTTGTATTGACTTTGCAACGTGTTAATAAAAACATCTCAATTCTAAATTTAGAATTGAGGGCAGACGTACCCTAAGCGAGGACGATAGGTGAACTGCCTCAACAAATCTGGTCTTGTTCTCTCTATCTCTTAACTCTTTAAATTCTGCATTAATTACGTTTTGTGTGAAATTAATAGTAAAATCCATATTGCTTGATTGTTATGCATAGTAACTGTTCGATAAATTGTTGCTATCACTTTGATTGCAACTAAGTAAAATTCTGCACATTCAATTTGAGTGAAATTGAAACTTGGTGTGGAGTGCACACCAAGTCTTCGATAAAATTAATCTCACACAAACTTAGTAATATTTTACTTGATCTCTTATTGTGTTTAAGCATTTTTAGAGGTAACGATATCAAGGATTATAGTGGTTGATCGATTGATTTAGATAGTGATTGATAATCTCTATCTTAGTAATTCCATTTGGTTTCACGCATATCTGATATTTCCATTAACGGATCGTTTAGATGATTAAAATCTAGTGTGCTTCCGCAACCGTTGAAAACATTTTTAAAAAGCGCTAAATTTCAAAAATTGATCTATTCAACCCCCCTTCTAGATCGGTACTATCGTCTAACATGGTCCTCTCATGGAAGACTGGATTTGAAATAATGTGCAATGTAACTCGATTATCACAAATAAGTGTCATTGGGCTTACTTCTTCAATTTGAAGTTCCTTGAGCAACTGTTTTAACCAAATAAGTCCACATGTTGTCATTGCCATGAATCTATACTCTGCATCGGCGCTTGATCTTGCAACTACATTTTGTTTCTTACTTTTCCAGAGTATAAGGTTTCCTGCAACAAATACACAATACTCAAAGGTGGGTCGTCTATCAATGAGTGATCCTGCTCAATTAGCATAGGAGTGTCCAACTATCTGAGTATGTCCTTTGTCTCCATATACGAGACGTTTTCCTGGAACACATTTGATGTATCTCAGTATCTGGATAATAGCTTTCATGTGTTCCTATCAAGGGGAATTTAAGAACTGGTTTACCACACTAACTGCAGAAGAAATGTTCGGACGAGTGACGGTGAGATGATTCAACTTTCCAACCAATCTCCTATATCTTCCTGGATCAGATAAAGGCTCCCCCTGATTTGATAGAAGTTTGACACTTGGATCCATAGAAGTATCAACTGGTTTAGCATTCAACAACCCCGTTTCTTCCAAAATATCCATAGCATATTTCCGCTAGGAAATCACCAAACCATCTTTAGATTGGGCCACCTCAATTTCCAAGAAGTAGCGCAGTTTACCAAGAACTTTTGTCTGAAATTGATTCGAGAGATGTTATTTCACCTGGAGTATTCCCTGTTGATCACTACCCGTTATAACGATATCATCTACATACACAATAAGATAGATGCACCCTTGGAATGAGTGACGATAAAAAACAAAATGGTCAGCTTCGCTGTAGACCATACCAAACTGTTGTACTACAGTGTTGAATCTGCCAAACCAAGCTCTCGGAGATTGTTTAAGACCATAAAGAGACCTGTGTAGCCTACAAACCATATTCGATGACTCCCCTTGAGCAACAAACCCAGATGGTTGTTCCATATATACTTCCTCTTCAAGATCACTGTATAAAAAGACATTTTTGATGCCAAGTTGATGAAGAGGCCAATGCTGAATGGTTGCAATGGCTAGAAGAAGTCTGACATATGTCATCTTGGCTTCAGGCGATAAGGTATCACTATAATCCAACTCAAAAATATGAGTGTATCCTTTGTCTACCAAGCGAGCTTTAAACTGATCGATCTTATCATCTGGTCCAACCTTCATTGTGTAAAACCAACGACAACCTACTAAAGCTTTCCCAGGGTGAGATAATGCTTCACCTGAAGTTTTAGGAATAGAAACAGAAGACAAAGAAGACAAACAAGTATTTAGTGTGCCAGGTTCCCTGGAATGATGGGGAATAATGACATATGGGACGTCCGAAAGATGTGTGTGAGTGCTTTCCTCAAGGGGTTTCGGAATTACTTGGTTGGACTCTAAATATGGAACAGACTCAAAGAAGGTAACATCGGCTGATACGAGGTATCGTTGTAGAGTAGGTGAATAACAACGATAACCCTTTTGGGATCGGTGATAACCAAGAAAGATACACTTGAGTGATCGAGCTGATAGTTAATCAAGTCCAGAAGAGATATTGTGTACAAAACATGTTAACCCGAAGACTCGAGGAGGAATTGGGTGAAGGGGAAAGTATGGAAACAAGATTGAATGTGGGATTTTATTATTAAGGACAGATGAGGGCATTCTACAAAATGTCAATTTTTGCTTTCGGCTGTCCCGTTTTGTTGAGGTGTATGAGGGCAAGATGTTTGATGGAGAATAACATTGGATGATATAAAATTTTGAAATTGTTGGGATAAATATTCATATGCATTGTCACTTCTTAACGTACGAATAGACAAACCAAATTGGATTCTTATTTCCCGATAAAATTGTTCAAAAATAGAAAACAACTCAGATGTGTTCATTAAAAATAGCCACGTGCAACGTGAAAAATCATCAATAAAAGTTACAAAATACATATACTCAAAAGTAAACTCAGTACGCGAGGGATCCCAAACATCGGAGTGAACTAAAGCAAAAGGGGACGAGTCCGTTTATTGACTCGATCAAAAAAGTGACTACGAATATGTTTCTCTAACTGACAAGACTCACAATGTAAAGTGGATAATTTAGATAAACTAGACACCAACTTTTGTAGTTTGGGAATACTTGGATGACCTAACTACGCATGTACAGTGAGTGGAGAATTTATGGTGGAGCATGTGGTAGATGACGTAGAGAAGTAGTAGATGCCTTGAGACTCACATCTGACGTCAATCGTCTGTCCCGAAGTTTGATCCTACAAGGTAACGTTACTGTTAGTAAAGGTGATAAAACAATTAAGGGACCGAGTCAAACAACTGAATGACAGTAAATTAAATGGGAAATTAGGTACGTATAGGATAGAAGTAGCAGAGAGAGATGGTAGAATTTGAACAATGTCAATCCCTTGAGATCGGATTTGAGAACCATTTGCGGCAGTTATACTAGGTAAGAAACCAGAGGTAGAGAGGGAAGAGAAAAGATCTTTATTATCGGTAACATAATCAGACTCACCAAAATCGAGGACCCAAGGACTAAGAGGGGATAATTGAGAGAAGCAAACAGATGAATTACCAGTGTGCGCAACCGAAACCGTGCAACCAGAGTTCTAATTAGTCTGACACCACCAGAGAAAACCCTCGTAGCTTGGCGTAGAGTTCTAAAGAGAATGTGAAGTCTGCAGAGTGTTTGGGTGATCGATTTTAGCTCCATTTACCTGACGTGGAGGTCTACTATGCAACTTCCAGCAATGGTCAATAGTATGCCCAAGCTTGTTATAATGGTAACACTTGGGATGAGGTTTAGAATTGGATGACCTTCCTTGAAAGCGATTATCATTGTTGCCAAGAGATACAAGGGCAGCAGTGTCACATGGTGTCAGAGCAGCAACAGATGGAGGTGAAACCGGACCAAAAGAATATGGTGTAGCCAAGCAAAACAGTTGTTCACTAACTGTATCATAGTTAAGAACAGTAGTACCTGATAAAAATTGGTTACCAACGAACTCAAGCTTTGATGGTAGTTCGATAAGTGCATGATCATAAAAAATTTACTCTGTTGTTCGGCATGAGTGTCGCAACCTAAAAAATACAGTGTGCGAAAAAAAACAATCGGCGAAAGAAAATGACAGAAGAGTCGCCACCGTGCGTTATTCATCCCAAAGGAGGGAAAGGAAACGCTCGAAGTAAACCTGAAAAAAGGAAAGGACAAGACAGGGTCTCGCAACCAAATCTTGGGTTCGGGAGTCGATTATGCGAAGGGAAGGTATTAGCACCCCTACGCATCCGTAGTACTCTACGGGATCCACTTTTGTAGTTTTCGTCTAAAGGGTGTGGGTTTATCTTGTGCTGTTTGCCAAAAAAAAGGGTTAAATGAAAATGACTCGCGCGGATGTCGCTTCCACTGCATACGTATCTCATCTGAATATGAGAATCAGAGTCTTTGTAGCTCGGCTGACCTATGGGTTGGGGGATGTGTGCTCGCTAAGACATCGCGTCTTATGCCTACGTATCTCATCTGGCCTGAGAATCAGAGCAAAACGTAGTTCGGCCAACTATGGGGTTATGGATTGGGTTTTGGACGAACGACGTCACTACGCAATCTACCGGATGCTCGACCTTTGGAGACTTACTCGCCTGTAGTAGAAGGAGTTAACGTGTTGCTTTGGGTTTTAGGGTTTGGGATGCTCGAGGGCAAAAAGGCAGTCCTTGACGAAGGAACCGCGCTACCTGCAGGGATATGAATACAAAACACAAAACATGTATCTCAAAGTAAAATGCCACCAAGGGGCTCAAACGTTGCCTCCTATCGAGGTCTTCCATCTAGGAAAGCAGTAAAATGCGGGAAAAATGTAAAAGTACCACGCGGATAAAGTTTCGAAGTAACAACAATTAGAGGAATGGGAAACCCTGAGATCCTTCCAAGCTAACATCATCAAAGAAAGTGGGTCAGTACAGGTAATCAGAATGAACCTCCAGGGGTTATCCCACAAATAAAGTGGGAAACCATGCAAGTTATCCCTGCAAAAGTCATGTGAGCCCTCACAAAAACTCAACAAAAGGGTTAGTGAAACACCATAAGCATTTTTTTCATGAATAACAGTATGGTTTTAGAAACCTCAAACCCTGTGGCATACACTCAAAAATTAAACGGTTAAACATTCAAGGCATTGTTTATATATTCATATACATATTAAACCCATGGGCAAAGGTAATGGGAATAATGGCAAACCTGATTGGAGAGCTTGATTGAAATTGAGTTGCACCCGTGAGGTTTACAAAACAATCTTCAGGGTTTATGTGAGGCAGAGGCGATTCTGTGTAGCTGAGTTCCCTTCGGGGTTTGGAGGCTGCTCTGAACTCCGTTAGGTCTTCTCTCACTATCTTTTTCCTCAGGGTTTTGTTCCAAGGAAACCTCAGAGTATTTTGCTTCTCTTCCTTCTTCTCCTCTTCTGTGTGGCTTTTGTTTCAATGAAACTCTAGTATTTATAGGCTAATATTGGTAGCTTAGTGGGCTTTTGAGAAAGGTCCAAGTCCAAAAAATTTTATTATATTTTATTTATTTAATTATTTATTTATTTAATTTATTTAATTCTCTTCCTTCTTCTCCTCTTCTCTGGCTGAATCTACTTCGATCTTCTGGCTAGATCTGAATTGTTTCGATTCTCTGGCTGAATCTATTTCCGGTCTTCGGGCTAGACCTGACTTCGATCTTCTGGCTAGATCTTCTTCGATCTTCTGGCTAGATCTCATTTGTTTCGATTCTCTGGCTGAATCTACTTCGATCTTCTGGCTAGATCTGGATTGTTTTGATGATAAATTCCCGTCATTAGGATCCCGCATCTGAGGCATGCGCTGGTTGACCCTCTTTTGAAATCTACACCCAACCTTCATATTAGATATGCAACTTCGAGCATATTCCACTTTTGGGCTTCGTACATATTCTTCGGGCTAGAACATGTTGTAACGACTCCTCAATTAGACTTGTTGGGGAAATAAAGCTTGTAGGCGACTTCACTGGGGAATCTTCGAAATGACCCTCAGGCTGGATCACTGGAACACGATTCTCAGGCTGAATCTTCGAAATGATCCTCAGGCTGGATCACTGGAACACGATTCTCAGGCCGAATCTTTGAAATGACCCTCAGGCTGGATCACTGGAACACGATTCTCAGGCTGAATCTTCGAAATGACCCTCAGGCTGGATCACTGGAAAACGATTCTCAGGCTGAATCTTCAAAACGACCCTCAGGCTGGATCACTCACGCTTGATCCTCTGGCTGGATCTCATGACCTTGGTTGTAAAGTAATTCTTCAGTCTACTTGGAAGAACCTGTTTATCAGCTTATGTGTATGCTTGATATGATATGCATGCAAATGCAAATGTTATGCATGGTGTAAAAAGAAATCTGCTTGGGGAAGCAAACTCCGGTAGGGAACAGATCGCTGTATCAATCCTTGAATGCTCTGTGGCGAATGATCCGTCTGCCGGGACCAATGAGCCACCAAAAAATAAATTGGTTGCTTGAAAAGTTGACCTTGCGGGGGGAGTATCAACTATGGAAACTTTGTTCGGCGAGGCTCTGTGAGGAGAGTCTGTGGGGAAAACACTTCCTGGGGAAATGTCGTAGGAAACAACCTTTGCTGGGGATATGAACTTGCTAATCACCCTCAAGATGGGGATTAACAAATCTGTTAAAAATAATCTGCTGGGGAATGAGATGAACACTGGGAACACCATCCTCTTGTCCGTTGGGTATGCAACCACTCCGCTGTTGCTAGGAAGATACAGTCTGACACCGTCAACTCCGCTGGGGATATATAGTCTGGATACTGTCAACTCTACTGGGGATAGACAATCTGGATACTGTCAACTCTGTTGGGGAACATGCTCTGCTGTGGAGAGACTTTGTCAACCGCTTGGGGATGAGGATTCATGACTTGGCATCCGGTTCCTGTGACCTGCAACCAAAAATACACGTATGCCTCGGGGGAATTACTCGGTTTGAATTCACCGTTCGGGATTAAGCACATTCAAAGCAATTTTAAATGTTTTCCTGTGCAAATCATCTGCAAAAGCCACCATTATGTTCATATGCAATATGTTTTATCAAAAATTCGGACATTTTTGCAAACAAACTGATAAATGAAAAATAAAGAGGCTCTTTAACTGAATTATTCGACTCTTAATGGGGAGAAAATTTGTGCCAGGAATAGGCGAGGGTATCAGGAAGTTGATCCCTGAAAAGAGGTGATCGCTATAAAAAGAGAACTATCCTAATGGCAAATGTGGAAACGGGGTCCCACTGAGTTTCGACTCTGCTATGGCTCGTATGTCCTCAAGACGCTCTGCTCATTTTGCTTTCTGAAGTGGATGATTAGTCGATCTTTAACCTTCGAAGATTGCTGGATTGAATGAAACGGTGATATAACACTGATGAACTCAGATCACAGTCATTCGCTTATTCCCTAACTTTTTCCTGGATCGCCCCCTTTTTGGGTTTTCAATCCACCGGGATACCCATTTTTGCCTGAGCCGCCCTTTTGGGTTTTCGACTCACCGGGTGTACTCTTTTTTTATATCCCTAATTTTTTGCCCGAACCTCTTTATTCTCTTTTTTGGTTCGTCGGGATGCCCCTTTTTTGCCTGGACTATTCTTTTTACTGTCCAGCGGGTCTATTTTATGCGAAGTATTTTTTAATTGCGTCTGAGTTGACAGGGGACGGGAAGTCTTCGCCATCCATGGTTGTTAGCATCAGAGCTCCGCCAGAGAAAACTCTTTTAACCACGTACGGACCCTCATAGTTCGGTGTCCATTTGCCCCTGTGATCTGTGTTGGGAGGAAGAAATCTTTTGAGTACCAATTCACCGACTTGATACCCCCGAGGGCGCACTTTCTGACCAAATGCTTTCTTCATTCGTCTCTGACCGAGATACGTCAATTCTGGGTACGTAGTTCCAGCATAGCACCATTTCCCTGTTGGTTTGATTGATGACCAAAGCTGAGTCCCCGTATACATCCAGGGATTTAATCTGTATTTTGACGGCTTCCTCAAGTCTTAGGATACAAGCTTCGTATTCGGCTTCATTGTTGGTGTAGGGAAAAGTTATTCTGGCACCAAATGGCATATGAACCCCCTTCCGGTGTGATCAACACTATACCAACTCCGCAACCATTGACGTGGACCGCCCCATCAAACATCATAACCCAATTGGATTCAGGGTCAGGCCCCTCGTCCGGGAGTGGTTCCTCTCAATCTTTCGATTTGAGAAACATGATGTCCTCATCAGGAAAGTCAAACCTCATAGGTTGGTAATCATCAATCGGTTGCTCTGCAAGATAGTCTAACAAGACACTTCCCTTGATGGCTTTTTGTGAAGTGTATTGGACGTCGTACTCTGTCGGTATCATTTGTCGCCTAGTAACCTTTCCGGTAAGTGCTGGCTTTTCAAAAATATACTTGACTGGATCCATTTTTGATATTAATAGAGTCGTGTGAGTCAACATATACTGTCTTAGTCGGCGAGCAGCCCATGCCAAAGCGCGGCAAGTTTTCTCAAGCAATGAGTATCTTTGTTCACAGTCGGTAAACTTTTACTAAGGTAGTATATTGCATGCTCTTTTCGACCTGACTCGTCATGCTGACCGAGCACACAACCCATTGACCTTTCTAACACAGTCAAGTACATGATCAACGGTCTTTCCTCTCGGCCTGTAGACTTGCCCCGATCTTGATCTCTTTCTTGTCGTCTTCGGTACCAACGTTGATGGTCTCAACCACCTCCTGATAAGGTGTAATAGCTCGGTCCTCCTGTTTCAACAATCTGGCTAACCCTTCAGGCAATTCACAATCTTCCTCAGCCCCTTCTTCGGCTTGATAGATAGGATTGTCGAAGTCATACTTGGCCATAGCAGTGTCGTTAGCAGTGAGATCCAAGTGGTCGGCTCTGCATGATGGAGGATCATGCTTTACCTTAGAATGAGAGAGATTTTTTTTGAAAGAAAGGAAAAACGAAAAAAGAAACATTGCCATTTTTTTGTAAAAAGTAAAAAAAACTGAAAGAAAGAGAACACAAAATTGTTTGCAAAAGCCGTCCTTTATTGATGATAAAAATAATTGCGAAACGTAACTAAATGGATGGCCCTACAAATGAGTCATTACACCTTGGGCAAAGTGTAAGACTTTATTATGCATGTAATAAAGGAAAACAATAAAAATCACTCTTTCAGTAGAGTAACCCGGACGGTTCTTTCAGACGACGAATTGTCGAGCTTTTCTCCCGGGACACACGGGCGAATCTAGCTATCAAAGTCACAGTCGCTGTCAGCCTTGTCTTCATCTACAGCATTGACGACGTGGGGAGAAACCAAACCCCCGCTGGAGAGAGTACCGGTTTCATTCTTCCGAGATCCCGGAGCATACCCCAATCCAAACTTGTCTTCTTTGATGACTGGCTCCACAAATTTGCCCCAGCCTTGGGCATTACCAGCTTCAACCACTTCGACAGCATTAATCCCCTGCCCGCCGTGAGCCGGCATCGGGTTCTGGATAACATTAGGCACCGGAGCAAAATTGATAGCCTGGGCATCTCTCAAATCTTGTACCTTTAACTGGAGAGCCTTGCAATTATCTGTAGTATGGCCAGGTGCGTTGGAGTGAAAAGCACATCTGGCGTTGACATCATAACCTCTAGGCAAATTATTGGGATCGATTGGTGGGGCCAGAGTTCTCAACGTAACCAGATTCATGTCAATCAGCTTGGGAAGTTATACTGAATAAGGCATTGGGATTGGCTCAATGACCCGGTCCGCCTGCCTTGGACGTTATTGATAATGTCTCTGCTGACCCGGATTACCTCCTTGTTGTTGATTGTTGTACCTGGGTTGTTGTTGCGGATGATATTGCGGTTGAGGAACAGGTGTTGGAATGGTGATTGCGGCCACTTGATCTTGATAATAATTAGGGCGTCCTCTACCCCTGCCTCTGCCGGTATACACAGCGCTTGTCTCGCCTTCTTTTCTTCGCTGACTGTTACCAGTAAACGGTCTCTTGGGACCACTATTGTCTTGAATTCAGCCCATCTTCAACAGACTCTCGATTCTTTCTCCAGCAATTACTATCTCTGCAAAGCTGATTGACGGACAAGCAGCCAATCTCTCAATATAATTGCCTTGAAGAGTGTTCATGAACATGTCCGCCATCTCCCTTTCAGACATAGGGGGTTGGACGGACGCAGCAATCTGTCTCCAACGCTGAGCATACTCTCTAAAGGTTTCCTTGGCAGTCTGAGACATACCTTGCAACAAGGTCCGATTTGGAGCCATGTCCAAGTTGTATTGATATTGCTTGACAAAAGCCTCTGCCAAGTCTTTCCAGCTCTTGATGGTAGTACGAGACAAATGAGAATACCATTCACGAGAAGCTCCAGTTAGACTGTCTTCAAAATAGTACATCCACAGCTTTTCATCTTCCGTGTGAGCTCCCAACCTTCCCAAATAAGATTGGAGATGAGTGCGTGGGCAAGAAGCCCCGTTGTATTTCTCAAAAGTAGGGGGTTTGAACTTGTGAGGAATCCTTACTCCCTGAACCAGACCAAGATTTGTGACATCAAAGCCTAAGGAATTTTGAGACTCCAAAGATTTGAGCTTCTCAGCAAGCTCATCCATACGGCGAGTGGTCTCGAGGGCCTCGTCGTGCAAAGAAAATTGATCATACTGACAATCTTCAGTAACGGGGTGCCCGTTAATCCGAATTCCTTGATTCACATTGTACCTTCCGCCAATACCATTTCCAACATTCCCTGTGTTGCCAACATTACCCGGGTTTCCATCAGCATTTGCGTTACCCGCGTTACCAGTGTTCACAGGGTTATCAGCGTTCCCAGGGTTACCAGGGTTTCCCTCAACATTTGGTATCTCCACCTCCGGATCGTGTCTCGGTTGCTCAACCAATTCCCTCAGCTTTTCCTGACCTGCTACCATACCAATCATCAATGTCATGAACTGATCCATCCTTTCACGCATATCAGCCAGCTCTTTCTGTACTTGGTCCATCGCTAGTCGTGGACGGTTTTCCTTTGTCGGGTATCTGTGAACTTGCTTGGGACCAATAACTGCCTGATACAGGGAACAAACATTAGACACTGCGGTGACACCTGCAAAACAGACAAGGGTTAATATGCATGGTATGCGATGCACTGCTTGTTCAGTTTTAAGGCACCCCCGTTTTGAAAGGGAATACCCTGCAAATGAATAAGCATGAGATGTTGGATGCAAATATGCAGATGATGTTATGTAATGCAAAGGCATGTCAATCAGAATTGATGGATCCGCTTGAACATCTGTCAGGTTGCACTGTCTGGAGAGAAATTAAGAGCACACCAAACAAAGGTCATGGGATGGATCATGTTATCCTTAATATCAACCACCCATTTTGGTGGATTATGGTTTACACCTTATCAACACCCGAGTTTCATTGATATTAAGGATACCTGATCGGATTAACCATGAATCAAGGGTTTGTTGCAAGTCACGAGCATGGAGTTTAGGTTAAGAACCACCCAAAAGGAGTGTACTAAGGTTTAAACCTGCCAAACATGTTCTACAAAAGGTTCCCATATTCATAATCCCATCTTTCGGATATTATCAGAGGAACGACTACTCGTATTCCAACAATATTCTCAAGAGAGACTCTTATGAGTGTAGTATCGCGTAACAATCGTATCAAATCTTACATTTGAACGACTTTCGCACTACGTCCTACGAATAGGCCAAGATGGGTTTGGTAAACTAAGGTCCTTGGCTTCTTAGGTCTATATTGGAACAAGTAATGTCTAACCACAACTTACTTATGTGACATTATTGATCTCAACATGACCTCCACCAAGTGAATGGGCTTGCAAGTCAACTCGCTAAGGAATACTCCACACAAGTCGACAGGACTATGCCATTCTCCTATCCTAAGTGCACTCGAGTTCGGGTATAGAACTCATCTCACAAAGATCACCAAGCAGCCAGCCAACAAAAACAGCAATGATATATAAACAATGCAATAAGGTAAAGCAGGTAAATAAATAACTGCACAAAAGCATGAACACCCAATAAACAAACAAACTACAAAAGCTAGGAGAGACTCGCTTAGGGAAGATGGACCAGCAAGAGGTCAACTTCTTCGTTTTCCCCAGCAGAGTCGCCAGCTGTCGCAACCTGAAAAATACAGTGTGCGAAAAAAAACAACCGGCGAAAGAAAATGACAGAAGAGTCGCCACCGTGCGTTATTCATCCCAAAGGAGGGAAAGGAAACGCTCGAAGTAAACCTGAAAAAAGGAAAGGACAAGACAGGGTCTCGCAACCAAATCTTGGGTTCGGGAGTCGATTATGCTAAGGGAAGGTATTAGCACCCCTACGCATCCGTAGTACTCTACGGGATCCACTTTTGTAGTTTTCGTCTAAAGGGTGTGGGTTTATCTTGTGCTGTTTGCCAAAAAAAAGGGTTAAATGAAAATGACTCGCGCGGATGTCGCTTCCACTGCATACGTATCTCATCTGAATATGAGAATCAGAGTCTTCGTAGCTCGGCTGACCTATGGGTTAGGGGATGTGTGCTCGCTAAGACATCGCGTCTTATGCCTACGTATCTCATCTGGCCTGAGAATCAGAGCAAAATGTAGTTCGGCCAACTATGGGGTTATGGATTGGGTTTTGGACGAACGACGTCACTACGCAATCTACCGGATGCTCGGCCTTTGGAGACTTACTCGCCTGTAGTAGAAGGAGTTAACGTGTTGCTTTGGGTTTTAGGGTTTGGGATACTCGAGGGCAAAAAGGCAGTCCTTGACGAAGGAACTGCGCTACCTGCATGGATATGAATACAAAACACAAAACATGTATCTCAAAGTAAAATGCCACCAAGGGGCTAAAACGTTGCCTCCTATCGAGGTCTTCCAGCTAGGAAAGCAGTAAAATGCGGGAAAAATGTAAAAGTACCACGCGGATAAAGATCCGAAGTAACAACAATTAGAGGAATGGGAAACCCTGAGATCCTTCCAAGCTAACATCATCAAAGAAAGTGGGTCAGTACAGGTAATCCGAATGAACCTCCAGGGGTTATCCCACAAATAAAGTGGGAAACCACGCAAGTTATCCCTGCAAAAGTCATGTGAGCCCTCACAAAAACTCAACAAAAGGGTTAGTGAAACACCATAAGCATTTTTTTCATGAATAACAGTATGGTTTCAGAAACCTCAAACCCTGTGGCATACACTCAAAAATTAAACGGTTAAACATTCAAAGCATTGTTTATATATTCATATACATATTAAACCCATGGGCAAAGGTAATGGGAATAATGGCAAACCTGATTGGAGAGCTTGATTGAAATTGAGTTGCACCCGTGAGGTTTACAAAACAACCTTCAGGGTTTATGTGAGGCAGAGGCGATTCTGTGTAGCTGAGTTCCCTTCGGGGTTTGGAGGCTGCTCTGAACTCCGTTAGGTCTTCTCTCACTATCTTTTTCCTCAGGGTTTTGTTCCAAGGAAACCTCAGAGTATTTTGCTTCTCTTCCTTCTTCTCCTCTTCTGTGTGGCTTTTGTTTCAATGAAACTCTAGTATTTATAGGCTAATATTGGTAGCTTAGTGGGCTTTTGAGAAAGGTCCAAGTCCAAAAAAATTTATTATATTTTATTTATTTAATTATTTATTTAATTAATTAATAAAAAAATTTATTATTATTATTTATTTATTTATTTATTTTTTTCGTTTTTTTTTTTTTTTTTTTTTTTTTTTTTTTCCGGATCTAATTCTGATTGACATGATGAAATGCAATATGAAATGCTAAATGAATGCATGAATGAGGAGGGCAAATTTTGGGGTGTGACAATGAGTTATTGCATCTTTAGCATAAGGCATTAAGGTGGTGTAATTTGTTTTCAAAGCATCAAGTTTACTCAGATAGGCTTGCATATCCATATTCCCCACCTTCAGAGTGTTGATTTTGCGGATGACACTATATAGACAACGAACATCGTTGAAGAAGACTTTTTTTGGCCTTTTCCCAAACCTCATAGCAAGTGGAGAAGGCTTGGTATTGTGCTTGGAGATTAGGTGTTATGGAAAACCATAGCACAATGCACATCGACGCATCGATTTCCTTCCATTTAGCAAGTTCGGTGACGGGGACATCATCCACTTTTGTTAAGTAATCTTCCTATCCCTAACCATAAAACCACATTTTGACAGCACCGACCCATATGTTGTAGTTTGATGAGCCGGTTAGCTTTTTACATGGCATAAGGGGAACTTTGGTAAACGAATCACTGAAACAAGAATCAGTGTCTCCCATGGCTTGGACAACAAAAAAACAGAGTAAAATCAGGGTTGTTTGGATTGGAGCACCGTTTTCCATGAGTCAAAAAGTAAAACGGAGGCCGGATCTAGAACGAGGGGGAAGGTGAGTAAGTCAGCGGAAAAACAGTCGGAATCAACCGTTGGCACGCGCGGGGAAGCGGCGGCGCGTGAGGCCCACGCGTAAGGAGACAAGCGGCGCGTGGGGGCGTGCGCGGGTGACTGACGGCGGGAAAAAGGATGACGGACGGATTGGAGGGTGGCGAGTCGGATGGTGGGATCGATTTTCCGAAACGTCGCCGGAAGTTTTGCTGGAACAATAACGACGGTGTAAGACCCTAATTTTGTCCCTAAGATCCCTCATGGCATCATAACATTGCATTTGCATTGCCTCAAGGATCATTAGCATCTTGATTCCTGTTGCCTTTGGGTGGGACCTCTTGTGAGTGGTTTAAGATCACAAAGCATGCTTGAATTGTATATCATTTCTTTTCTTATTTTGTTTTACTAACCAAAAGCACAAAAATATGTCACTAACATCTTGTGTTTGTGGCTTGGGCAATCACAAGGTCAAAAGCTTCAAGGAGATCATTGGTACAAAGATATGGCCAAGAGAAGATAAAGGCAAGCATGGTAGTGGTTCCCAAAGCTTTCATCCATCAAATATGCCTCCCTAGCATCTCAATTCATCATTTTGATCAAATCAAGTCAAAGGGTTTGAGGTTTGTTCCCAAAGAAACCCTAATTCATCTATGCACCATAATGCCTTGCTCTTGAAGCAACCTCAACCCATGATCAAGTACAATCAAGGTAAGTTCTTTAAATCATCATTTCATGCATATTTGAACTTATTTGGGTGGCCTCAATCATCAATTCATCAGGATATGAGTTGTAGGCTTGAGAAGTTGATCAGTCACTTCATCTAACTATTTTGAAATACACTGAGACCTAACTTGTGATGTGTTGGTCAAATGGAGATGATCCCAAAAGCAACAATGTTCTTAAGGACAATATGAACAACTTTCATGTTCATCAAAAATTGATTTGAATCTTGGAAGGTCATCTCCCATTCCAAGACATTATAGGTGATTTTGATTAAAACCCTAATTTTAGGTCAACTTCCCAAGAACATAACTCATTCATTTTTTATGATTTTGAGATGGGATCAAATGAATTGGAAATATTAAGATGTATACTTCAAATGTTATGTTGGAAAAAATTTCAAAATCTCAAAGGAAATACATGTGATAATGCAAGACATTATAGGTCATTTTGGGCCAAATGCATTGAAAGGCAAAAAAGTCCAACTTCAAGTGCCCATAACTATTTCATCAAAAATCCAAATGATGCAAAATTTAAGTCCATTTTGATTTTCTTGAAAATATCTACATTTTTTATATTGGAGATGTTTTCATTTGAGGTTTTCATCATCAAAACAGAAGGGCTTGAACATTGGCCAAATTTAGAAACTTTGCCTTTACATGTTTTGCATCTTGCACTTTAAACTCCAATTTCACCAATTTCCACACTTCAAATGGATTTTTGCCCAACATAACAATTGTTCCTTACATCAAAACCTTTCC
Source organism: Lathyrus oleraceus (assembly GCF_024323335.1). Lineage (NCBI taxonomy): Eukaryota > Viridiplantae > Streptophyta > Magnoliopsida > Fabales > Fabaceae > Lathyrus > Lathyrus oleraceus. The sequence continues at coordinate 69,747,554 of NC_066580.1, read as the reverse complement.
AACCATTACTCACATGATCATGTTTGGATTTGGCAAATGGTATTTTCGAAGAGGAGAAGCTTTTGGTTCAATTATGCATAACACTTCAAAATTCCATGCACAAGCAATTACCATTCAAATTACACGTCCATTTCACTTTGGTATGATTTCAGATTGCATTTGGCTTTGGTTTTGGGCCTTGTGCATGATCATGCAAGCCCATGCAAGGAATGTCCAACTTCATGCACACGGATTGAATCACCCTCTCCTTGCCATTCCCTCTATAAATAGAAGCTCTATTCCATTCAAAAATGATCCTGGAATCAACCTGAATTGCTGCAGAAATCAAAACCCAACCTCTCACCAAAGAAGCTATTTCACTTTTCTTCAAATTTTTCAGATCCAAAATTCAACTACATCTAGTTGAATCCTTGGATCTAAAGCTTCTAAATCTTCATCCTTTAGTTTATTGATCTTCTGTTTTGATAAAGAAAGCAAGGAATCAAGCTCAAATCTCCAGAATCCAACGTTGTTCTTCAACTGTTTTTTTCTTCGAAACTCATCATCTATTGATCTATTTGCTTGGATTTTGTGTTGGCTGAAGTCCTCTCAATGGTGGCATCATTATTGTGCATTTAATTTTTGAAATCCATCAAGTTCTCATGAACATCACAAAATTTCCATCTCTGATTTCTCTCAATGTAGAGATCTAGAGTGGAATTGAGTGATACAGGGATGATGTACATCATCCCAGCTTTCCAACGGTGTATAGATCGTGTATTTTTGTTGAGCTTTTAAAACCTGCATTTCTGGCCGGAATCTTCATGCTCACCGGAGAGGAAGGTGGCTCCGGTGGCCGTCCCATTGCCAGATCCAATCTGGATTGTTGGATTCATTTTCCATATCTAATCTTGGCCATTGCATGATATGACTTTTTTTAATTCAGCATGTGACGCGTTTGACTCAAGCCTTTGGTACGCGCGCGCTTCAGGACCATCAGATTGGCCACGTTAATTAATGAATGTGATCCAACGCTCCCTGATTTTTGTTATTTTTCATTTTCTGATTTAATTTCTTTTATTTCCATTATTTTCAAAAATCAATATCTTCTTCATTTTTAATCCAAAAAATATGGGGTCAATTGCATTCTTCTCCAAATAATTTCTAGTTTCTAATTTTGATTTTTAATTTTTTTTTATTTCATCATTCGATATTTTTTTTGTGAATTTTCTCTTTTCTGGTTATTTTTAATTCATTTTAAATAGTTTTTTATATTCAAAAAATACAAAAATATTTTCCTAACCTATTTGAATGATGATGGATCTATGAAAAATATTCTCATCAATTTTTTAATTGATTTGAGTTTTATTTGAGATTTTAGTTCAATTAGGTTATTTTTATTCATTTTAAATTGATTAAAAATAGTTTCTGACTTTTAAAAATGCTGAAATTTTTTGTCAAACTTAGTTTGACCTTGTTGAACTTAGGATAAATCACTTGGACCTTTCAAGGTTGATTTGAAGTGATTTTGAAGTTTGACCTTTCTTTTATTTTTAATTCAAGTTTATTTTAATATTGAAAATGCCAAAAATATTTTGCTTATTGTTTGATCTCCAATCTTCATCTCATTTCTGATTTCTCATTGTTTGACTTTGACCTTCAATGTCACTTGGTCAATACACATGGATTGGTATATTTTATTTGACCTTGTACATTTTGATCTTTCCATTTCCTTATCCATTCTTCATCTCCTTCTTCTTCTTCTTCTTTCTTTTTGATAAATGAGTTGAAGGTTGATAAGTTAGTATTGATTAGGGAGACTTAATCTTCCTTGATTCAAATTAATTCATCTTGATCAATTGATCAAGTGAATGGCTTTGCATTAAGGATAGGTTGTTTTCTAAATCATGCAAAAGGCTTAAACCAATACAAGATCAATTCTCTTTTTTCTTTTCGGCATGGCAAATTGTTGGAACTTGGTTCACTAATCAAGACTTCTAACTTGTGTTGTTGCCTACATTATTATTGATCGGCCTCAGATAGTTGTGACTTCTACATAAGTCCAATTACGATTGCTTAACATAGCGCTAAATTTGCCTTATGGCACACTAACTACTAACTTTAACCACTAACAATTAACATTTACTTTTTGCTCTTTACTTTTATGCAATTTACTATTATTGTACATATTATCCATTTTCTTTTCTCTTTGCTTACTTAAGCACATGTTTATGTTAATGCCATTTGCCTTTTACTCACTTGAGCACATAATTGTGAATATACTATTGTGCTTATGTTTTGTTTGTTTGTTATGGACCAAAATGCAAAAATGGACAAAATGGACTTAGACTTTAGGACTTTCCCTATGCAAACTTGGAGTCAAAGAGCAACTAGGCATTGGGCCTTTAGAGTGCTATAAAAGTCAAAGAGCAACTAGGCATTGAGCCTTTAGAATGCTTAAGTTGAAGATGAACATTGAAAGGATCATATTCTAAACTCCCTCTTGTCCATTCTTTGATTGTATTATAGAACCTTTTGATGTGTGTTTTATTGTGCTAGGAGTTCTAACTTGAGCTTATTTGGGGAACCATTACCATGAGCCTCTAAGAGAGAGAGAGATCCAAGATACATTGAGGATCTCTTAAAAGGCTTGTTTGATTGCTTGAGCTTACTATTATTGTGATTGCTTATTCCAAAGGATGGGAGCTATTTGGATCATCAATATGATCTCAAGAGAGGAACTCCATTGTGGTTTTGTTTCTTATCCTTTACCTCTTTGCTTTACTTAGGATTTAGACATTCTTCTTCTTCCCTCCACTCTAACCCAAGCCAAAACTTTTTGTGCAAACATTTAACCATTGTTTTCAAACATTAGAAACCTAAGCCTTATGCTTTTGATTTTCAAACTTTCTTTTTCATAACACTTATTTTGAATTGAACTTTTAAGTCAACTTTGACCATGTTTGTATATACTCTTAATTGGTAAATATAACTCATTCAAATGTCTTTTTGTGGTTCCAATGGCCACTTCCTTAATCAAATTTTTTATAACCTTTAGCTATTAGGTTTGAGTTATCCTTGTGGTAGATGTAATACTCACCTATATCCTTAGTGATGGACAATAAGTCTTCCATGCTTATTATAGGGTTAACCCCTCACTAGCATGTTGAAGCTATCCTCACATGGTGGATTTGTGGTTTTAGGTTGAGTTTTCTCCCTTTGATAACAAAAGACCTTAAGGCTTTTGGATCAATCAATTCACCAACTCATTTTGAGATTTTTACCCCGAACTACGAGGTTTTGATCCTAATCTTTTGTAAAGATGGTACGTAGGCAATGGGTTTATCCATCCAAACACAAAATGTAAATAAACTTGTACATTCTTTTCTCATCTCTTCAATCATGTTTGCACAAATAAATTTTCACAAAAACAACAATCTTACAACAAGTGTGAAAAGGGTTCCCTAGGAGTACCTAGGATGTTTTGGGTGCCTAACACCTTCCCATTACATAACCCACCCCCTTACCCAGATCTCTGTTTCTCTTTTACTAGTTTTTTGCTAAAAAATTTAGGTTTTTGTTCGCTTTCTAACCATTCCTTTGGATAAATAGAAGTGCGGTGACGACTCGACTTGTATGATTTACCTTGGATTTAGTCAATATCTCTAATGGTAACGAATACCCCGCTAAAGAAAAGTGGCGACTCTGCTGAGGAATATGAAAATATTTCCTAGTGGGTTTTGCCTACTTTTCACATTTGTATTGTTGTGTATTGTTTTGTGACATATTTTTGTGCAATTTGGGATTACTGTATTGTATGTAATGATTGAATTGCTTGAATATTAATTCCTTGTATGCTTGGTGATCTTTGTGAGATGAGTTCTATACCCGGACTCGAGTGCACTTAGGATAGGAGAATGGCGTAGTCTTGTTGACTTGTGTGGAGTTATTCCTTAGCAAGTTGACTTGCAAGTCCATTCACTTGGTGGAGGTCATGTTGGGATCAATAATGTTACACAAGTAAGTTGTGGTTAGACATTACTCTTTCCAATATAGACCTTAGAAGCCAGGACCTTAGTTTACTGAGCCCATCTTGGCCTATTCTTAGGATGTAGTGCAAAAGTCGTTCAAATGTAAGATTTGATACGATTGTTATGTGATACTACACTCATAAGAGTCTCTCTTGAGAATATTTTTGGAATACGAGTAGTCGTTTATCCGATAATATCCGAAAGATGAGATGATGACTATGGGAACCTCTTGTAGAACATGTTTGGCAGGTTTAAACCCTAGTACACTCCCTTTGGGTGGTTCTTAACCGAGACTCCATGCTCGTGACTCGCAACAAACCCTTGATTCATGGTTGATCTGTTCATATATCCTTAATATCAATGGAACTTGGGTGTTGATAAGGTGTAAACCATAATCCACCAAAATGGATGGTTGATATTAAGGATGATATGATCCATCCCATGACCTTTGTTTGGTGTGCTTTGCTTGATCCTTGAGTGTGATTGTTGCATTCATGCATCCATTTGCATTCATATCATCAATAATGAAGAAAATTTTCAAGGAACTTAAGGGGATTTATTTGCAAATTTTCAGACATGGAAAGACAAAGAAGGAATACAAAGAAGTACAGTTTCAGACAACCGGATTTGAAAGAGTTAAGGAATCTGACATCTTATGTACTAGATCCCTTGGGTTTCAAGACTCGTTTTGGGAAGATTCTTCCTCTTCTGACTACTCAGGTGGATGAAGGATTGATGAGTGTATTGGTTCAGTTTTATGATCCCCTGTACCGTTGCTTCACTTTTCCGGATTTCCAGCTTTTATCCACACTTGAGGAGTATGCCTACCTTGTGGGTATACCCATTCTAGACCAGTTGTTGTTCAGTGGCTTGGAGAGTGTTCCTACTTCTCAAGAGATAGCTGACATGTTGCACATAGATGAATCTCTGGTTGGTGCTCATATGACTACCAAAGGTGGAATTCAAGGTCTCCCTTTTGAGTTCCTCATCGCTCAGGCTACCGTGTATGGGAAGGCCATGAGTGAGGACGCCTTTGAGGCCATATTTGTACTTCTCATCTATGGGTTAATATTATTCCCCAACATCGACAAGTTTGTGGATGTGAACGCTATTAGGATTTTCTCTACTCTTAATCCCGTTCCGACTCTGTTGGGTGATACATATTTCTCTTTGCATATGAGGAATGCAAAGGGTGGTGGTGCCGTTGTGTGCTGTTTGCCTCTGTTGTATAAGTGGTTTATTTCTCACTTACCGCAGACGGTCGCCTTCAAGGAGAACAAGGGATGTCTACGGTGGTCCACGAGACTCATGTCTCTCACTAATGATGATATCTCTTGGTACAACCGTGTGTATGATGGTGTGCAGATTATCGACTCTTGTGGTGAATTCTCCAATGTACCTCTTCTTGGTACATGTGGTGGGATTAACTACAACCCTGTCTTGGCACGTCGTCAGCTTGGGTTCTCCCTAAAGGATAAACCCGATAACATTCTGTTAGAGGGTGTGTTCTTTCAGGAGAGTAAAGATCCCTAAAACTTGAAGGGCATAAATGGTCCGCGCTTGGCGTAATATTCATAGGAAAGGAAGGAAAGAGTTGGGTCCTAAGAATTGTGTTGCTATGGAGCCTTACACTGCTTGGGTTAGGAAGAGAGCGTTTGAGTATCTCATGCCTTACGAGTATCCAAGACCTACGCCTTTGGTTATGGCTGGGCCTTCAACCCTCTCTGACCAAGGAGTAGAGGAGTTGAGAGAAGAAGACCGATCACGTGCTTGGATCCGTGAAAGAGAGGAGTTGCTTCAGCAGATCAAGGAGAAGGACGCTTTGATAGAGTTCCTCGAACATCAGGTTATTGATGATCCTGATTATGCATGGACTTCTCTACTTCCTCAGTCTTCCAAGTTTTGGAAGAGGAAGTACGATCGACTCGCCAAGGAGAAGGCAGATATGGAGGCAGCCTACGAGAGGGAGGTGAAGAGACTTCGTGCATCCTATCTTCTTGTGTCCCGAGCTTTAGATGATTGTTTCTAGGTATCCATAGGATGATTATTTTCCTTTTCTCTTGTATATGGTTAATAATGTTGTACTTCTTTGGTGTAAAATATTTCCCAGATATTATGTTTCCATATAAAAGTGTTTAATATTTCCAAAAATTTGCAAATAGAACCCTGAAGTTCCTTTGAAATAAAAGAAAAATCATATGCACGAGCATTGCATGCATGATGTGCATAAGCAGGTTTTGTTCCCGGCTCCTTATCTTGTGGTCTAACTCTGTGTTCTTCATTTATTTTGAAGACAAGCTGATTCACCGGTACTACACCAGAGCCAACATTTCAAGACTGATGGATCATCTGGAACAAGAGAAACGTGAGCTGAAAGAGGAAGTGGCCAAATTAAGTGCCTTGATGGAATCTTTCTTGGCTGCCCAAAGCCAGTCTTCTCCGACACCTTCAACTCCTCCCCAGAGGACAGTCATCTCTGAGATTGTCTCCTCGACTGTGCCTGCAGCCAGTGCACACTTTATTCCAACGTCCATGCCAGCCGGGTTCCCGTGGGGGATGCCTCACAATTTCATGCCCGAGGGTCCTGCTCCCACCTTTGCTTCCATGTCGGCATCTAGCCCGGTCCTTGTTGTTCCTCCTCTTGTCGTGCATACTTTGCCCAGAGTAGACGACACCATCTATCATTCAGAGCCGTCTGAGGGCCCAGATGTCTATGAGAAGATGAATGCTATGAACGACCAATTTCTTGAGCTTCGCAAGGAATTGAAAACTCTCAGAGGGAAGGATCTTTTCGGCAAGTCTGCTGCCGAACTCTGCTTGGTTCCTAATGTGAAGATCCCTGTGAAATTCAAGGTCCCTGACTTTGAAAAATACAAGGGAAATACTTGCCCTCTCAGCCACCTAGTCATGTATGCTAGGAAAATGTCGACTCAGACCGACAATGACCAATTGCTCATCCATTACTTTCAGGACAGTCTGTTCGGTGCTGCTCTGCGTTGGTACATGGGTTTAGACAGTGCGAACATCCAATCCTTCAACGACCTTGGCGAAGCCTTCGTCAAGCAGTACAAGTACAATGTGGATATGGCTCCCGATAGGGATCAGTTGAAGGCCATGTCCCAGAAGGACAAGGAAACATTCAAAGAGTACGCCCAGAGGTGGCGAGAGTTAGCAGCACAGATCGTGCCTCCGCTAGAAGAGAAAGAGATGACTAAGATATTTTTGAAGACCTTAAGTTCTTTTTACTATGAGCGGATGATCGCTAGCGCTCCTTCTGACTTCATCGAGATGGTGAATATGGGGATGCGTCTAGAAGAAGGGGTTAGAGAAGGACGTCTGACCAGAGAAGAAGGCTCTTCTGCCAAATGTTATGGGGCGTTTGCAAAGAAGAAAGATAGAGAGGCACATGCTGTGACCACCCATGTGAAACCAAGAAGACCCTCTATGAGGAGGAAGACTGTGCGTCCCGCCGGTAACCAGCACCAGGTGGCTCATATAGCACCTGTCTTCAGAGATAATCAACAGTACCAGCAACATAACAACAATCAGCAACCACATCCGCAATATCAACAACAACAGCACCGTCTGCAACAGCAGGCCTACCAGCCTCGAAACAGTAATCAAACCAGCACGAGTTACGAGAGGAAAAGGGTCACCTTCGATCCTATTCCGATGACGTATGCAGAGTTATATCCCTCTTTGATAGAGAGAAAATTGATTACTCCGCGAGACCCACCGGCTATACCTGCTAACCCCTATAACACCTCAAAATTTGCCCTCCTCTTCTTGAGACTAGTTTGGGACATTGCATTTCATGTTTTAGGGAATTAGGCATTGCATTTTGCATCTCATATGAAAATGAGAAGGTCATCCTCCAAAGTCTTTTCAAAAGATGGGGAAGTTAGGTGATTCAAGCCTAAGGGTCTCTGTGAATTGATCATCAAGCATCTGAGGGTATGGGCTCCAATTAGGGTTTCTTGATTCTTCAAAGTTCTTGAGCATCATCTTATCTGCAAGGATATATCACCATCATCATGGTTCTATCATCATCAAGGGTTTCAGAGTTCATCCTCAAGTTCCTCTGGATTAGGGTTGTGACCTCTGGTCAACCCTAATCAATGCAGTTCTTCCAACTAGGGTTTCTCAAAGAGATGAGATATTTTCTTGGGATGAGGATCACATGATTATTATAAGGAGCTTACATGAGCTAGGGTTTCATTTTGAAGCAATTTCACCAAGTGGTAGAGGCTCAAGTTGATCAAGGCATTTCAAGGTCATCTGAGGATCAAAAGTCAACTGTGCAGTCAACTGAGGGCTATGAGGTGGGGAAATGAGTTGAAACACCTCAATCATGTTCAAATGGGGCCTATTCATCATTCTAAACACCCATCTTGAATATTCAAAGGTCATGGCAAAAGTTACTAAAAATGGAAAATGACCTATAATTCAAAGTTTCCAAATTTGGCAAGTTTTTGGTCCACTATCAACTTGACTTTTCAATATCAAAGAAGTTTCAAATGGATTTTTGGTGAACATGAAAGTTGTAGAACTTTGTCTCCCCTTTCCGAGGAGTCCTAATTCATGTCCATATGATGAATGGTTGAGGAGTTATGGTCATTTGATCACGAAGTGTGCATGGAAATTCAAAATGGCATAACTTTTGATATGATGCTTCAAATTGGTTCATTCTTTTTGCAAAGTGCTTCTCATGTTCAAGGCATCTCAAAATGACGTCATTTGACTCCATTGTGAAAGCTAAGCCAAGGAATCATGGTCAAAAGTCACATTATTTCACATTTGTTCTAAGGATGATATCATGCTACAAATCAAGATTCACAAAGAACCAAGGCAAGGCTTCACTTCAACTTTCTTCATAGACCATATTTGAGTAAAAATGAGCCCTTGCCATGCATGAGAGAGGCGTGTATGTTCCTTGCTTCCCACATGTTCAAAATGAAGCAAATCTTCACCATTCATTCTTGGCTTAAGATGCAAGCAAAATAACCTTCAAATCCTGACCTTTGGTTGCTCTTGAGTGGATTAAAATCCTAGCATGGGGCTGAGCACGTGCATTATGGCCATGGGAACTCCATTTGCATTTTTGCAATTTGCATAACAGCTCACTAATCATGCTTAGTAAATGGCAAAAGTGATTATCAGTGTTATTAGCAAGAAGTATAAATAGGGAAACCCTAATCACAAGCCTTATAATTGCCATTTCAGATCTAGAATTCAAGAAACTCTCTCAAATTTTCTCTCTTCGAATTTGCTTTTTCTTCACACAAATCTCAAAGATTGTTGCAGATTCTTGATCCTCATATTTCACTGATCAAGAATCATCCATCGTTTGATGTTATTCCTCAAGAAATCAAGCAGTTCAAGTGCATTATCATGATGATCGGATTTGGAAATTGAGGCACATTCAAGAGGTTCCAGCCATTTCTTTTTGCATAAAGCTTCAAAGGAAGTTCAAAGGAGTTGATCTGGAGCAGCTGAGCTCGTGAGATCATGATTCCAGAGATCTCCAGTTTCAGGTGACTCCATTTTCACTCTCTCCTTTTGCTGTTTTTAGGTTATAGAATAGAGGATCTTGCTGTGTAGGTCATGAATATGTGATTAGAATTGAGATTGAGTGAATATTAAGGATTTCATTGTGACTGGAAGTTTGGATCTGAAAACTTCTCCTCTTCGAATTGCAAAACCTAAGAAGAATTAGGAGAATCTAATATGATTTTTGGAATCAGCGTGGAAAACTGAGTGGAATGACACTGGTCTGGTGAATTTCTGGAAAATTTTAGGGTGGCGCCGCCGTGGGAGCCACCGGGAACTCACCGGGGAAGACGACCGGAGCGGAGCTCCGGCGTCTGTGTTATAATTAGGGTTTTGTTGAATGTGTGCCATGTGGTTCAACGCGTGGAAGATTGATTGGACGAGATTCGTTTGACTAGGGACACGCAAGCGTTGAATGCTGACTAGGGAGGGTGACTCAATTAGTGAAACGGTGCGTTTCACTAGTTTGAATATGGACCATTGATCTCAGATGCGCGCCAGATCCGGTGGTCCGTGTTTTTCCTGATTTAATTCAAATAATTCGTTTCCCTCCTTTTTCTATTTTATATTTCCATTATTTTGGTCATTTTGTTTAATTCATAAAAAATCCAAAAATTGTCCAATTGAGTCCCAATTTTTTTTCATAGTTTTGTATTTGTGTCTACTTTTTTATGGTGTTAAATTCGAGAACTTTTGATGTCTAGATCTTTATGTGGGAATTTTTGAATCAATATTGTGCCAATTTGACCTAGTGCATTCCATGTATTGTGAAATCCTCAATTTTGAACCTTTTGATCCACTATTTTGCATACATGACATGAATTATTGGTCACTAGTTTGGATTTTTTCTCATATGTTATCATCATTTTTGACACATAGAGAAAAATGTGACAATTTGTGTCACATTTTTGACATTGAATTGGTGCATTTTTGTTCACATAGCATTTGCATCATTTTGGACTTGATCTTTTGCATATTGAACATTCATGGCATGACGAACTTATACAAAAAATCCCAAAGTCATTGCATTGTATAGACAAGTTGAGATACTTGATCATTGATTTTGGACTTGATCTTTTTCTAAGTTGGAAGTTCATTTTGTGCATATTTTTGGTCATTACATTGTATAGACAAGTTGAGAGACTTGATCATTGATTTGATGCTGGTCTTTTTGAGGACATTGGAGGGAGTGTTTGAATGTGTGATGTGCAAAAGGATAGGTCCTGGAATGGTCATTTGGTTAGGTTTTGAATCTTGTCTTTGTACTATGGTTTTGACCTAATTTTAGGGTTTGCTCTTGGTCCATTCTTTGACTTGGTTTGGGGTCTTCTTTGTAGTGTGAGCCTTTTCCTCTTTTGCATTGGTTTGATCCCTGATTTGTGAGTCTTGAGTCATTTGATTGGCGCATTCATTCAAGTCATACATTATTTGGTACTTATTTGAAGGTTGGGAACACAAGTGAATTCTCAAGGAGACTTATAAGGTATTGAGGGAGTGGAGGTTCTTATTGGTATGAGATGAATTGATGGACTTATAAATTGGATTTTGACTCATTAGAGATGATTTTAGAAGCATGATCCTACTTACTTGTGAACTTTGGAATGGTTTGAGGCGTGTGGTGACTTGTTGAAGTGATTTAGGCCTATTTTGGAGCTTTTGAAGTAATTGAAGGGTATTTGAAGTATGGTGGATCTTTGGCCATGGTGATTGATGTTTAGGGATTCATATGGTTCTGTTTGGGGCTTCTGATCGTTGGTTGGGGTTTATTTGGAGTTCTCACATCTTTTGGAGGCTTTAAGAAGTGTTTGAAGAGGTATGAAGCCATTGTGAAAAGTTTTGAGTGCAAGCTTGTTCTACTTGAGTTTGCCAGGGGGTTTATGGTTGATTTTGGATCATTGGAGTATGAATTATTGGGTGGTCATTTGAAGGACCCTACTTCTGACTTGGAGTGATCTTGATTCAATTCATCTCATGCCATTGTCTGTTTATGCTTTGTTGTGTTGATTGGATGTACATAAACTAACTTTGTCTCTTGTTTTAGGTTTGGATACTCACCTTGTGAGATACAAAATGCATTGAGTTCTGACCTATTTTTGTTTTGTAGGGTTTTAATTGATGGGGTGAGCTCATGAGCTCATTTGAGTGCTAGGCCACTTATGCATTGAATTGTGTAACTGTTAGAGGGTTTCACTGTTTGTCTTCTGGTTTTATGACTAAAGTACTAACTGTTTAGTCTTTGTACAGGTACCTTAGTTGCTTACTTGCTTTAGCTCTTGCTTGAGCATTGGATTGTGGTTGACACACCACTCAGGTAGTTAGCTTCTTACTTCATGTAGTCTGGAGTCCTGTCACCTTTTTGGCAGGCATTTTGCTGGCAAGTCCTCCTTCAGAGGCTCTGTTTGTGTTTGTTTAAAATTATGCCCAAAGACCTCCAAGAAGAGGCATGTGTCATATTTGATAAGACCTCCAAGAGAAAAGGCAATTGACGGAAGGTAGGGATCTGTAACCGATTCCCCGTTATTCAGTGTGTCGTTCTTTATGCTCGCGCTACGTGCTGATGCTTCTGAACATGTGCCCCAGATCTTTTGTCCAGAGTATGTCAAGTGGAAAAGGATCCCACTTTCTGGATCCCCATGCTTTCTGTGTCATGAGCTCACCCTGGCCAGGCTTAAGAGCATGGGGTCTCATCCTTATTTGAACTTTGATCAGCTTCACCCTAACATTCAATGTTAGTGGTTAAGAGCTACAGATTACCCTTTACAGTTTGGCTTGTTTGTCAAGGTTGAGCACTCCCTCTTGACTAAAGCCCACCCATTGTTTGAGCCTCTTGTATGGATATAGTGTGTGATGTTTGTTTACTTGCGTTGGTGTGTTTATTTTCTTTCCTCTTCTCATCTCCATTTCTGTAGGAGTCGTACGATTAACTTCTAAGGAAGTTGAACGTATGTAGAGTCTAGACTTGAGTTGACTCGCTTCCAGGATGAGTTAAGTTCTTGTTAGAGACTTCAACCTAGGGATATTGATTGCATGACAACTATTAGGCTCGAGTCTTAGTCTCCCTATTAGTTTGTTGTTTCCCCGGTCTCTGGTTAGGAGAGTATTTTACCCCTGGTGAAGGGAACTACGTCGCCCTGATTCTCATACCAGATGAGATACGTAGGCAGGAGGTTGAGGGCAATCTCTCTGGGCATCCTTTTCTTTGTTTTTGCGTGTGTTCACCCGTATTCTCAACTTGTGTTTACCGTTTCGTGTCTTTGTTTCTGCCATTTGTTTTCTTTGGTGTGAGTATCAGGTTGTTCATCGTGTGTTTTACATGTTCATACCTTGGGGGATTTCTTCTGTTATTACTTGGGGTTCATTTGTGATGATTGTTATTCGCTTGGGGTTCATCTTGGGGCTCATTTATGATGATTGTTATTCACTTAGGGTTCATCTTCGGGATTCATTTGTGGTGATTGGTCGTACATATCGGGAGTTTCTTCTGGATATTTGGTTACTTTGTTGGGGTTTGTTCTGATAACCTTTTTCTTTGGTGTTCGCTGGTTAGCGTTTATGGTTGGGAGTCGGGTGTAAGTCCATGTATTAGCATTCTGTTTCCTTTAGGGTGTTTCTTTTGACGTCTCAGCGTCCCTTTTTGGTGTCTTGTTTCAGCGTGCGTTAGCCGAGCTACGAGTGCTTTGATTCTCCTCTGGATAGAGAAGATACGTAGGCATAGGATGCGATGTCCTAGAGAGCATGTCCCCTTTTCCCGAACTACGTTGACTCTGATGTTTGTTTCTGACAAACTACGTAGGCCCAGGACGCAACATCCTACCGAGTCCACTTCCAGTTTGTGCAGTTTCTTTGAGTAGTTTATTAGCAGCCTTTTCCTTTTCTTTGAGCTATCTTTTGAGCGTGGATCCCGTCGAGTACGGCGGACGTGAGGGGGTGCTAATTCTTCTCCTTGCGTAACTGACTCCCGTACCTTGTAATCTCTGGTCGTAAGACCGTTCCTTTCCCTTTCTTAGGTTAGTCCTGCGCTCCCTTTCCGTCATAGGATGAATAGCGTCGGTGGCGGCTCTGTATTTTCCCCGCCGGTTGTTTTTCGCATTGCGACAACCCCCAGTGGTGGTATAAGCCTGAATTACATTGTGTTTACCATTCTGGTGCTCCCGGCCACGACGTGGAGAATTGTTACCCTTTGAAGACCAAGGTTCAAGACTATGTGAGGTGTGGCATTCTGTGTTTCGAGGACGTAGGTCCCAACGTGAAGAAGAACACATTGCCCGAGCATGGGAAGTCTGTTAACATGGTCCAGGGCTGCCCTGGCAAGTACAAAGTCAAATATGTCAGTCATATTCGACAATCTCTAGTCGAGATGCATCGTTTGCTATGTGATTATTGTCATTATGAGCATGACCACGATAGATGCCGAGTCTGTTCTGTCAATCAAAGAGGTTGTCGCCAGGTGCACAAAGATGTTCAAGAAATGCTGGATGAAGGAGTTATTGAGATCCTTCAAAACAGAAACGTTGACGAAGATGCTGATGAGGTCAACGTAATTTCTCCAGTATTCCGGATCCCCGAGCCTGTTATCATCAAGTATGATGGTAGCAAGCAGAAGGTTTCTCCCGCATTAACCATCAAGCCAACCGGACCAGTACCATACTCTTCTGAAAAGGCGGTCCCCTATCGCTACAATGTTGTCGCGGTAGAAAATGGGAAAGAGGTGTCCTTGCCATCTTCCTCTGTTGTTAACATTGCGGATGTTAGTGGTTTGACCCGCAGCGGTCGTGTATTTTCAGCAGCGCCAAGGCCTCAAGCGGATACTCGTGTTGATGTTGATTCTGTTGAACGCCCGATTGGGAATGATGTGAACACTCCGAATCTGGCACCTGTTGTTAAACCTTCCTCTACATCGAGAACTCCTGCTTCTGTTGGCCCGAGTGGCAATATGAAAGAAGACTGCGATGAGATGCTGAAGCTCATCAAGAGGAGCGAGTACAATGTTGTAGACCAGCTTCTACAAACGCCATCCAAAATATCTGTGTTATCATTGCTTTTGAATTCAAAACCACACCGAGAGGCTCTGCAGAAGGTTTTGGATGTGGCATATGTAGATCACGACGTCACGATTGAACAATTCGATAGCATTGTTGCAAACATTAATGCTTGTAACAACTTGAGTTTTTGTGACTCCGATCTCCCCGAGGAGGGAAGAGACCACAACTTGGCATTACATATATCTATGGGTTGCAAAGACGACGCCATGTCCAATGTGCTGGTGGACACTGGGTCATCATTGAACGTATTGCCAAAAACCACTCTTTCGAAACTGTCATATCAAGGGCCTCCCATGAGGCAGAGTGGGGTAGTTGTGAAGGCTTTCGATGGGTCTTGCAAAACTGTGATTGGCGAGGTTGATCTCCCAGTCAAAATCGGACCAAGTGATTTCCAGATTACCTTCCAGGTTATGGATATTCACCCATCGTATAGTTGTCTCTTAGGCAGACCATGGATTCACGAGGCAGGCGCCGTGACATCCACCCTACACCAGAAACTGAAATTCGTGAAGAATAAGAAGTTGGTGGTGGTAGGGGGAGAAAGGGCTCTCCTGGTTAGCCATTTGTTGTCCTTCTCATATATAGATGTCGAGGATGAAGTTGGAACTCATTTCCAAGCTTTATCTATTGCTGAACCTATTGAGAAGAGAACTCCTTCATTCGCTTCCTACAAAGATGCAAAGTTGGCCATTGAGCGTGGTGCAACCGCTGGTTTAGGAAAAATGATTGAGCTAGAAGACAACAAGTCCCGGGCTGGCATAGGTTATTCTTCTGGGATTTCTAATACGCAAGGGTTGTTCAAGAGTGGAGGATTCATCCACACCAGTCAAGGCGAGGAGGCTGCTGCCATCTTGGAAGAAGACGAAGAGGATTCTGGCAACTTCGTCATCCCTGGGGGAATCTGCAATAATTGGGTCGCTGTGGATATTCCAACAGTTATCCATAAGTCAAAGTAATGTTCATTGTGTTTAAAAAACCCTCCTCCCATGCCAAAAGGAGGAGTGATGACATTGTTGGCGCATAAATACAATGATATTTTCATTCAATAGATTCATGTTAAATGTTTGTTTTCCAATTATTTTCCCTTTTCGCTTTTTGCATGAAATTGGTGATCACATAAAACCTAAAAATAGAATAAAATCAATCTTTTCATCTGCATAATGATTTGCCTTGTTTGAATTCTAAAGCTTTTCATATCCAAAATCATTATGCAGGTTAATCAAACCCATTGAACATAATGACCCAACACCATCTCCCAACTTTGAATTCCCTGTATTTGAGGCGGAAGAAGATGATGTTGAAGAGATTCCTGACGAGATTACCCGTCTACTTGAGCATGAAGAGAAGATCATTCAGCCGCATCTTGAAAACCTGGAAACAGTCAACTTGGGGTCTGAAGATTATGTGCGAGAAGTGAAGATTGGGGCACTCCTGGAAGAGTCTGTTAAGAAGGGGTTGATTGAATTGCTACGAGAATACGTCGACGTCTTTGCCTGGTCATATGAAGACATGCCTGGTCTATATACAGATATTGTGCAACATTTTCTACCTTTAAAGCCTGAGTGCGTGCCTGTGAAGCAGAAGCTCAGAAGAACTCATCCTGATATGGTAGTAAAGATCAAAGAGGAAGTTCAGAAGCAAATTGATGTAGGGTTTCTGGTGACTTCTACATATCCTCAATGGGTGGCCAATATTGTGCCTGTGCCTAAGAAAGATGGAAAAGTCCTAATGTGTGTGGATTATAGAGACTTGAATAAAGCTAGTCCAAAAGATGATTTTCCTCTACCATATATTGATATGTCGGTAGACAATACAGCTAAGTTCAATGTCTTCTCATTTATGGATGGATTTTCCGGATATAATCAGGTTAAGATGGCACCCGAGGATATGGAGAAGACAACATTCATCACACCTTGGGGAACATTCTGTTATCGAGTGATGCCCTTCGGTTTGAAGAACGCCGGAGCCACGTATCAACGAGCTATAACCACCTTGTTTCATGATATGATGCACAAGGAGATCGAGGTATATGTTTACGATATGATTGCCAAGTCAAGAACGGAAGTTGAACATGTAAAGCACTTGTCGAAGCTTTTTCAGCGTTTGAGGAAGTATAAGCTCCGTCTGAATCCCAACAAGTGTACATTTGGAGTCCGTTCTGGCAAGTTATTGGGCTTTATTGTTAGTGAAAGAGGTATTGAGGTTGATCCTGCAAAGGTCAAAGCAATACAAGAGATGCCTGCGCCCAAAACTGAGAAGCAAGTCCGAGGTTTTCTTGGTCGCTTGAATTATATTTCTAGATTCATATCCCACATGACTGCCACATGTGCGCCGATATTCAAGCTCCTCCAGAAAGATCAGTCCCATGATTGGACCGAGGATTTCCAGAAAGCTTTTGACAGTATTAAAGAGTATCTGTTCGAGCCTCCGATCCTGTCTCCGCCCGTGGAAGGAAGACCATTGATCATGTACCTGACTGTTCTTGAAGACTCAATGGGTTGCGTCCTTGGTCAACAAGACGAATCAAGAAAGAAAGAATGTGATATTTACTACTTAAGCAAGAAGTTCACCGATTGTGAGTCTCGATATTCAATGCTTGAAAAGACATGTTGTGCTTTGGCGTGGGCTGCTAAGCGCTTGCGCCAGTATATGTTGAATCATACGACTTGGTTGATATCCAGAATGGATCCAATCAAGTATATCTTCGAGAAGCCTGCTTTAACAGGGAGGATTTCCCGTTGGCAGATGTTGTTATCTGAGTATGATATTGAGTATCGAGCTCAGAAGGCTATTAAAGGTAGTATTTTGGCTGACCACTTGGCACATCAGCCGATTGAGGATTATCAGTCAGTTCAATATGACTTCCCAGATGAGGAGATTCTGTATTTGAAAATGAAAGATTGTGATGAGCCTACACTCGATGAAGGGCCAGAGCCTGGTTCCAGATGGAGTATGGTGTTCGATGGCGCTGTAAATCAGTATGGAAATGGCATTGGGGCAGTGATTATTACTCCTCAGGGCACACATATTCCTTTTAAAGCAAGGCTAACTTTCAAATGCACGAATAATATGGCTGAGTATGAGGCCTGTATTATGGGATTGGAGGAATGCATTGATCTAAGGATCAAGCATCTTGATGTATATGGCGATTCGGCCCTCATTGTTAATCAGATTAAGGGTGAATGGGAAACGAATCAGCCTAGCCTCATTCCATATAGGGATTATGCAAGGAGGATTTCAACGTTCTTTACTGAGGTTGACTTCCATCATATTCCTCGAGATGAGAATCGGATGGCAGATGCTCTTGCTACACTTGCTTCGATGATTGTGGTTAAACTTTGGAATGAAGTTCCCAATATCACTGTGATGCGCTTGGACAGACCAGCTCATGTGTTTGCGGTAGAAGAGGTGAAAGATGATAAGCCATGGTATTACAACATCAAGTGTTTCCTTCAGAACCAGGTTTACCCGCCTAGGGAATTTGTAAAGGATAGGATGACTTTGAGAAGATTGGCGGGCAGTTTTTACCTCAATGGTGATGTACTCTACAAGAGGAATTTTGACATGGTTCTGCTCAAATACGTGGATAGACACGAAGCAGACCTGTTGATGACTGAGGTCCATGAGGGTTCATTTGGGACTCATTCCAATGGACATGCCATGGCTAGAAAGATGTTGAGAGCAAGCTACTATTGGCTGACAATGGAGTCTGACTACTGCAAATATGTGAAGAAATGCCATAAGTGCCAGATTTATGCGGATAAGATTCATATTCCTCCGACACTTCTGAATGTGATCTCATCACCATGGCCTTTCTCTATGTGGGGAATTGACATGATTGGCATGATAGAGCCGAAAGCGTCCAACGGTCACAGATTCATTCTCGTAGCAATTGATTACTTCACCAAGTGGGTTGAAGCGGCATCATATGAAAATATGACCAGGCAGGTGGTTGTGAAGTTTATCAAGAATCAAGTCATATGCCGTTATGGTGTGCTAGATGAGATCATTACTGATAATGGATCTAACTTGAATAACAAAATGATGAAAGAGTTGTGTAGCGAGTTCAAGATCGCGCATCATAATTCTTCTCCTTATAGACCTAAGATGAATGGGGATGTTGAAGCTGCTAATAAGAATATCAAGAAAATTATCCAAAAGATGGTTGTCACGTATAAGGATTGGCATGAGATGTTGCCATTTGCTTTACATGGATATCGCACATATGTCCGCACTTCAACAGGGACAACCCTTTTCTCTCTTGTTTATGGCATGGAGGTTGTACTCCCAGTAGAAGTGGAGATCCCATCAATGAGAGTCTTGATGGAGGCCAAGTTGACTGATGCTGAATGGGTTCAGAGTTGTTATGACCAGTTGAATTTGATAGAAGAAAAGAGATTGACTGCCATGTGCCATGGTCAATTGTATCAGCAAAGAATGAAGAATGCTTTTGATAAGAAGGTCAAGCCTCGTGTGTTCCGAAAAGGCGACCTTGTGCTCAAGAAAGTCTTGTCTTTCGCGCCCGATTCCAGGGGCAAGTGGACTCCAAACTATGAAGGTCTATATGTTGTTAAAAGAGCCTTTTCAGGCGGTACTCTGATACTGACAACTATGGATGGGGAGGATTTCACTCGTCCTGTAAATTCAGATGCAGTCAAGAAATACTTCACCTAAAAATAAAATAAAAAACAGAATAGCTCGCTAAGTTGAAAACCCGAAAGGGCGGATTAGGCAAAAATGAGCGTCTCAGTGGATTGAAAACCCGAAAGGACGGTCCAGGCAAAAGTTAGAGACATGAAAAATGAATATATGTAGCCCTCTAAATTAAGTACCTCATCCTGGGGCAATCTAGGCAAAAATTAGGGATTTGGCAAGTAACTGCATCCTGACAAGGCATTGTTCTACAACTGTCATCCGTCAGAGATTCTTGCTCATTCATCATCAACCGAAGCTTCAAATACATCGGATTCAGAATTGGTATGTAGCCCTTTTCCAATATATATCACCAATTTCAAACTTGTAAAGATCTATGGAGTCTTGCCATTTGCAGACTACCATTCCATCAAATAAATTTGAGCCTTTTATCCAATTATTTGCACTCTTATTTGTTTCTATTCAACAAACATTTTGCATGCTTTAATTGAGAAAATATCATTGTTTTGAATAATCAAATTTTTCATAACTTGTTTTTTAAACAAAACGAACATTCACAATGACGAAAGGATACTTAGGAGATCCTCAGTGCTCTCCCAAGGATGGTATGATCTCCAACAGGGTAAGACATTTGTTCATAATCCTGGCATGACTGTATCTTCTTCCTCCGGAGCCTTTTATGGTTTTTCTACTGGGTGGAATGTTTGGTGAGATATTCACCACTCTTCCCTTCAGCAGAGTAGCGATCTTTCCTCCTCAGCAGAAGTGATCTCTTTGGCGAGCACGGTAATTGGTGGTTGATCCCCAGAATCTTTATCCCTTGGATAGATTCCCCAGTAGAGTTGCTTATGTGGCAGATTTTATCTGTGCAATAACTCCTGTCCCTAGCTGGAATGACTGATGATCATCTCCCGGCAGGGATCTTTGTTTCCTGGCTTCTCTTGCCCTCATCATAACGGATATTCTCCTCGGAACCTGGCTTTCTCTCTTGAGATGTAGTACTGGATGTTTGTGTGCTTATTCCTTGGAGTTGTTTGTGTTAGAAATGTCTGTTTGTCAGTATTCATCATACATAAACCACGCATGCGTGCATACAATTTTCAAACATGCGGATATTCATATTGCATTCTTTTCCATATATCTTTGTTTGTTATCCCTTGCTAGTAGGTAATGCATTTCCCAAGCAGATGTCGGCGTCTGATCCCTCAATGTAGAGTCAACCCATTAAGCAGAAAGTATTTATCGTTCCTTCTGCATTCCCCACTGAGTTATATCCTCGTGGACGACGGTTGTTTTAGCTTCCTCCCAACACATATATTGGGATAGGTTTCCCTATTGAGTTATATCCTCACTAGGACGAGTCTTGATTCAGTTTGCCTCTTTGGTTTGATCCTAAAGTGGCCTCTTGTGACTATTTCCTATGTGTCCCCGTGGTAAATGAATAATTGCTCAGTAATTAGTGTAAGACCCTAATTTTGTCCCTAAGGTCCCTCATGGCATCATAACATTGAACTTGCATTGCCTCAAGGATCATTAGCATCTTGGTTCCCTTTACCTTTGGGTGGGACTTCTTGAGAGTGGTTTGACATCACCAAGCATGCTTGAATTGTATATCATTGCTTTTCTCATTTTGTTTACTAATCAAAAGCATAAAAATATGTCACTAACATCTTTTGTTTGTAGCTCAAGCAATCACCAGGTCAAGAGCCTCAAGGAGATCATTGGTATAGAGATATGACCAAGAGAAGATGAAAGCAAGCATGGTAATGGTTCCCAAAGCTCTCATCCATCAAATATGCCTCCCTAGCATCTCAAATCATCATTTTAATCAAATAAAATCAAAGGGTTTGAGGTTGATTCCCCAGAGAAACCCTAATTCATCTGATCATCCACAATGCCTTGCTCTTGAAGCAACCTCAGCCCATGGTCAAATACAATCAAGGGAAGTTCTTTAATTCATCATTTCATGCATATTTGAACTTATTTGAGTGTCCTCAATCATAAAATCATCAAGATATGAGTCATGGACTTGAGAAGTTGATCAGTCAATTCATATGACTATTTTGAAATGCACTGAGACCTAACTTTCTATGTGTTGGTCCAATGGAGATGGTTCAAAAAGAAACAATGTTCTTAAGGACAATATGAACAACTTTAATGTTCATCAAAAATTGATTTGAATCTTGGAAGGCCATCTCCCATTCCAATACATTATAGGTCATTTTGACTGAAACCCTAATTTTGGGTCAACTTACCAAGGACATAACTCATTCATTTTTTATGATTTTGAGGTGGGATCAAATGCATTGGAAAGCTTAAGATGTATACTTCAAATGTTATGTTGAGAAAATTTTCAAAATCTCAAAGTAAATACATGTGATAATGCAAGACATTATAGGTCCTTTTGGATCAAATGCATTAAAAGGCAAAAAAGTCCAACTTCAAGTGCCCATAACTCTTTCATAAAAAATCCAAATGATGCAAAATTTAAATCCATTTTCTTTGTCTTGGAAAGATCTACAATTTTGATGTTTGAGGTTTTTTCATTTGGGGCT
This sequence comes from Lathyrus oleraceus, assembly GCF_024323335.1. Taxonomy (NCBI): domain Eukaryota; kingdom Viridiplantae; phylum Streptophyta; class Magnoliopsida; order Fabales; family Fabaceae; genus Lathyrus; species Lathyrus oleraceus. The sequence goes on along the minus strand of NC_066580.1, from coordinate 69,725,744 downwards.
TGTATCATCAAAAAAGAGGGGCTTGAAAGTTGGCCAAATTTAGAAACCTTGCATTGACATGTTTTGCACATCACACTTTAAACTTAAATTTCATAAATTTCCACACTCCAAATGGATTTTTGCCCAACATAACAATTGTTCCTTACATTAAGACCTTTCCAACCATTACTCACATGATCATATTTGGATTTGGCAAATGGTATTTTCGAAGAGTTGAACATTTAGGCATAATTATGGAATTCACATGAAATCTTGATGCACAAGCCAACACAGCTCTGATTACACGTCCAAACCTTTGGCATTTGAGTTCAGCTTGCTTTTGGCATTGCTTTTGGGCCTTGTGCATGATCATGCAAGCCCATGCAAGGATTATCCAAATTCATGCACACAGCTTTGTTCATCATTTCCTTGCCATTCCCTTTATAAATAGAGACCCTATTCCATTCAAAATACACACCTGGTTCAACCTGAATTGCTGCAGAATTCAAAATCCAACCTCTCATCAAAGAAGCAAATTTCATTTTTCTCAAATTTTTCAGATCCAAAATTCAACTACATTTGGTTGAATCTTTGGATCTAAAGCTTCTAGACCTCCATTATTTAGTTCATTGATCTTCTGTTTTGGCAAAGCAAGCAAAGAATCGAGCTCAAGTTTCCAGAATTCAAGCTTACTCTTCAATTGGTATTTTCTTCGAATCTCATCATCCATTGACCTATTTGCTTGGATCTTGTGTTGGTTGAAGTCCTCTCAATAGAGGCATCATGATTATGCATTTAATCTTTGAAATCCATTGAGTTCATGATGAACACCAGATTTTTCAACCTCTGATTTCTCACACCATGGAAATCTAGAGAGAAAATGGATGGTACAGGGATGATGTACATCATCCCAGCTTTCCAATGATGTATAGATCGCGTGATTTGGTTAAGCTTTGGTTGTCTGATATGGTGGCCGGAAAATACAAGCTCATCGGAGAAGAAGGTGGCTTCGGTGGCTGCTTCATTACCAGATCCAGTCTGGACCGTGTGATGGCATTTCCAGATCTAATCCATACCATTCATTGTTATGACTTTTATTTAATCTATGTGTGGTTGCATTGACTTGATCCTATGATACGCGCGCCTGTGAGCCATCTGATGTGCCACATCATTTAATGAAACTTAATCCAACGCGTCAGGATTTTTGCCATTTCTAATTTCTGATTTTATTTTCTTTAATTCCAATTATTTTCAAAAATCAATATCTCTCTCATTTTTAATCCAAAAATTCTGGGACCAATTGCATTAGTCTCCAAATAAATTCTAGTTTCTATTTATGATTTTTAATATTTTTTATTTTGTCATTTGATATTTTTTGTGAATTTTCTCTTTTCTGGTTATTTTTAATTCATTTTAAATAGTTTTTGATATTCAAAAAATACAAAAATATTTTCCTAACCTATTTGAATGATGATGGATCTATGAAAAATATTCTCATCAATTTTTAAATTGATTTGAGATTTATTTGAGATTTTAATTCAATTAGGTTATTTTTATTCATTTTTAATTGATTAAAAATAGTTTCTGACTTTTAAAAATGCTGAAATTTTTTGTCAAACTTTGTTTGACCTTGTTGAACTTGGGATAAATTACTTGGACCTTTCAAGGTTGATTTAAAGTGATTTTGAAGTTTGACCTTTCTTTTATTTTTAATTCAAGTTTAATTAAATATTAAAAATGCCAAAAATATTATGCTTATTATTTGATCTCCAATCTCCATCTCACTTCTGGTTTCTCATTGTTTGACTTTGACTTTCAATGTCATTTGGTCAATACATATGGATTGGTACATGTTATTTGATCTTATGCATTTTTTATCTTTCCATTTCTTTATACATTCTTCATCTTCTTCTTCTTCTTTCTTTTTGATCAATGAGTTGAAGGTTGATAAGTTAGCATTGATTAGGGAGACTTAATCTTCCTTGATTCAAATCTAATTCATCTTGATCAATTGACCAAGTGAATGGCTTTGCATTAAGGATAGGTTGTTTTCTAAATCATGCAAAAGGCTTAAACCAATACAAGATCAATTCTTTTTTTTTTGGCATGGCAAGTTGTTGGAACTTGGTTCACTAATCAAGACTTCTAACTTGTGTTGTTGCCTACATTATTATTGACCGGCCTCAGATAGTTGTGACTTCTACATAAGTCCAATTACGATTGCTTAACATAGCGCTAAATTTGCCTTATGGCCCACTAACTACTAACACTAACTATTGACAATTAACATTTACTTTTTGCTCTTTACTTTCATGCAATTTACTATTCTTGCACATATTATCCATTTGCTTTTCTCTTTGCTCACTTGAGCACATGTTTATGTTAATGCCATTTGCCTTTTGCTCACTTGAGCACATAATTGTGTATATATTATTGTGCTTGTGTTTTGTTTGGATTGTTGAGAACCAAATGCAAAGAAATGGACTTAGTTTCTAGGACTTTCCCTATGCAAAGAATGGAGAATTGGACTTAGATTTTAGGGCCTTCCTTATGCAAAAAAAAATTGGAGTAAATGGACCTTAATTATGAAGATGGGTTAAAAGGATCAAATCTCTAAACTCACTCTTGTCCATTCTTGATTTACTTCATGGAACTTTTGATGTGTGTGCTTTTGTGCTAGGGAATTCTACTTGAGCTTAATTGGAGGACCATTGCCATGTTCATCCAAAGTGAAAGACACAAGATATATTGAGGATCTCTTAAGAGACTTGTTTGATTGCTTATACTTTGTGGTTGCTTATTCCAAAGGATGTGAGCTACTTGGATCATCAATATGGTCTCAAGAGAGGAACTCCATTGTGGTTTTATTTCTTTACCCCTCTTCTATTTGACTTACTTAGGAATTAGCCATTCTTCTTCTTCCCTCCACTCTAACCCAAGCCAAAACTTTTAGTGCAAACATTTAACAATTGTTTTCAAACATTAGAAACCTAAGCCTTATGCTTTTGATTTTCAAACTTTCTTTTCATAACACTTATTTTGAATTGAACTTCTAAGTCAACTTTGATCATATTTTGTAAATACTTTTCATTGGTAAATACCACTCATTCAAATACCTTTTTGTGGTTTCAACGGCCACTCTCTTAATCAAAAACTTTTTCATAACCTTTAGCTATTAGGTTTGAGTTATCCTTGAGGTAGATGTAATACTCACCTATATCATTAGTGATAGACAATGAGTCTTCCATGCTTATTATAGGGTTAACCCCTCACTAGCATGTTGAAGCTATCCTCACATGGTGGATTTGTGGTTTTTAGGTTGAGTTTTCTCCCTTGGATAACAAAAGACCTTAAGGCTTTTGGACCAATCAATTCACCAACTCATTTTGAGATTTTTACCCCGAACTACGAGGTTTTGATCCTAATCTTTTAAGATGGTACGTAGGCAATGGGTTTATCCATCCAAACACAAATTGTAATCAACTTGTATATTCTCCTCTCATCTCTTCAATCATGTTTGCACAAACAAAATTTCCAGAAAACAAACAACCTTCACAACAAGTATGAAAAGGGCTCCCTAGGAGTACCTAGGATGTTTTGGGTGCCTAACACCTTCCCATTGCATAACCAACCCCCTTACCCAGATCTCTGTTTCTTTTACTAGTTTTTTGTTAAAACTATTAGGTTTTTGTTCGCTTTCTAACCATTCCTTTGGATAAATAGAAGTGCGGTGGCGACTCGACTTGTATGATTTACCTTGGATTTAGTCAATATCTCTAATGGTAATGAATACCCCGCTACAATTAGTAATCATTCATCTTATCCTCGACGGAGTCTGTGGTTTTCTATCCAATATCCGGTAGATGTAATCCCCTCCTTGACGGTTATCATTATCCAATATTCGGTGTTGATATTCCCTTATTTTCTTGGATAATTGCTCTAATTAGGCAGTTTATCCCCAGCAAGTCATCTTTCATGTACCAGTTGTCGGTAATGTTTGTTGCTCCCCTTGAAGGGTCATCATTATATACATAGTTTCGGTATCCCGGTGCCTTTCTCTCTCGGTCGATTTATCCTTTATTAACCCAGTAACCGGTTGTGGATAATCTTCCATGCGAGTATACTATCTACGTTCTGACGGTAATAGATAATACATCTCATGCACTCTTTGGTCGAAGCCTTTTGTTCTTCCCCAATTGAGTAAGATTCGTATCCCTTTTTGGAATTGAATGTCCATCCCATAATCGAGTTTGCGTTTTGCCCTCTTCTTGGATGATGAGTGTTTTGGGAATATTCCCCAATTCACGCTTTGGTTGGTCACCTATTATATGCCCAGTAACCGGCATCCCTGGTGTTCCTTCCTTCTACTCCCTATTATGACTTTTTGTCCCCTGTGGAGTCAGATTTTCCTGATTTGAAATATACCTTTTAGGTCTTCCTCAGATGATTTGGTTGATTGATATCTCTCACCCTTATACCGGTCTTAGATATTCATCCTCCCGGAGCATGTTTTTCCTTCACCCTTATACCGGTAGGATTACATGATCTCTTTTTGAGCTTATTACCCAGTAACCGGTAATACCTCATTTGTTTTTCCTCAACTGAGTCCTTAGTGGACTTCCCCACCTGAGTCCGGATTTTTATCCGAAGTATCCGTTGTGGATAATTTTTTGGCTGCGTTGGCATATTCCCCAATACATGCATCTTTGAGTCAGCTCGAGTCCTTCCATTGATTTATTTCATGGATTCTCTCCGTGTCTCTTGGCAAGTTTTAAGTTGTGACCTGCTCACGCATTTCTATCCTTTTACTCCCCGGTGGAGTCTCTGTTCCATTTATGAGTGTGTTACTCCAGTGGATTTTCAATTGTTCCTGGTCTCTTTCTTTCTTTGTGGACACATATCCCCGCAGAGTATTACCGTTTGCATACATACATTCACATCATGAGGTCTCCTAGGGACCAAAATTCGTCTCTTTGTCATTATTTAAGCCCATTATACCCCGTCGAGACGAAGATTTTAACCTTCACTTCTCCGGCCAGAATGGCCTTAAATAGGGGCATCTGTAAGACCCTAATTTTGTCCCTAAGATCCCTCGCGGCATCATAACATTGCATTTGCATTGCCTCAAGGATCATTAGCATCTTGATTCTTGTTGCCTTTGGGTGGGACATCTTGTGTGTGGTTAAAGATCACCAAGCATGCTTGAATTGTATATCATTTCTTTTCTTATTTTGTTTTACTAACCAAAAGCACAAAAATATGTCACTAACATCTTGTGTTTGTGGCTTGAGCAATCACAAGGTCAAAAGCTTCAAGGAGATCATTGGTACAAAGATATGGCCAAGAGAAGATAAAGGCAAGCATGGTAATGGTTCCCAAAGCTTTCATCCATCAAATATTCCTCCATAGAATCTCAATTCATCATTTTGATCAAAGCAAGTCAAAGGGTTTGAGGTTTGTTCCCAAAGAAACCCTAATTCATCTGTGCACCACAATGCCTTGCTCTTGAAGCAACCTCAACCCATGATCAATTACAATCAAGTTAAGTTCTTTGACTCATCATTTCATGCATATTTGAACTTATTTGGGTGGCCTCAATCATCAATTCATCAGGATATGAGTTGTAGACTTGAGAAGTTGATCAGTCAATTCATCTGACTATTTTGAAATACACTGAGACCTAACTTGTGATGTGTTGGTCAAATGGAGATGATCCCAAAATAAAAACTGTTCTTAAGGACAATATGAACAACTTTCATTTTCATCAAAAATTGATTTGAAGCTTGGAAGGTCATCTCCCATTCCAAGACTTTATAGGTCATTTTGACTAAAACCCTAATTTTGGGTCAACTTCCCAAGAACATAACTCATTCATTTTTTATGATTTTGAGGTGAGATCAAATGAATTGGAAATATTACGATGTATACTTAAAATGTTATGTTGGACAAAGCTTCAAAATCTCAAAGGAAATACATGTGATAATGCAAGACATTATAGGTCATTTTGGGCCAAATGCATTGAAAGGCAAAAAAGTCCAACTTCAAGTGCCCATAACTCTTTCATCAAAAATCCAAATGATGCAAAATTTAAGTCCATTTTGATTTTCTTGAAACGTTCTACAACTTTGATGTTGGAGATGTTTTCTTTTGAGGCTTGAATCATCAAAAAAAAAGGGCTTGAACATTGGCTAAATTTAGAAACTTTGCCTTTACATGTTTTGCATCTTGCACTTTAAACTCCAATTTCACCAATTTCCACACTTCAAATGGATTTTTGCCCAACATAACAATTGTTCCTTACATCAAAACCTTTCCAACCATTACTCACATGATCATGTTTGGATTTAGCAAATGGTATTTTCGAAGAGGAGAAGCTTTTGGTTCAATTATGCATAACACTTCAAAATTCCATGCACAAGCAATTACCATTCAAATTACACGTCCATTTCACTTTGGTATGATTTCAAATTGCATTTGCCTTTGGTTTTGGGCCTTGTGCATGATCATGCAAGCCCATGCAAGGAATGTCCAACTTCATGCACACAGATTGAATCACCCTCTCCTTGCCATTCCCTCTATAAATAGAAGCTCTATTCCATTCAAAAATGATCCTGGAATCAACCTGAATTGCTGCAGAAATCAAAACCCAACCTCTCACCAAAGAAGCTATTTCACTTTTCTTCAAATTTTTCAGATCCAAAATTCAACTACATCTGGTTGAATCCTTGGATCTAAAGCTTTTAAACCTTCATCCTTTAGTTCATTGATCTTCTGTTTTGATAAAGAAAGAAAGGAATCAAGCTCAAATCTCCAGAATCCAACGTTGTTCTTCAACTGTTTTTTTCTTCGAAACTCATCATCTATTGATCTATTTGCTTGGATTTTGTGTTGGCTGAAGTCCTCTCAATGGAGGCATCATTACTGTGCATTTAATTTTTGAAATCCATCAAGTTCTCATGAACATCACAGAATTTCCATCTCTGATTTCTCTCAATGTAGAGATCTAGAGTGGAATTGAGTGATACAGGGATGATGTACATCATCCCAGCTTTCCAACGGTGTATAGATCGTGTATTTTTGTTGAGCTTTTAAAACCTGCATTTCTGGCCGGAATCTTCATGCTCACCGGAGAAGATGGTGGCTCCGGTGGTCGTCCCATTGCCATATCCAATCTGGATCGTTGGATTCATTTTCCAGATCTAATCTTGGCCATTGCATGATATGACTTTTTTTAATTCAGCATGTGACGTGTTTGACTCAAGCCTTTGGTACGCGCGCGCTTCAGGACCATCAGATTGGCCACGTTAATTAATGAATGTGATCCAACGCTCCCTGATTTTTGTTATTTTTCATTTTCTGATTTAATTTCTTTTATTTCCATTATTTTCAAAAATCAATATCTTCTTCATTTTTAATCCAAAAAATATGGGATCAATTGCATTCTTCTCCAAATAATTTCTAGTTTCTAATTTTGATTTTTAATTTTTTATATTTCATCATTCGATATTTTTTTGTGAATTTTCTATTTTCTGGTTATTTTTAATTCATTTTAAATAGTTTTTGATATTCAAAAAATAAAAAAATATTTTCCTAACCTATTTGAATGATGATGGATCTATGAAAAATATTCTCATCAATTTTTTAATTGATTTGAGATTTATTTGAGATTTTATTTCAATTAGGTTATTTTTATTCATTTTAAATTGATTAAAAATAGTCTCTGACTTTTAAAAATGCTGAAATTTTTTGTCAAACTTAGTTTGACCTTGATGAACTTAGGATAAATCACTTGGACCTTTCAAGGTTGATTTGAAGTGATTTTGAAGTTTGACCTTTCTTTTATTTTTAATTCAAGTTTATTTTAATATTGAAAATGCCAAAAATATTTTGCTTATTGTTTGATCTCCAATCTTCATCTCATTTCTGATTTCTCATTGTTTGACTTTGACCTTCAATGTCACTTGGTCAATACACATGGATTGGTATATTTTATTTGACCTTGTACATTTTGGTCTTTCCATTTCCTTATCCATTCTTCATCTCCTTCTTCTTCTTCTTCTTTCTTTTTGATCAATGAGTTGAAGGTTGATAAGTTAGTATTGATTAGGGAGACTTAATCTTCCTTGATTCAAATCTAATTCATCTTGATCAATTGATCAAGTGAATGGCTTTGCATTAAGGATGAGTTGTTTTCTAAATCATGCAAAAGGCTTAAACCAATACAAGATCAATTCTCTTTTTTCTTTTTGGCATGGCAAGTTGTTGGAACTTGGTTCACTAATCAAGACTTCTAACTTGTGTTGTTGCCTACATTATTATTGACCGGCCTCAGATAGTTGTGACCTCTACATAAGTCCAATTACGATTGCTTAACATAGCGTTAAATTTGCCTTATGGCACACTAACTACTAACATTAACCACTAACAATTAACATTTACTTTTTGCTCTTTACTTTTATGCAATTTACTATTCTTGTACATATTATCCATTTGCTTTTCTCTTTGCTCACTTGAGCACATGTTTATGTTAATGTCATTTGCCTTTTGCTCACTTGAGCACATAATTGTGAATATACTATTGTGCTTGTGTTTTGTTTGTTTGTTGTGGACCAAAATGCAAAAATGGACAAAATGGACTTAGACTTTAGGACTTTCCCTATGCAAACTTGGAGTCAAAGAGCAACTAGGCATTGGGCCTTTAGAGTGCTATAAAAGTCAAAGAGCAATTAGGCATTGAGCCTTTAGAATGCTTAAGCTTGAAGATGAACATTGAAAGGATCATATTCTAAACTCCCTCTTGTCCATTCTTTGATTGTATTATAGAACCTTTTTATGTGTGTTTTCTTGTGCTAGGAGTTCTAACTTGAGCTTATTTGGGGAACCATTACCATGAGCCTCTAAGAGAGAGAGGTCCAAGATACATTGAGGATCTCTTAAAAGGCTTGTTTGATTGCTTGAGCTTACTATTATTGTGATTACTTATTCCAAAGGATGGGAGCTACTTGGATCATCAATATGATCTCAAGAGAGGAACTCCATTGTGGTTTTGTTTCTTATCCTTTACCTCTTTGCTTTACTTAGGATTTAGCCATTCTTCTTCTTCCCTCCACTCTAACCCAAGCCAAAACTTTTTGTGCAAACATTTAACCATTGTTTTCAAACATTAGAAACCTAAGCCTTATGCTTTTGATTTTCAAACTTTCTTTTTCATAACACTTATTTTGAATTGAACTTTTAAGTCAACTTTGACCATGTTTGTATATACTCCTAATTGGTAAATATAACTCATTCAAATGTCTTTTTGTGGTTCCAATGGCCACTTCCTTAATCAAATTTTTGTAAAGATGGTACGTAGGCAATGGGTTTATCCATCCAAATACAAAATGTAAATAAACTTGTACATTCTTTTCTCATCTCTTCAATCATGTTTGCACAAATAAATTTTCACAAAAACAACAATCTTACAACAAGTGTGAAAAGGGTTCCCTAGGAGTACATAGGATGTTTTGGGTGCCTAACACCTTCCCATTACATAACCAACCCCCTTACCCAGATCTCTGTTTCTCTTTTACTAGTTTTTTGTTAAAACTTTTAGGTTTTTGTTCGCTTTCTAATCAGTCCTTTGGATAAATAGAAGTGCGGTGGCGACTCGACTTGTATGATTTACCTTGGATTTAGTCAATATCTCTAATGGTAACGAATACCCCGCTATAGAAGGTAGTGTGGTTACAGGAGAATTGTGAAAAGTAATAGGCAAACCAGAGCGATAACACGGTTTGTAAAAAAAATTCTCACCGAAAGAAAGAATTGTCTCTTAATAGGCTCTGGATACCATGTTGAAATAAACGAGACTAAGAGACATTAAGATTAAATCGTGTGTTGAATAGCACAACGGAAGATGATTTATATAGGAAAAAATACAGATCATGGTAATAATTACATAGATATCCTACTCTATTCTAAAATATACTAGGGAATATTCTATTCATATATATATATATATATATATATATATATATATATATATATATATATATATATATATATATATATATATATATATATATATATATATATATATATATATATATCAACCGTATATGACAGCAATGTGTTTGGATGAAAGAAAATGTGATAGATAAGTGAATTTCGAATCTAGACTCAGTGGTAATCGGTTACTAGTAGTTGGTAATCAGTTAGCTGTGAAAAAAATGAGTTTTGGGGCTATTTTTCGTGTCTATAACCGGTTACCACTATTGTGTGAAGAAATGCATAATTGAAATTGGCATAACTTGAGTTTTGTAACTCGGTTTGCGACGCGGTCGGAAGCATCAGAACGCTAGCACCGAGAGCTATAACATAGTGGAACTTTCATTGTTCTTATTCCACTTCAATTCCCCATTTGGTCCAGTTACCCCCACCATAGGATGATCGGACGTGCACTTACCATGTGGCATGTAAATGGTATAGCTTAGGTGAAACAGGTTTAGGGAAAGCTTCATATAACGCTCAATTAACTTAGAGGGCTATGACATAGTGGGAGTTGTGTTCTTAACTTCCACTATGTTTTCCTTGATTTGTCCGTTGTGTTCTGTTCTGAACAATCGGGTGTGCGCTCTATTATACGGATGTAGTGAATGAACGGGCTCGAGCTTATAGGCGTATACTATTCGAAATTCACTAGTATAATCGGTAATGAACATGTGTGTAATTATTCTCTGAAATGGTTAATGGTTAGAATAAATTATGGGTTGAATAATTACATGTTAACCATAGTGAGGTGTCCTGTCAGTGGACGAACTCGTGAATACTACTCTTGTCGATAGGTCGATAGAGGATTGGAATCTACCGTAGTGTAATTCCGCCATTATTCCTACCGTGGGAAAGGAATGAGCGTAACCTCATTTTCTTCGTACTTTAAAGTAAGACTAGATAAGGATAAGGAATTCTCCGTCGAGAGATTTTCTCCGTTCTCCTGTAGGATATGGAATCCCTTTAGATTTCATCGTGTCTGCTTCTACAGGATAAGGAATGACCAAGAAGGCATTCCTCAGTCTATGTTCTCCTATAGGATATGGAATTCTCGTATTTGGATTCTACCGTGTCTGCAGCTACATGATAAGGAATGGCCATGAAGGCATTCCTCAGTTCTCCTTATCTGGGCAGCGGGTCTGAGATATCAATGAGGGTATCATACAGTGTATATAACACGTAGTTCCCTTTGTTTATCGGGCATAGAGGATAGTATACCGTATACTCACGAGTTGTGTAAAGATGTGTCTGCTTCGATGGTAGTATCTTAGTAGAGTACGAGTGTGTAGTACATTAATCTATCTAAGATCAATATACCCTATAGATTCGAGTGAACTCATAAGATAGGAGGGCTCACTGAGATTTAGTAATCTCACCCCAATGTTGTTGCTTATTTTTAGGTATGCTTTAGAAGATGGAGGATTTGCGAGAAGACTCAAAGATCGAAAGTCTTGGTGACTGATGGTTATCTTTCTGCTGCACTACCTAGTTATTTATTTTGAAACACCTGATGTACTATTTCTTATGTGTTGTACATATTGTTATAATAATTTTTAAGGTGTCATTTATTTTATGAGTTTCAGTATCAAAATTAACATTTTATGTAATATGATCCTAGGCAGTGTTACGTGAGGTATTTTCAAAGACCACCCATTGATTGAAAGATTGAAAGAGAAAAAAATATAGAATGTATTAAACACAAGCCCACAAGCTAAACAAGAAAAGGAAGAAAAACAAAAAATATACCAATTAATTTTATTAATATTTTATTTATTTTTTGTTTGATACTTATGAACTATTGGGGTTATTATTTTATTGAAATTTTGTTCAGCCTAACATAATAATAATTATTATTATTATTATTATTAATATTATTATTATTATTATTATTATTATTACTATTATTACTATTATTATAATTATTAATTTTTTATTATTATTTTTATTATTATTTATTTTATTTATATTTAAAAAATATCTTTTCTAACTTAAATAGATTAATTTTGTTAAATAAAATTTTCACTATTAAGATGCATTTAAAAAAGATTAATTTGTTAAATAAAATTTTCACATAAAAAATTTATTCTATATAATATTTTAAAAACTGGTAATTATTTATATCCTTAAAGGATGATTTTTAAAAATGCATTAAACATAACTTTAATTTTATATATAATATTTATTTGAAAATCTCTTATTCAATAATTAATACCAAATCAAATACTCTCTCCTTCCTAAAATAATTATCACATTTTTAATATTATTTATAACAAAATAATTGACTTATTTTTAGTTTTCAATGAAATTTTAGTCCTTTCATGTATCCCTCAATTAATACCTATAATTTATTATGAGAAATGCTCATATGATATTAATTTATACACTCACAACCGTATTTTATACAATAAATACATACTTATTATTTTTTTAATAATCTTTTCTCACATTGTATATGTGCAATACTAAAAGAGTTGTATCGGTACGGTATAGTTCGCATACAATGTAATAAATTGTTATCAGCGTAGCAATACTCATTTACTATTTCTCTCGCATTATATTAATATTAATTAAAATACACCAATATATAATTAGGATAAATTGATAAAATTAATATTCTCTTTTTTATTTATTATATTTTTTTAATTTATGTAAAAATATTAATTATGACATTTATTTTGAGATAGAGTGAGTAACACTCGAATGAGTCATTAAAACTCTTAATGACTCTTTGGATCAGATTTTCTAACTAGTAAGCAAACACATATGAGGAATCCAACCATTTCTTTTTAACATTCTATTAGTACTTTACGTGGAATTTATTTTCAAAATGAGAGACCCATGTAGCGATTTATATGGATCAGTTTGGATTGAATTTAGTCAAAATCATGACTCAACTCATACATAGTATATTAGTTTGGGTGAGGTAAAATAATCACTCACAACATCATTGAGTCGATTTGGATAAGACCACAAATTTATGGGTTGAATTGAATAGGATAGTGGGTTATCCAAAAATAATATTCCTAATATAATTATAAATGATTTATCACATTTTTTTTCTTAATAAATAATTGTACCTATTATCATTTTTTAAAAACATCAAACAATAAAATTCATTATAAGCACATTTAAAAAAAATCAAAGTTAAGCTATAGTAATACCAAGAATTTATAAAATATTTATAACTTACAAAAATTAGCACCAAAATAATCAAATTCCAACCTCTTAAATAAATTAAAATTATTATTTATAAAATAAATGATATTCAAAAGGTTGTAATTGAAGCAATCAAAATTAAAGACATCAATGTCATTACTTATCAAAATATAAAAAATAGTCCTTCAATAACCCGTGGGTTTTGTAGATTGGATATGAATTTATCCATAATTCAATCATTTTAAATGATTTTTTATCTTTAAAAATTGTATTCCCTGAGTGACCGATCCAACCATTTTTTTATCAATTTGAATGAATTTTATTAAATTTATTGAATTTATTGTTAATTGAAAAATAAAATTCTGCTTTTATTTTTAATCACTTTAGTTGTAGCTTGTATTTCAATTGTATAAATACATTTGTATCATCCCAATTAATGGTTAATGCAAAATTATACTCATCCAAAATATTACTCTATTCTCTCTATTTTTCTCTCTCAACTTCATCTTCCCCAATTTTTCTTCCACCATTGTTGAACCTTCAATTTTCAGCTTTGAGTTTTATGTTCCAACATTTGGCATCAAGAGTCTTGGTTATCGATCCTAATCCGCTGCAACAATGGCAACCGTTTCCAATGATCGAATTCCCACCAATCTCCCGATTCTTGATTCGAAGAACTATGATAAATGGGCAAAACAAATGAGGGTTTTGTTTGGTTATCAAGAGGTGCTTGAGATCGTCGTCAATGGAGTTACACAATTAGGGGCAGAGGCTACCGACATTCAAAGAGCTACACACAAAGAAGAGAAGAAGAAGGATTACAAAGCCCTATTCTTGATTCATTCTTGTGTTGATAACGACAATTTTGAGAAGGTTGACGATTGTGAATCGGCGAAGCAAGCATGGGAAATCTTGGAGAAAGCATATGCCGGTGCCGTCAAAGCGAAGGTTGTAAGGTTACAAACTTACAAGCGACAATTCGAGTTAACACAAATGGAAGATAAAGAAAGGACCAACGACTACATTACGCGCATTACCCGGTTAGTTAATCAAATCAAATCTTGTGGAGAAACGATTCTTGAGCAGAATGTTGTATCGAAAGTATTGCGTTCGTTAACGCCGCATTTCGACAACATAGTTGTGGCTATTGAAGAATCAAAGGATCTAACAACTTTGAGCAAGGATGAATTGCAAAGTTCGTTAGAGGCACATGAACAAAGGATGGATGAGAGAGGCGCCGACAAAGTCAAAGCAGAGATTGCTTTGCAAGCGCGTTTCAATGAGAAGAATAAGAGGTCGAAAGGAAAATTTGCGGCGAGAGGTAAATCAAATTTTCAGAATTTTGGTTCAAATGATTCGCAAAATTCAAGCATTCGACGAGTGAAAAGGGTGAATGTAGCTCCAAGGATAGTGGTCATAGCAATGGTTTCAAGAAGCGTGATGTGAGTAAGGTTCAATGCTACAAGTGCAGAAAGTTTGGACACTTTGCAAATTCGTGTCGTGGTAAATCGAACGAGAATCACAATAATGAAGCCAAGGTTGCTAGGGAAGAGGTAGATGATGAGGACACACTTCTAGTAATTATCACGGAGGGGAGTTATGGCATTACGGATGTTCCGGGCAGCAGCTACAGCAGTGAAAGTTTGCGGAACAGCAGCTGTACTGTTCCGGAAAATAGCGAGAAAATGCATTCGGATCGAAATGCGTTGGTTACCATTCGTGATGGAGTCCAAGGGAGAGATGAGTGGTACTTGGATTCCGGTTGTTCAACACATATGACGGGTCGAAAAGATTGGTTTGTTCAAATCAATCAAGCGGCAAAAAGTAAAGTTAAATTTGTCGACGACACCACTTTAAGCGCCGAAGGGGTGAGAGATGTTTTGATCGGAAAGAGGAATGATGGACATTCAAGGATCAAATATATCTTGTATATACTGGGAATTAAGTGTAATCTTTTAAGTATTGGCCAATTACTTGAAAGAGGATACAAAATTCGGTTGGAGGACAAGATTTTACGCGTTTTAGATTCAAATGGTGTGTTGATTCTAAAAGCGCCGATGCCTTCCAACAGAACTTTTAAGGTTGAGTTAAAGGTTATGGAGCATCGTTGTCTAGATACCGCGGCAAGTAGAGAAGAGTGGTTATGGCATTACCGTCTTGGTCATCTTAATTTTAAGGATCTAAGAAAGTTGCAACAAAGTGAAATGGTAACGAGGCTGCCACACATTAATATTCCAACTGAGTTGTGTGAGGAATGTGTGAAGGCTAAACAGCACAAGAATGTGTTTAGCAAAGATGCGAGTCGAAGAACCAAAGGCTTACTTGAGGTGGTATATTCCGACGTTTGCGGACCGATGCAAGTAGAGACTTATGGTGGCAATCGATACTTTGTTACGTTCATTGACGATTTTAGTAGGAAGCTTTGGACATATCTTATCAAGAGAAAAGATGAGGTATTTGGAGTTTTCAAGAATTTCAAATCCATGGTGGAGCGCCAAAGCGGTCGGAAGCTCAAAATTCTCAAAACGGATGGTGGAGGTGAGTATGCCTCTAGTGAGTTTGGGAAGTTTTATGATCTTGAGGGAATTGTGCGTGAGGTGGTTCCTCCGTATACGCCTCAACAAAACGGGGCTGCCGAGAGGAAAAATCGTACAATAATGAACATGGTGCGTAGTATGCTTTGTGGGAAGAATTTGCCTAAGGAATTGTGGGGTGAGGCCGTGTCTACATCCACCTACTTATTGAATAGGTGTCCCACTAAGAAGCTGGAGAAACTCACACCGGAAGAGGCTTGGAGTGGCTTCAAACCAAATTTGAATCATTTGCGCGTTTTTGGATCGATTGCATATCGTCATGTATCGGATCAACTTCGGAAGAAATTGGATGATAAGGGTGAGAAGCTGATATTTGTAGGATATCATTCTACTGGAGGGTACAAGTTGTTCGATGGAAGAAATCAGAAGGTCGTCATAACCCGGGATGTGACTTTTGATGAAGTAAAAAATGCAGAAAATGCTGAAGTAACCGGTTACCCAAATAGCAGTAACTGGTTACTCATAGAAAATGCAGCAGTAACTGGTCACCCAAATTGCAGTAACCGGTTACACAGTGAAGATTTGCAGCAGCAGTAGTTTTTTGAATTCTCTGATCCTGAGGCTAATGACACAGCTGTACCAGCACCTACAGTAGCGCAAAATAATGTTATTAATAATGGTAGACCAGTGAGGCAAAGAGCCTTGCCTCATAGACTCCGAGATTACGAAAGATTCCAAGATAACGAAGTGAATAACGATGGTGACTTTGTTCATTTCGCGCTTATGGCCGAATCTGAACCGGTAAATGAGGAAGAAGCCTTAAGTGATCCTAAGTGGCTATGTGCAATGAAAGAGGAGCTGGAATCTATTGAGAAGAACGGTACTTGGGAGTTAGTCGATTTACCACTTGGAAAGAAACCGATAGGTGTGCGATGGGTCTATAAGGTTAAAGCAAATCCCAAAGGTGAAGTAATCAAGCACAAAGCTCGATTAGTGGCGAAGGGGTTCTTGCAACGAGAAGGTATAGACTATGAGGAGGTATTCGCACCGGTGGCTAGATTAGAGACTATTCGTTTGGTTGTTGGTATTGCGCATAGCAACAATTGGATGGTTTACCAAATGGATATCAAATCTGCATTTTTGAATGGTCCTCTTGTTGAGGAGGTCTATGTGGGGAAGCCACCCAGTTTTGTGATAAAAGATCAAGAGATGAAGTATTACAAGCTACACAAGGCGTTGTACGGTTTGAAACAAGCTCCAAGAGCTTGGAACAAACGTATTGACGGTTTTCTTATTGACATTGGTTTCAAATGATATGTATCCGAACATGGAGTTTATGTGAGATCGGATACGAATGACTGTGTGATTATACTTTGCTTGTATGTTGATGATCTCTTGATTATGGGCAGCCATGACAAGAGTGTTTCAAGGTTCAAAGGTGAGCTCATGAGAGAGTTTGAGATGACGGACCTTGGTGTCATGAATTACTTCCTAGGCATAGAGTTTCACAAGTCAAAAGTGGGGCTGCTTATGCACCAAAGGAGGTATGCTCTAGATATTTTGAAGAAGTGTGATATGGAGCATTGTAATGCTTGTATTACACCTTGTGAGGCTAGAGTGCAGCTGTCCAAAAGTGATGAGGAGGATGATGTCGATCCAACGCTTTACCGGAGCTTGATTGGATCGTTACGGTATTTGTGCAATACCCGATCGAATTTGGCTTTTAGTGTCGGTATTGCGAGTAGATTCATGGAGAGACCGAAGGTGTCTCACTTGGCGGTGATCAAGAGGAT
Source organism: Lathyrus oleraceus (assembly GCF_024323335.1). Lineage (NCBI taxonomy): Eukaryota > Viridiplantae > Streptophyta > Magnoliopsida > Fabales > Fabaceae > Lathyrus > Lathyrus oleraceus. The sequence goes on along the minus strand of NC_066580.1, from coordinate 69,708,250 downwards.
CCTTAGATATGTGAAAGGTACTCTTGTTGCGGAATTCTCTTTCCCGCATCGGACACGGGGCGTAACTGCAATTTACTTGGCTACACCGATTCCAATTGGTGCGGAGATAAAGATGACCGAAAATCAACGGCGGGGTACATCTTTATGTTTGGTAGTACACCAATCTCTTGGTGTTCGAAAAAGGAACCGGTTGTAGAACTCTCTTCTTGTGAGGCCGAGTACATTGCGGCGTCGTTAGGTGCGTGCCAAGCTATGTGGCTTATGAATCTATTGAAGGAATTGGGATATGGTGATGATGCTACCACCACACTGTTTGTAGACAATGTTTCCGCAATAAATCTTGCGAAGAACCCGATTGCACACGGAAGGAGCAAGCATATTGAGATGCGGTTTAATTATTTGAGGGAATTGGTTGGTAATGGAAAGCTTAGATTGAGCTATTGCCGAAGCGAAGACCAAGTCGCGGATTTGTTGACAAAGGGTGTGACAAATGATGTGTTCAAGAGGCTAAAGAAGAGCTTGAGCATGATGGACTTGGAGCAACTAAAGTGAGGTGGTGTGTTACTTGAAAAATAAAATTCTGCTTTTATTTTTAATCACTTTAGTTGTAGCTTGTATTCCAATTGTATAAATACATTTGTATCATCCTAATAAATGGTTAATGCAAAATTATACTCATCCAAAATATTACTCTATTCTCTCTATTTTTCTCTCTCAACTTCATCCTCCCCAATTTTTCTTCCACCATTGTTGAACCTTCTTCAATTTTCAGCTTTGAGTTTTATGTTCCAACATTTATCCCACTCATATAGACCCCTAAACCATGTATGTTTTAACCCATAAGAGTATTAAAGAGTGGGATAGAAAGAGAATGTTCCAATAACTCCTCTACCGATATTAATCACCATCAAAACTAAATCATACTAAGCAAAAGAAATTGTTTTACTTCTTCATTTCTGATTTCTATTCTTTCTACTCACCACCACCCTCTTTCCAACAAAAACTCACTTGCACCGTACTACCCAATCTCAAATGATGAAGCCAAATTCAGCACCACTCACACCCTCTAACACAACAAATTTTTTAACAATCTAAATTTTGATTTAAAACTTCTTTTTAAAGAACCTGGTGGAGATGAAGAAGTTATTGTAAACTCTATGTTTCTTGATAAATACTCATTACACATCAAACATATAGATTTAGATACCCTTGTATTTTTATTTATTTATAAAATCTCTATTCATGAAGAAATCCCCATTTTTATGATATCTTAGTTTGAGACTAATATCTGAATCCTAATTTTATGAGAAATTGCACCAGATTCTAGATTTTGATGTCAAAGATTTTATAAGGAATTGCACATGATTCCACTCTTATGGTCGAATTTCTCAAAGATTTTGTTTTTTTGTGTATGGTAATAAGGTTGTTAAAATAATTCAAGATTGTGAAGACCTGATTTTAAAAAAATTGGTGATGTTGATTCTGAGTTTGCCGTCATTTGCTTTAGGGCTTTTGTTGGTGATGTTGATTTTCAATTTTGTTATGTTTCTTGAATGCTTGAAGAAAATTGACGATTTTCATGGGTTGAAGAAAATTGTTGGTAAAAGTGTGTTTTGTAAATAAAGTTGATGAAAATATGATTAATGATTAAGACGGTGGATTCAAATCTATTTTATAAAAAAAATGTATTGAAAATGATGATAAACCAACTTTAGAGTTTATTGGGTTTTTTAAACAAAATACTATTATTTTAGATGGAGGTGTATATTTAAGGAGATGTAACAAGTATGGTTGTTCACATGTAGGTTTACTTTGATTTTGAGAGAATTTAATGTTTAAACCAATTAAAAATATTGAATTTATAAATTTTTTCTATAAAGCTCAAACCAAACCAAACTAAAAAAACAGCAAATTGATTTGGTTTAGATTGATAGGATACATTAAAAAAGTGAAAAGATATTTGAATATATTTATGATAATAATTTTCCATAATGTTATGAAAAAAATATAGATTTTAATAGTATTCAATTATAAATACTAAACTAGCAATTTCTTCATAATAGATTTAAACATACCTAAAAGAAAAAACATCTTTTTGAATATGCAATTAGTACTTCAGCTAGTATGGAAGGTGGTTCTCAACTCTATGCGATTAATCCAGTACATTAGCAATTTTCTAATAAACTCTATGCTTGAATAGTCCAATACATTAGCAATTTTCTAATAACAAATTAAATTAAATAACATGTCCACAAACACTTTTTTTTTCTCTTGGAGTTTAATATTTTGTCCTAATCTCTATGATAATGATGATATAAGTCATAAAAATTAATTAAGGTGAGTTCGGATAAACGGGTTTACAGTATAAAAATCTAATACATGAACCAATTATCATCGGATTTAACTGATTTGGTTCGATTTTAGTCCGATTTTATTTCAAACTAAAAGAAGGAAGTTTTACCTCATACCCTTACATTTATCCCTATACCCCTACATTTCATAAAAATATCTATTTTATCCTTATGTATTTTAAACTAATTTATTATTTTTTTTTAATTTTTTTTAAAAAAAAATTGTGTACCGGAAGACTTTACAAAAGAGTTCCAGTAGTCATTTTTCAAGCATTTTTTAAATATTTTTTTGTATACCGGAACACTTTGCAAAAGAGTTTCGGTAGTCAATTTTTGTGTACCAGAAGACTCTGTAAAAGAGTTCCGGTAGTCATTTTTCAAGTATTTTTTAAAATATTTTTTTGTGTACCGAAAGACTTTGCAAAAGAGTTTCGAAAGATAATTTTTATTTATCGAAAGACTTTGCAAAAAAATTCCGGTAGTCATTTTTCAAATTGTTTTTTTGTACCGGAAGACTTTGGAAAAGAGTTCCAGTAGTCAATTTTTCTGTACCGGAAGACTTTGCAAAAGAGTTCCGGTACTCATTTTTCAAGCATTTTTTTAAATTTTTTTATATACCGAAAGACTTTACAAAAGAGTTCCGGTAGTCAATTTTTGTATACCGGAACTCTTTTTCAAAATCTTCCGATACACACAAAAAAAATTAAAAAATACTATCGAAACTCTTTTGCAAACTCTTCCAATACGCAAAATAAAATTTAAAAAATATCTAAAAATAAAATAATAAATTAGTTAAAGAATAAAATTGATACTTTTTATAAAATAAAGGGGTACATGGATAAATGTAGGGAAATAAAGTAAAAAATTTCTAAAAAAAATGTTAGGTCGAAACAATCCGGTATAGTTCGAATTTACCCGACCCACTTAACACCCCTAATAACAAGAGTAATAAATACTATTAATATAATGATTAACACTCAAACAAAATAAAAAATATATATACTTGGGTCATAACATGGAGATAAAAAGTGCAACTTGCACAAGTGATACGTACATGTTTTTGTTGCACAAGTGATTTTGACTATTGGATATATTTATTCATTCATATGAATTCTCAACACATTATTCTTTCATTTTAACTCTGGTGCATATATTAACAATGACATATATCATTCATTCGTCACCCCTACTCACAGGCATCACAGTTTTTTGCCCACGTGAACTATGTCTCTCTCAAGAACTATGTCTCTCTCAAATAAAGAGACTTTCTAAATCCACCTCCGGTCACCGGAGTGTTTCCTGGAAACATGTTTCTGGTAGTATATTGTGACAGAAAATACACTGAAAAACACGCTTCCAACAGTATATTTTGATAGATTTAAGCATATTGGGATAATACAATGTTAAAATACACTGTAATTATGCTTGCAGCAAGCCATTGCTTACACTCTGCCTCTTACTGTAAAACACTTTCGGTATGTAAAAATACAGACACCGAAATATCACAAAGCAAGTCATTGCTTACACTCTGCCTCTTGCTGTAAAACACTTTCGGTATGTAAAAATACAGACACCGAAATATCACAATAACAAAGTTAACAAACATTTACTCAATGTTACATCACTAACCCAAAATTCCAGATTACAGAATAGTTGTACTCACCAATAATTGTATACCAATATCTCATTGGGTTTCTTTAAACAAAAACGAGTATATGTATAGAATTTATTCATTTGTTCCTTATTGAATGATGACTACTGCCCAATAAATAGAAAAGGGCCTAAAAGAGATATATTATAACATACTTGAGCTGAGGGTAGGTTCATGTGATTATTCATAATTATAATAAAACTGTTCTTTCTTCATTGGCTTTCATCTAAAGTACCTACAAGGCATTTCTCCAGTAAGAATTTGGCGTTAACCCAAGCATGGTATTTATCTGTCAAAGGAATTAAGGGAAAGGCTGCAAGAAATTATTCAAGAATATAAACTTAAGAAACAACTGAAAGTTCAACTCCAATTTCTAAATAATATATATTTGGGTCATAATTCCAATTCCTCAGGTGAAAAATAACCGTGTTCATTTGGATGAGCAGTGAGTTTGGATTTTGTTGAAGTGTAGCTTCTGCCTACATCGTGGTGGCTCACCATGATTTTGCCATTCTCACCGCAAATCCAAGCGCATGCTAAGACATGAGAAAACATGTAAGAAGCATTTATCAAGCTTAACTACCACACCAAATGCAATGCATGCAGAGATCTTTTCAAAGAGAGTGAAGAAACTAAAAGCTATAATTCCAATTATGGTAACATTAGAAAATAGAAACAGACAAATGAAGTAGGCTCACAAACTTAAATCATACAGTAGGGGAATAACAAAAAGGATATTAAATAGAGATGTGCAATCTTTTCCCACAGTTTTCATCAACATATCAACACCTGATTTTTCACTAACCAAATGCATATATAACTTTAACGAAAACAGTGTCAAGTGTCAAGAATAATAATAAAATGTCATATATGAACATGATGATTGAGCTGATAGTTGTACATCCAGGGTGAAACTTCATATATGGTGATATATTGTAAACACGGCCTTTTAATACAGTCCACATTTCGCCTTCTAATTTATGTTTTCTTACTTCATCCATAGATATAAGTCTCCTGTTTGACTGTCCTTTTAGACCTGGATCAACAAAGATGATGTTAATAAATAACATCACCTTTTATCCTTAAAATTATGTAATGACAAGAACTATTATGTTCACAGAAACAAGTGATAACCGAAAGCTTGACATACAAATACTATATGCAATTAGCATCTTTCAAGTATAGTAAAACTTTTTTGTCAGACATGGAGTTCAGTATAGTAAAAGAATATAGCTTGAAGTAGAAACAATTTGCCCAAATGGACAAGAAAAATAAGATTATTTTACTTCCGACAGTGTAATACCCCAAACTTAATTAAAAGGTACTTAATATTCTATTTTGATAAGGATTAGTGTCAAGTATTGGGAGTTAGAAGATAAATTGGATTAATAGCTTGATTAGTTGAGGAACTAACACCAAGGGTATCTTGATCTTTTCTCACATCCTTTTTATAAGTGGAATGCCAACTCAATTCTCATTCCATCCTCATTTTCCCTTCGTGCCAAATCAGAACCTAAGAGGGGAATTGAGAGAGACATCACGTGAAACTTGGAGCAAAGACCAAATAAGAACCTAAGAGGGGAATTGAGAGAGACAGCACGTGAATCTTAGAGCAAAGAGGAGGAAATCTCAAACTCATCATCCTTGCATGCTTCAAGAATCAAGCACACTCTTTGAACCTTCATCACCTAAAGGATTAAGCATCATCACTTTCTTCATCTCTCAAAGTCAGAATCTTCTCTTCAAGGTGAGTCCTTTGTTAGGACTTCGGGGTTTTAAGCATCATCACCTTCTTCGTGATCAAGGGAGAGTTTTGTGAATGATGTTTGAAAATCATGTAAATTATGTGATTAGGTGCTTGATTGTGAGTACATGGTTGAATTGCATGATTGATCTTGATGTGTTAGCTTGTTTACCACTTTTGATGCAGGCCGAAAATCTGCTTTTGATATGCTAGTCTTGATGTTATTATGTTCATAATGCTTATGTGATTGATAACATGTGAAAATGCATAAGGATCATTAGTACAACATGTTTAAGTTGGTGTTTTTATGCTATTGATTCGTGCCTGATGTTAGTATATGTTGAAATAAGTGAGACTAAGAGACATTTAGATTAAACTGTATGTTGAATAGCATAGCGGATGATTTATATAGGATGATTTACATAGATATCCTACTCTTTTCTAAAATATAATAGGGAATATTCTATTCCTATATATATACATATGTAAATATCAACACTCCCCCCTCAAGCTTGAGCATATAAGTCAAATGCACCAAGCTTGTTACATATATAGTTGGTTCTGGAACTTCGCAAGAATTTGTAAATACATCTGCAAATTGATCATTAGAGTTGACAAAGCTTGTGACAATGTCGCATGACTCGATCTTCTCTCGAACAAAATGACAGTCTATCTCAATATGTTTGGTCTGTGAGGGAAAATATGCCTAGTCCTTATTTTAATGTTGTCAAACATTTCTAATCGCCCACAACGTGTACTTTGGACAGTATCATCATATCATAGAATGCATTCATCCTCTAACATGTTCAAAATATAGGTTCAACGTGTCCAAACATATAGGAACATATCATAGATGTGAATCATGCACTTAATCATAGTAAATGTCCAAGGTTCATAAGAGATCGGTTTAAATTGGCCAAAATACATCTCAAAACTCATTTTTGGAAGTTTAAGAACTGTGAGTCAACTCATGACTCGGAGCAAAACTCTTGGGTCTGAACAGGTCGAGTCACAGGTCGACTTAATCCTGGAAAACCTAAATGAGTCGACTCATCCACTTATTGCATCGACTCATTGCCTGTTTTCATTTGAACCATGTAGCCACAGGTCTAAACAGGTTGAGTTATAGGTCGACTCAACCCTATTTGGGTCGACTCATCCCCTGTTTGAGTCGACTCATCGCCTGTTTTACTTGAATAATTTTGCCTCGGATCCATACAGGTCGAGTGACCTGTATGAACAGGTCGAGTGCCCGCTACTTAGACTTAACTTTCTGCTGTGTAACTTTGCAAAATAATTCTGTTATGTTTGTTATTTGGTTCATGCATCATATAAATATTCAAGTGTCTCTTCTTCAACATTGAACAAGAAAAGTGAAAGAAATACACCAAAGCACTCATCATCTTCATTCTTCATTGTATTTCTCAATAATCACACATAAAAATCTTTGTTGTGCATTGTGCATTGTTGCTGTGATAACGTCCAAATAAGATTGGGTTAATCTTAGTTTGGGTTGAGGCTTTGTGTGGGTTTTTCTTGAATAAAACCATTGGAGTTTTGTCCTCAAAGAATTGGGGTTTTTTGCACTAACCTTTGCTTCGCAGATTCATCCGAGTGAAAAGTTTAAAGAACGGAAGGTTCGGTCAAACAAGTAACGGTAACCGCAGGATTGTGAAGAAAACTTAGGATTCAAGCGACTTGTGTTCGAATCAGCCGAGCTGAAGTTTTGGAGAACGTGGCGTTCTTGCAATAAGGTAGCGGTAACCGGAGGTTTGTTCGAAGCGCTTGAAGGACTTAGTTCAACTCGAATCAAGGGAAGAGAATAGAATAGAATCTGCAACAACTCTAGGGGTTGATTGGTGGTGATCATTTGTTCTCTTGTATTGACTTTGCAACGTGTTAATAAAAACATCTCAATTCTAGATTTAGAATTGAGGGCAGACGTACCATAAGCAAGGACGATAGGGGAACTGCCTCAACAAATCCGGTCTTGTTCTCTCTATCTCTTAACTCTTTAAATTCTACATTAATTACGTTTTGTGTGAAATTAATAGTAAAATCAATATTGCTTGATTATTGTGCATAGTAACTGTTCAAAAAATTATTCTTATCTTTTTATTGCAACTGAGTAAAATTATGCACATTCAATTTGAGTGAAATTGAAACTTGGTGTGGAGTGCACACCAAGTGTTTGATCAAATTAATCTCACACAAACTTAGTAATATTTTACTTGATCGCTTATTGTGTTTAAGCATTATTAGAGGTAACGATATCAAGGATTATAATGGTTGATTGATTGATTTAGATAGTGGTTGATAATCTCTACCTTAGTAATTCCATTCGGTTTCACGCATATCCGATCTTTCCATTAGCGGATCGTTTAGACGATTAAAATCTAGAGTGCTTCCGCAACCGTTGAAAACATTTTCAAAAAGTACTAAATTTCAAAAACTAGTCTATTCAACCCCATTCTAGATCGGTACTATCGTCTAGCAAGTGGTATCATGAGTGTCGGTTCATCTAGTGCTTCGCATATAACTTTTTAGAAAATGAGTAACGATCCTAAAGGGGCGTACAATAGGGCGCCTATTTTTAGCGGCGCCTATTTTTACCAGTGAAAACTATAGTTATTGGAAATATTTTATGCGTATCCATATCAACTCTATTGATAAGAAAGTATGAAAAGTCATCCAAGATGGTCCTATGGAAATAACCATGACCAATGCGGATGGTTTTGTTATACCTAAACCTGAAGCACAATGGAATGAAGAAGATGAGAAAAAGTATAGCTACGATTGGAAAGCCAGAAATATGCTCATTGTCGCCTGAGGTGTTGATGAGTATTATAGGTTTTCCCATTGTACTAGTGCTAAAGCTATGTGGGACTCATTGCAAGTTACCCATGAGGGAACCAATGATGTCAAACTATCAACACTTTAACTCAAGAATTTGACATTTTTCATATGGAGGATGGTGAAACCATTGCCGATATGCAAAAGAGATTTTCTCATCTAATCAATCGGTTAAATACTCTTGGTAGAACTACCCCTAATGATGTTTCTAGTAATAAAATCTTAAGATGTCTTAACAGGGATTGGCTACCAAAGGTTACCGCGATTAAGGAAGCCAATGATCTAAGAACATTGGGCATGACAACATTATTTGGAAAACTTCAAGAGCATGAGCAAGAGCTCATGAATCTTGAGAAACATGAGAAGAGTCATAAGAAGGAGAAGAAAGAGAAAGATAAGAACACCGAAAGGAAGTCTATCACTTTAAAGGCTTCAAGATATAAGTCATCTACCAATGATGAGTGTGAGAGTGAATCAAGTGATGATGATAAAGATTCGAATGAAGACATGGGGCTGTTCGTAAGGAGGTATAATCAATACCTTAGAAAAAATGAAGTCCAACATTCGGATAAAAATCTTGTCAACTATAGAAGACAATCAAAATTCCCGAATCGAGAGGAAGGTAAGACAACTAAGTCGAAAGGATTATGCTTTAATTGCGGAAAGGTCGGTCACTATAAGTCGGACTGTCCCTTATTGAAGAAAGACAAAGTAAAAGACAAACGCCACAACAAAGCTAGCAAAGCTAGAAGAGCATACATTGCATGGGAGAGCGATAGTGAGCCCTCAAACGATGACAACTCAAGTGATGAAGAAGAAATTGTCAATCTTTGTCTTACGGTCATCAAAAGAAGAAAAAGAATGTAAGTCATTCCAAATATGATCATGAGGATAAAATGTCTTATGTTGATTTGCAAAATACCTTTAGTACTCTACACAACAAGGCCAAGGAAGCTTTTAAACGCTTAGCCTCAAATAAGAAAATTTTCAGTCATTTAGAAAAGAAGATTTCTGACTCCGAAAAGGAATTAGAAACTCTTAAGAAATCTATGATAGAGGCTACTAAAGGCAAAACTGAAGACGATAAGGGATTTTGGTTTAGATGGTCTGGATGTGAAACTTGTCACATTTGGCAAAGAGACCGAACTCTTCAAGCTAAATTAGACAAGGCTTTACAACCTAAAGTTACCTTTGCTGTTGATCAATCACATTTTAGAAGTAACACGAATAATCCTTATTAAAAATACACTTATGTGGTAAAGGATCAAGTTAGCAAAAGCAATTCTCATCCGAACTTAAATTGTCTATATTGCTAAATGTCGATTTAGGAGATTTTTAGTTCCTAAAGGCATTTTTTAATGGTTGCCCAAATGCAACCAAAGTTTCACTCACACACTAGGACCCAATGGAAATTGGGTACCTCCTTCCCTTATTTAAATTTGTAGGTGGAATGTCTTGAGGATACTGAGAGAATATGGGTTCTCGATAGTGGATGCTCAAGACACATGACGGGTGACACTTCCTTGTTCTTTGACTTTGTGGCTAAGAAAAAAGGGTTTGTAACCTACGGTGACAATAACAAGGGAGTTATACTCGGAAAAGGTAGTGTAGGTAATCCCTCCTCGACTACTATCTCAAACGTCCTTTTAGTTAAAGGCCTTAAGCACAATCACATTAGTATTAGCCAATTATGTGAAAAAGGGTATAAAGTTTCGTTTTCAAAAGATTGTTGCATGATTGAACATAATGATAATAAGAATGATGTGCTTAAGGGCTGGAAGAAAAATAATGTATACATGTTTAACTCGAATGAAGTATCTTTGAAAAGCGCTAAATGTCTCGTCTCCATGAGTGAAGACTTGAGGCTTTGGCATAGGCGATTAACGCATGTCAACTTTGAATAGCTAAATAAAGTTGTCGCAAAAGATCTAGTGGTTGGTCTTCCCAAATTCAAAATTTCAAAAGATCACTTATGTGATGCGTGCCAAATGGGAAAGCAAACAAGGATCTCGTTTAAATCTAAAAATATTGTTTCCACAACGAGACCTCTTGACTTCTCCATATGGACCTTTTTGGGTCATCTAGAATTAAAAGTCTAGGTGGAAACTACTATGGTTTTGTTATAGTAGATGATCACTCTAGATTTTGTTGGACTATCTTCTTAGCAAGTAAAAGTGACACTTTTTCTGCTTTTGAAAAGTTTGCCAAGATGTCTCAAAACAAATTGAACACTAGCATAGTTACTATTCGAAGTGATCACAGAGGTGAATTTGAAAATCACCTCTTTGAGGAATTTTGTGAAACAAACGGCATTGATCATAATTTTTCTGCTCCAAGAACTCCACAATAAAATGGAGTTGTGTACCGTAAAAACCGAATTTTAGAAGAGTTTGGAAAGACTCTGATTAATAAAAGCGGCCTTCCTAAATATTTTTTGGCCGGTGCCATAAATACGGCTTGTTATGTATTAAATAGGATACTCATTCATCCTATTCTAAACAAAATCCCTTATGAATTGCTAAAGGGAAGGAAGCCTAATGTTTCACATCTTCATATCTTCGGATGTAAATGCTTTGTATTAAACAATGGTAAAGAAAACCTTGGTAAATTTGACTCAAAAGCTGATGAAAGTATCTTTCTCGGATACTTTCAATCTAGTAAAGCATATAGAGTATACAACAAAAGGTTACTTATTATTGAAGAATCCGTGCATGTTTCCGTTGATGAATCTTATTCGAAAACTGTCGGAGAAGGTAGTATTGTTGATGGTGCAGGTGTTCCTTCAGAAGACATAATAAAAGATCAAGAAGAAAAGCGTGTTGAACCCCACCCGGAAAAAGCTGAGGAGGAGCCGGATCATATTTCCGAAAAGAAAGAGGAGGATCATTCTATTAATAACAATGATTTTCCTTTGGAATGGAAATCTTCTAAGGATCATCCCATCGATAATATTCTAGGAGATATCTCAAAGGGAGTTACCACACGGTCAAAGATAAGTAACTTTTGTTATCATTTCGCTTTCGTCTCTCAAAATGAGCCTAAAAACTCCAAAGAAGCATTACTCGATGAACATTGGTTTCTAGCTATGCAAGAGGAACTTAATCAATTCAAAAGAAATGAGGTGTGGGATCTCGTTCCCCCTCCGCGATACCATCGAGTAATCGGCACTAAATGGGTGTTTAGGAACAAGTTAGACAAAAATGGAGTCATAACTCGCAACAAGGCTCGCCTTGTTGCTCAAAGGGTATAACCAAGAGTAAGGCATCGACTATGAAGAAACTTATGCTCCAGTTGCCCGACTCGAGGCTATACGCCTTTTGCTTGCCTATGCTTGTTCTCAAGATTTCAAACTATTTCAAATGAATGTTAAGAGCGCTTTCCTAAACTGTCACATTAATGAAGAGGTCTATGTATCTCAACCTCCCGACTTTGAAAACCATGAGCATCCCAAATATGTTTATAAGCTCAAGCGTGCTTTGTACGGTCTCGAACAAGCCCTAGGGCATGGTATGAGCGTCTTAGCAAATTTCTACTAGAGCAAGGATTCTCAAGAGGGAAGGTTGATACTACCCTTTTTATTAGGCGTCAAGGAAAACACTCCATTTTAGTTCAAGTCTATGTAGATGACATTATTTTTGGATCTACTAACATAAATTTGGTCAAGGAATTCTAAGTTGATGCAGGGAGAATTTGAAATGAGCATGATGGGGGAGCTAAATTACTTCCTCAGACTTCAAATCAAGCAACTTGAAGAAGGAATTTTTGTGAGCCAAACAAAGTATTGTAATGAGCTACTTAAGCGCTTCGATATGGCAAACTCCAAAGTAATCCACACTTCAATGCCTACTACTGTTAATATGGATCGGGATGAAAATGGTAAGGTCGTAGATATAAAAAGGTATAGAGGTATGATCGAATCTCTCCTCTATCTTACCGCATCTCGACCAGACATTATGTTTAGTGTATGTATGTGTGCTAGGTATCAATCATGTCCCAGAGAATCACATTTAAAAGTCGTCAAGCGCATACTCAGATACCTCTGTGGTACTTTAAAGTATGGGTTTTGGTTCTCTAAGGGAAGTGATTGCTCTTTGGTTGGTTACTCTGATTCCGACTTTGCCGATTGCAAATCGGATAGGAAAAGCATCAGTGGCACTTGTCATTTTTATTTAAATTCCTTGATAAGTTGACACAGCAAAAAGCAAGTTTCAGTTGCTTTGTCAACTGCCGAGACGGAATACGTTGTTGCGGGTAATTGTTGCGCTCAAATTTTGTGGCTCAAACAACAATTACTCGACCTCAATGTTCAACTTGAATGTATTCCCATTTTTTGTGACAACACATGCGCCATCAAGTTAATCAAAAATCCTATACTACATTCGCGCACTAAACATATTGAAATTCGGCATCATTTACTTAGGGATCATGTTGAGAAAGGTGATGTTGTCTTCGAGCATGTTGATAGCAAAAATCAACTTGCCGATATTTTCACAAAACCACTTGCGACAAAGCCTTTCTTCCACGTCCGTAGGAAACTTGGTGTTCTCGATATCTCGAATCGCATTTAAATATATATATATATATATATATATATATATATATATATATATATATATATATATATATATATATATATATATATATATATATATATATATATATATATATCATGTCTGTCCATTCATTGATTTATAAGTTCGGGCTATGTGAGGGCACTAGTCGTCTATCACCATTGGAGGTAATGTTGTTCCTATATATTGATCAACTATGTATGTATATATACTTGTTCTTTGTAATTTTTGACATTCATGTTGTTGGGTACCATATTTAACATGCATTCAGCATTAAGAAAATATTTGAATCTCATGTCATCTAACAACTAACACGGGTCCCAACAGGTCGACCTATGAGTCGGCTCATCAATCCCAGTATTTCCCTCAGGTCACAACTGGTCGATCCATGAGTCAACTCATCACTGAGAACTCAATCCCAGTATTTTCCTTGGGTCCTAACTGGTCGACCCATGCGGCGACTCATTAATGAGAACTCAACCCTTGTATTTCCTTCGGGTCCCAACAGGTCGACCCATGCGTTGACTCATCGCTATCCAGAATCTAGTCTTTTGGGATTTCAAACATGAGTGTGTCGGCTCATTACACGTGTGAGTCGACTCTTCGTTGCTAGAAACAGCACATATGAGTCTTAATTAGGTTGACTCAGTTTTCAAGAATTTTTTTATGCATAATCACTCCATTTGGTCATTTGGTCTTCTCCCTCTCTCTATCACTCTCTTCCACACAAAAACCCTAAGATTTCCTTACCAACAACACTTAAATGGCGTCAAGAGCATCTAGAAAAATATCTGCTAGATGACCCTCTTCTCACACTGGGACTGCACCATCTCGATTGAATGCTCTGGTAACTGCTTTATCCTTACTCTCTGATGATCTTGCTGAAACCTATGAAAAAAAGTTCAAAAACAGAACAGTTATGAAGCAGTACGTTTACTCCCCGTTAGTGACTGGTGTAACACCTCAAAATTTGCCCTCCTCTCTTGGGACTAGCTTAACATATTGCATATCATTTTTTAGGTCATTAGTCATTGCATCTTGGCATATCATGTGGCCACAACAAGCAAGTCATCCTCCTAAGTCTTGATCAGAAGATAAAGAGGTTAAGGTGCAAGCTAGGGTTTCATTGGATTGATCATTGGCCATCTGAGGGTTGGTGCTTCAAATTAGGGTTTCATGGTTCCTCAAGGGGATTGAGCTTCATCTTGGTTGAAATGATACATCATCATCATCATGGTTTTTTCATCACCAAGGGATTCATTATGCTTGATCAGATGCCTTGAGATTAGGGTTTTGACCTCGGGTTAACCCTAATCATCTGCATTGGGCCAATCAGGGCTTGTCAAGGAGATGGGGGTTTCAATGGATATGGGGATCATCATATGGTTATATTGAGCTTATGGAAGCTAGGGTTTCATCATTGAGCCATTTCATCAGGAGTTTGAGGCTCAATTTGATCAGTCAAGCTAAAATTCATCTATCAGTCAGAAAAGTCAACTGTGGTCAACTGTGCCTGAATTGATGGATTTGGAGGAGGGAGAGGGTTAGAGACACTTCATTCATGTTCAAACAAGTTTCATTTGACATTTCAAACATCAAGGATGAAGAAAATAAAGTCAGATGAAAACTTTCCAAAAATAGAAAGTGACTTGTAATTGAAAATTGCCAAAAATGGAAAGTTTTTCTCCTCGAAATTACATGTCCAAAAATGCTTCAAATGAAAGTTTGTTCAACATGAAAGTTGTAGATATTTCTCTCACCTTTCCAAAAAGTCCAAGAACATGAATTTCTCATTTGTGGTTGGCAAGTTATGGATTGATCATTGTCCAAAAAAGTTGAATTTCAAAGTGGCATAACTTTTGATTCACAAGGCCAAATGGAGTGAAGTTTCTTTGAGCAAAATTCTTTTGATGTCCTCTATCCAAAACAAGCATTACATGTCATGAAAACTCATCACACAAAAAGTCCATTTTTCAAGTGAACCAATTTTGAATTTGGAGGGAAAAAGTGCATTTTGAGAAATAAGCCTTGTTTTCACTCCATTCCACTTGCAATAGCTCACAAATATCATTTCAAACTTGCTGCAACCAGAAATTTCTACTGTTACATTGGTTTTGCATAAGTGAGGGTGGATTGGCTAATTACCATTTAGCATAAAAGTGCATTTTCACTAATTACTCACATTTGGCTAAACTTGATTAACAAAATGGATTAGTGCATCATATAAATGGTTAATCATAACAGAAAATCAGATTAGCATTCATTCATCTTAGATCTAGATCCAAAATTGCACAATTCTCTCAACTTTTCATCTTCATTTTTCTGCAAATTCTCCAAGAACCTAGCCAAGATCTTCTTTGATTCATCACCTACAATCATTGTAGAAGCTTTTGCAAGCAAGGATTCTTCACATTCAAGCAAAATCAAGGACTGTTACAAGAAGGTGCATCCATGGCAAATCGAATTTCTGAGCAAATCAAGCACTATTGAGCCAAGGCCTTGCATCCATTCACTTCTACAAACATCATTGATCATCTGTTTTTGCTTTTGGAAGCTTAAAGCGCGCGATTCACAACTGTCTTCAAATTAAGGTCAGATTTCGACTTCAATGATTCATGAAATTGTTTGATGCTTTAGATAGATCTCTTAGAGTAGGTAAATCTGCACTTTGAACCACTGATTTTCATTAAGAATTGGTCAAGTTATGATGATTTGAATTTTGAGGCATGAACATGTTTTGGATCGATCCGGTTAAATTAGGATGAATTAGGCTTAATGAATGTGATATTGTTGATGTACGTTGTGAGACCTTTCCATTGATATAAGGTTTGTGTGATTTGGTGGAGATTTGTTCTTGAGCATATGAATGTATGAACACATGAAGAGCTTGTGAAAAAATTCCAGAAAATGAGTTTGATCCATATTTCGCGTACTGTTCATGTCATGTGGTGTTTGCGCGCGCTAGAATTTTAAACTGGAACCTGCTTCGATTCCGCTTGAGCGCCATTTCCACATATTGCCTTGCCATTTATTTTCATGTGCTTCATGTTTCACCATGCCTTATTTCACTTTTTTTTTATTTTTTCTTCCACATGAAAAATTCATAACTCACAAACCACTTGTCCAAATTGAATGAAATTTTTTCCACCATGATCCTTAAGATTTCTACAATTTAATGAACATTTTTGAAAAAATTGTGCATGTGTGGATTTCTGTTTTGGCTAGGGTTTGCTCATATATGTCATTTGTTGCACCATGCTTGGTATTTTGATCATGAAATGATGATGCTTAATTGGAAATTCTTGAAATTTTACATGTGTGTTCTAGAGACCTTAATGGACATTTTGGTATGTAGTTTGTGATTTTTGCATTCCTGGATTGAGAGATATGACATGATAATCATAGGTGTGACAATTTGTGTCACACCATTTCTTGCTTAACTTCATGAATTTTGTTACCATGCCATATGAACTTGAAATGAGCTGAAATTTTGCATGTTGATGCTTAGGGATGTTAGGTTCACATGTGAATTTTTATGGAAATTTTTGAGTGCATTTCCAATTTGATTGAGAATTTCCTTTCTGTTTGACAAAGTGGACTTTTTGTGAGTCATGATTTTATATGTTTTGTGAAATTCTGGATATGTATTGGATGGACCTGAAATTTTGTGGAGTGATTATAGACACATTGAAGTTTGTCATGGTTTTGGTTTGGTGCATTTATCATGTTCCTACACTGTTTTATGCTTGCTTGAAGTTGATACATGAAATTGTGCCTTGTTTGGACTTGTATGAGCATGCTTTAACTTGATGAATTTAATTGACTTGCTTCCCATTGTCCAATTGGCTTGAAATTTGGTGTGATTGACATGTAATGAATGCTATTTAGCTGTGAATTTTTTGGAGATTTATTGAATTGTTTTGGATTGAGTTTGAATTGATTCATTCTGTTTGGTCCAATGAGCTTTGAAATGACATGTTTCACACTATTTGCTTCATGAAATAATCTTGGTTGATGATATGAACATGAGACCAATTGGACATGTTTCTAAATTGATTGAAATTGATTTTGGATAATTTTCATGTTCTGTTTTGGGTTTTTGATCCCTATTGGACCCTAGGCTTTGTCCTAGGGTTTTGCTTCTCATGTTTGGATTGTGTTTCAGGACAAAAGGCAAATGGAATGGAGGAATTAATGCACTTGGTTTGAGTTGCTCATGTGAATGATGTTGATTAACATTAATTTTGTTTTGTAGGTGGTTTCTAATTCATTTGTGTTGAGCATTGGCTTATGCTTTGCTTGACGCATTGCTTGTGTACAGTTAACTGTTTAACTTGTAATTGTTTTGTTTGACTGTTTGAGCTGAGTACTGATCATATTGGATTGATTTCAGGTACCTTAGTTGCTATAGTTCATTGTGAACTTGCTTGTGCTGTTGCTTGGTTGTATAAACCAATTGAGGTAGAATTTCTTTTCTCCATGTAGTCTGGAAGACCTGGCCTGTTACTTGGCCAGGCACCTGTCTGAAGTCCTCTTTAAGAGGCAATGCTTGTGCTTGTTTATTTTTGTCCCCAAGCAGGAAAAGACCTTTGTTAAGGCAATTGGCAGACACAAGAGGTGTGTAGTCCACCTCCTGCTATTCTGTTGAGTCGTCCCTTGGCTCACATCACATGTTGATGCCTTGTGGACATTAACCCAAGATCCATGTACAGTTGTACAGTTGAGTCATTGTCATAAGTGTAGAAGGGTTCCCACTTTCTGGACCCACACTTCATTGTCTAAAGCTCTCCCTGGCCAGGGATAAGAGCTGTGAGGCACACCCCTCACTTCCCTTTCATCTGGCTTCACCCTGACTCTCAATGTCAGGGTTAAGAGCTAACATCACCCTGGTACAGTTGACTTGCTTTGGCAGTCTAACCCTTGTTTGAGCCACCTCTGTTTGGATATAGTGTGTGCTATTTGTGATTGTTTGCTTTGATTGTTTTGCCTGTTTAGGTTTAGCTTGCTACCTGTGCAAGTTAGGATAGAAACCATAACTTAGGGATGATATGCATGATAACATCTAGGCTCGAGTCCAGCTCCCTAGTAGTGTGTCTCCCTTTGTATCTGGTTAGAATTTCTTTCCCGTTCAGGGGAACTACGTCGCCATGATCCTCATACCAGATGAGGTACGTAGGCAGGAGACCGTGCGAGGTCTCTTCGGGCAACCTTTTTTTCTTTTTGTGTGTGTTTGCTTGACAGTTGCTAGGCTCGAGTGCCTGACTCCTTAGTAACTTGTTGCTTGTTTCTTCTTGTGTGTCGGGATATGGATATAAGACCAGCGATTGGCTGTCCGTATCCTGATTGTGTTTGTTTGGTTCGGAAGCTGATGTAAGTCCAGCGATTGGCGTTCGGGTTCCAAGTTTGCCTGTGTTTGTGTGTGTTTGTTTCGGCGTGCGTGAGCCGAACTACGGCAGCTCTGATTCTCGTTCCAGACGAGATACGTAGGCATAGGATGCGATATCCTAGCGAGCCCTCTTCCCCCTTTTCCCACCTGTGTTGTTTTCAGTGTGTGTGTGTGGTGTTTGTTTTAGCAACCTTTTCTTTCTTTTAGAGCGTGGATCCCGTCGAGTACGACGGATGCGTAGGGGTGCTAATACCTTCCCTTCGCATAACCGACTCCCGATCCCATTCTCTTTGGTCGCGAGACCATGCTTTTCCCAGGTTTACTTCGAGCGTTTCCTCTCCCTCTTTGGGATAAATAACGCACGGTGGCGGCTCTGTGTTGTTTTTGTTTCAGCCCGCCGGTTGTTTTTCGTGGATTCGACAGCTGGCGACTCTGCTGGGGACTAGAAGTTGACCTATTGCTGGTCCATCTTCCCTAAGCGAGTCTCTCCTAGCATTCTAGGATAGTTTAGGTTGTTTGTGCTGCTTTATTTATTGCATTTATTATTCTGATTGTGTATATATTTGCATAAGTATTTGCATGCATCATACTATCATGTTGCTGTCCTCTGTACAGGTGGTTCCTCTTTTTGGGGTGGGTGTTCTGAGTGGGGCTAAAACCCAGGCCCGAGTATACACCTAGGATTAGTGTGGTCTCACGTTCCTCATTTGCTTTATCAGCATATTGTTGCAACGTGACATACCACAAGCCGGACGAGGTTCATTTGATAGTGCCCTTCCTTTGTGGAGTATCCACTTTGGTTGTGTCACTTCATCTGAACTATTGACTTCGGTGACCGTTCTTTCCCGGATCTTTGGTTTAGATGATCTCAGGAGAGCTACAATGGCACACCCGAAAGGGCAAACCCATTGAGTATCTCTGCCCGATCGTCGAGACTATTATCCGCCTTAGGATGACCTGATTAGAATTTACCTGTGAGGGGAGGGTGTTTCTTACAGATGCATGTTCAGATGGTGACTTTGATGGTGACTATTGGTTTCGTTGATCAGAGTCCTATTTATAAGTCGGATTTATGGTCATTTATTGCTGAGACGCCGGAGTTCTGTCCGTGGTATTTATCAGTGGGGATCCGTTTATTTCAGGATTCCCCGGGCCGATTCAGAGATTATTGTGGTTATCTGCTCAGAGATTGTCTAATGATGATGGTGATGTATCTTTCAGTTCCGTTTATTTCGGAACCCTTGAGTTGGATTTATGGTTAATCAGTACCTCAGATGGTTGTGATTAGTTCAAAGATCGGGCTTCAGAGCAACAGATGTTCAGATGACTTGGAGGATGGCAATGCATTGCATTCATTCATCAGCATCATTCGCATTTTGCATTTACCTGTATCTAACACATGTTTATCCATATGCAGGGACATTTTTGATCAAGATCCTGGTTGAGAGACTTCTTTGCTCAGACATGAGGACCGGTTTGAAGGACGATGTTGTTGACAGTTTCTTCAACCCAGAGATTGATGAGTTGAGAGATATGATAGCATTGATCACACCCGACCATGTGGGGATGTTCCGAGAGGCATGCGGTGGTATTCTGAAGATGGCTTTCAGACTCACAGACAGCGACAGGAGCGCCATTCATACACTTCTCCAGTTCTATGACCCAGGCTTGAGATGTTTTGTGTTCCCGGATTATTTGTTGGGACCTCTGATGGAGGACTATGCCAGCATCTTGGGTATTCCGATCCGAGATCAGATTCCTTTCTGTGCTATTAGGGGAGAGCCTGACATCCTTGGGATTTCTCGTGCTCTTTATTTGAGTCCGGAGATGACCAGGAAAGGTTTGAAGGAGAAAGGAAAATTATCGGGTTTTCATTTGAGTTTCTTGGAGGCTAAGGCCAAGGAACATGCTGCTGCGGGTAATTGGAAGACGGTCTGTGCTTTGATTGCTGTGAGCATTTATAGGACCATCCTATTTCCTAATCAGAAGAGTTTTGTGGACCATAATGCCATCAGATTGTTTATGCAGAGGAATCCTATTCCTACTCTGATTGGAGATGTCTATTACTCAGTTCATAACAGGAACGAGAAGCGGCGTGGGGGTTTGATCCGATGTTGTGCTCAGATGCTATTCAGATGGTTCATGGGGTATTTGCCTTCCCAGGGTGCTTTTGCTTCTCTTGATCCTACGGTCAAGTGGTCAGTCAGGTTGATGGGTTTGCGAGCCACTGACATAGCTTGGACTCATAACGGTAGGGCTGGACGGGATTTCATATATAGCTGTGGGAGTTTTCCCAATGTGCCTCTCATAGGAGTTCAGGGTTGCATTAATTACAATCCAACGCTTCTTAGGAGACAATTGGGGTTTGCTATGGAGGTTCCTCCTCTCGAGTGCGAGATTCAGGAGTCTTTCTACTTCCCAATTGAGGGCAATCAGGCCAGGTTGAGACAAGTGGCTGGGTCATGGCATAACATTCAGAGAAAAGGAAAGGTTCCTTTTGGCAAGGTTAACAGCAGGTCTTTTCCCCCTTTTGATGATTGGCTTCGGAAGAGAATTGAGATCACACATCTACCATTTCCGGGAGGTGATCCTTGGTGTCCTATGATTGAGGGTCTGCGTTCTTCTGTCAGTATGGAAGAATTCCTTGAGATGAAGAGAGCCAGAGATCAGTTGCTTGCGGAGAAAGCTGAATTGGAGAGGAGTGTTGCTCGGATTTAGATGGCTAATCAGGAGATTAGAGTGAGGATAGAAGATCAGGATAAGCGACATGCCATGGAAGCAAAGCGCTTTGAGATGGATACTGCCTACTATGGGAAGATCAGCCAAGCCTTAACGTCATCCACAAAGGAGCACGACATCACGAAGGAGAAGCTAGCCAGAGCTGTAAAGGTCATCGAGGATGAGAAGAGGAGGCAGATCCTCGTGAGAGATCAGAGGGATGACAGAGTCAGAAATCTCATTGCTGAGTGGGAGTCAAAACTGAAGATCAAGGAAGCAGAGAATCTGAAGATCATCGCCGAGAGAGATCATTACATTGCTGAGAGAGATCATTACTTTAGGCAGATGAAGATTCACCATAAAGAGGTGGGGAGATTACAGCAGGAGAACACCGAGCTCAGGTTCGCCGCAGAGTTCGCAAAGATGGTTGATGATATAGGGCCTTCTGTGGGACCCTCGTCAGGCTAGATCTTTCCTTTGTGTGGATTACCGTCAGGCTTGTTGACGGAATTCACTTGCTTGTATTTCCTTTCCGATTCTGGAAGATTGTATTTGATTTATATCAGCTTTGATGTATGACTATGGCGCTCTTTGTGCATTTTGCTATGTGATGGTTATTTTCATTCAGTGGTTGATCTTCAAGCTTTATTTGCTTTACTGTATGCGCTCACACAGCACACACATGGTTGGGGGTATAATGCTAAATCATATATCTCTGATCTGTATGATGAAATCAAATGATGAATGTCAGAATATTGACGTCGGGTTATTATATGTCTCGATGAAGCCAGGATCGAGAGACAAAGTGTTCCCCATGTGGATAAACACTGCATTCATGCATGATCATAATAACTTGTGTTTTATTTTGCAGGTATCAGTTCTAACGTGCTCGATTGTTACAGGAATCATTGCTCGTGCTCGTAGAGTTGTACCTTTGCACTCAACACGCCCTCACAGATATTTCACTCGACGCAATACTCCCAGACTGATGGACCTTCCAAACACAGATATTCTCGAGCTGAAGGACAAGATGAGCGAACTGATCAACATCATGCAAGGGTTTGCAGTTGGTCAGAAAGCTTTGGCTGACAAGGTTGAGAAGCTCGAGCGGGCTTCTGCTACTAATAGTGGTGTGAACCTGGATGGTGTCTCCAACCAGGGGCTGGGTGGTTCTCGAAACGGCGGAAAGAGAACAACCATGGGTATAGTGAATAATGCTGCTGGTTTCGGTGCTCCTACTGGTGGTCAACCTGGTCCGATGGGTCATAATATGAAAGACAGTTTATTCCCGCCTTTCTTCGGGGTTGATGACGACAGAGAGGAAGACTGAGAGGCTGATCAGTTTTCCATGCACAACGAACCGTTCGGTCAGTACGGTGCCTAACCACAGAATAAGGAGATTCAGCTGCTGGCTGAAAAGATCAGGGCTTTGGAGAGCTATGCCACTCCCGGGGTCGTAAACATGTCAAACATGGGGCTAGTTGAGGGGATCGTGATCCCACGGAAATTTAAAGCGCCCACATTTGATAGATACAATGGGAGTTCCTGCCTAGAGACTCATCTGCAAGCATTTGTCCGCAAGATCTCAGCTTACACCATGGACCAGAAGCTGTGGATGTACTTCTTCCAGGACAGTCTGTCCGGAGGCTCCTTGGAGTGGTACACCAAGCTTAAGTCCTCCGGTATAAAGAGCTGGCAGGATCTTGGTGACGCATTCTTTAAACAGTATCAGTTCAACGCTGATATGGCTCCGAGTCGTACCCAGCTGCAGGGTATGTCTCAGAAGAATAACGAAGGGTTTAAAGAATACGCTCAAAGATGGAGGGAGTTGGCGGCCAGAGTGCAACCTCCATTGGTGGACAGGGAGATGTCTGATCTCTTTATGGGTACCCTGCAAGGGGCGTTTGCTAAAAGAATGGTGGGCTGTCCGGTCACAAACTTTGCAGACATTGTGGTAGTTGGAGAGAGGATAGAGAGCTGGCTGAAGCTCGGAAAGATTCAGGGTAATGCTTCATCATCTGGGTCGAAGAAGCCCTTCGGTAACGGCCAGAGGAAAAAAGAGGGTGATACCAGTGCGGTCTATGCTCAGAGAGGACCCAGTAGGGATCGTTACTTCCAGCATACTGTTGCGGTAACTATTCCTGCTGACAGTCAGCCTGCACAACAGCAGCAACAACCTCAACAACAACGTCAACCGTTTCAGCAGAGGCCTCAGAGGGTTGGTTACCAGGTCAGGGGAAGAATGAACGACCGACAGTTCGACAGGCCACCTGTGACTTACTCCTTTTTGTTAAAGAAGTTGACAGACCTGGGGTTGGTACAGCTAAGAACTCTGGCACCTTTGAGACCTGATCAGAGGCCAGCCAATTATGATGAGAATGCAAAGTGTGAATTTCACTCAGGTGCACCCGGACATAACATAGAGAACTGCAAAGCTTTTAAGCACGTGGTTCAAGACCTGGTGGATTCGAAAGCTATCAACTTCGCTCCGTCTCCCAACGTGAATGCTAATCCCATGCCCGCGCATGGTCAAAGGGGGGTGAATGCTATCTCTGAGGAGAACAGGATTGGGCTGTTGTTTGTTGATCAGTTGAAGACTCCGTTGGATGAGGTCAAGCGGAAGTTATTGTTGAATGGGGTTTATCCTGGTTGTGGTGTTGATTGTGCTGTGTGCACTATTGCTGTTAATGGGTGTGAACTGTTGAGACAGACTGTCCAAGGGCTGATGGACGATGGAAGTATCCAGTTTGAAAGGGCTGATGTGGGGGAAGATGAGGTCTCCACCATAACGATCTACTTTGATCCGGTGGATTTGTCAACTTTAGCTGAGGCGGCTCCAGTTACCATCACGGTACCTGGACCAATTCTGTATGACAAAGATGATGCTGTGCCATGGCATTATGGTGGGGAGGTATATTGTAATGGGGAGAAAGTAGAGGACCAAGCTGCAAGTGAAACCACCGTTTTAAAGGTGGATAGTGCCGGTACTAGTGGTTTCACTCTCAGCGGAAGACTGTTTGCTCCTGATGCCTTGAGGGGAGGAGAAGGAGAAAAAGAGAAAAAAGAAAAGGCCGAGGCTTTAGCCAGGGCAAAAGGAAAACAAGTGATTAGTGATGGTACTCCCGTGGTGACACCGGCACCGGTTGGGTCGGAAGAAAAGCTTGATGATGATGCAGAAGAATTCTTAAGAATCATCAAGAAGTCTGAGTACAAGCTTGTAGACCATCTGCAGCAGACTCCCTCCAAAATCTCAATTCTATCTTTGCTGTTAAGATCTGAGGGGCATAGAGAGGCTTTGTTGAAAATTTTGAAGAAAGCCTACGTTCCTCAAGAGATAACAATCAACCAGTTGGAGACGGTAGTGTCTAATGTGCATGCCAGCCATGGGCTGGGTTTTACCGACATGGATTTGACTGTGGATGGGAGGAATCACAACCGGGCTTTACACATTGCAATGGAATGTAAAGGGGTTGTGCTTTCGCATGTGCTAGTTGATACAGGCTCCTCTTTGAATGTGTTGCCGAAGAAAGCCCTGGCAAAGTTGAATTGTGAAGGATTGATCCTGACGCCCACAGACTTGATAGTGCGGGCTTTTGATGGGTCGAAGCGGGCTGTATTCGGAGAGGTTGAGCTTCCGGTGAAGATAGGCCCAGAGGTGTTTAAGTCTGTTTTCTACGTCATGGATATTCAGTCGGCATACAGTTGCCTGTTGGGTCGACCATGGATCCATGCTGTTGGGGCAGTGACCTCGACTTTGCACCAGAAGTTGAAGTATATCTGGGAAGGACAAGTCGTCACCGTCTGCGGAGAAGAAGACATCTTTGTCAGCCACCTGTCTTCATTCAAGTATGTTGAAATGGACGGCGAAATATGGGAGACGCCGAGTCAGGCATTCGAAACCGTTAAGGTAGAGAATGCTCTGTTTGCAAAAGAAGAGGAAAAACCATCCATTGCTTCGTACAAACAGGCCGCTGAGGTGGTGAAGAATGGAGAGGCTCCTGGTTGGGGTAGGATGATGGATATCGCCGCCAAGAAAGACCGCTTTGGAGTGGGGTATCAGCCAGGCAGAGGCTCGTCAGGACAAGGCAGAGGACGCCGCGCGTCAGTCACATTCACCAGTGCCGGAATGCTGGATCCGGATCACATCTGCATGATGAGTGATGAAGCTGATAGCGATTGCGAATTTGACCAATGGATAAAGCCGTGCGCACCAGGGATGGAAATCCAGAGCTGGAAGGCTGAAAAGATCATCACGGTCACTCTGCTCGAAGAGTAATATTTTCCTGTTTTCGGTTTTATTTGCATGAAAGCCATACGTGTTGCCCGACACGTAATGGTTCATTGTAAGGGCCACCTCATGTTTAAAATTTGCAAGTTCGCATCATTAATAAAAGGATGTTTTTCAGTTAAAAGCGGTGTTCCCTGTTTTTCATTTATTTTTGCAGTTTAAAAATAAACAAAATAAAAATGGCAATGTTTTCATTTTTCTTTTTGATTTGACTCATTCCGGTTCTAAGCAATGCATGAATCCACATTCATGCAGATGCGATCATTCTCCGGATCTCATTGATAACAATCCTATTACACCCTCATATGACTTCGACAATCCGATCTATCAAGCCGAAGAAGAAGGCGAAGAAGATTGTGAACTGCCAGGGGAGTTAGCCAGGTTGCTAAAACAAGAGGAGAAGGTGATTCAGCCGCATGAAGAGCAGATTGAAACGGTGAATCTGGGTACCGACGAGGTCAAGAAAGAAGTGAAAATCGGGGTTGCTTTGGAGGAAAGTGTCAAGAGCAGAATGGTGGCATTGTTGAAAGAGTATGTCGACATCTTCGCCTGGTCTTATTAGGATATGCCAGGGTTGGATACCGATATCGTTGTGCACAAGCTACCGTTGAGAGCAGATTGTCCTCCAGTGAAGCAGAAGTTGCGCAAAACTAGACCTGACATGGCGATGAAAATCAAAGAGGAAGTGCAGAAGCAGTGGGATGCTGGTTTCCTTGCTGTCACTAATTATCCGCCGTGGGTCGCGAACATCGTGCCCGTCCCGAAGAAAGATGGGAAGGTGAGAATGTGTGTGGACTACCGAGATCTGAATAGAGCTAGTCCGAAAGATGATTTTCCATTACCTCACATTGATGTGTTGGTAGATAATACAGCTCAATTCTCGGTGTTTTCCTTCATGGATGGCTTTTCTGGCTATAATCAAATCAAAATGTCGCCAGATGATATGGAGAAAACAACGTTCATTACACCGTGGGGCACCTTTTGTTACAAGGTGATGCCATTCGGTCTCAAGAACGCCGGTGCTACTTATCAGAGGGCCATGGTGACTTTGTTTCATGATATGATTCATCATGAAATTGAATGCTATGTTGATGACATGATAGCAAAGTCCCAAACAGAAGAGGGGCATTTGGTAGATCTGGCCAAGTTGTTCGACCGGCTGAGACAATTCAGACTGAGGTTGAATCCGAATAAGTGCACTTTCAGAGTGCAGTCCGGTAAATTGCTGGGGTTTATTGTAAGTGAGAAAGGAATCGAGCTTGTGTAGCACCTCGAATTTGCACCTATCATTGTACATACATTCTCATACTAGGTCATAGCATAACATGGTCCACTGCATAGCATTGCATTGTCCCATTTGCCTCAAGTGCAAGTCAATCAAGAAATTAGGTCAAACTGATCAGGAGATCAATCAAGTAAGCAAGTGAGTTTTTCATTGAGCCAAGACCCTAGGGTTGGTCCAACATGTTCACATGACTTGAGGATCCATGTGAAGTGTTTAGGTCAAAGATTGGAGGCTCAGAGGTCATCAGTCAATGCACAATCAGTCAGAAACCCTAGAAAGTCAAACTTGGTCAACTGTGGATGATTTTATGGTTTTGATGGATGGATTTGGTTTGAGAGAGCTTATTCATGTCCCAATAGGCCTCATGTATCATGGCAAACAACATCATTGAAGAATTTGAAGCCAAACAGAAAATTTCCAAAAATAGAAACTGGACCTGTAATTGGAATTTGCCAAAAATGGAAAGTCTTGATCCTCAAATTTACATCATGATACAAGCTTCAAATGAATTTTTGCCCAACATGAAAGTTGAAGGTCTTGTTCTCCCATTTCCAAAAAGTCCAAGAACTCTCAATTCCCATGTATGGTTGGCAAGATATGATCAATTCATTTTCAAATTTTCTTGAACTTCAAAAGGCCATATCTCTCAAACCATTTGGCCAAAATTGGTGAGGTTTTTTCCAACAAGTCACATTTAATCCCCTCTTTCCAAAAATGTCATCCTCATTCACCAAAACTTCACCATTCAAAATGGCCCTTTTTGGACTTGCATTAATTAAATTCAAGTATGGTGCAAAGTTGACTTTTTGAATTAGGCATTTTTAAACATTTTGGCCAATTGGAATTTGTTTGGAATGACATTTGACACTTGCCCAAGGCCCAAACTCGGGCAGAACCACACCCTCCATGTGCATTTGTTTCAAAATTAGCAAAAGAGCAAATTGGTCCATTTGTGATAAACTTGATTAGCACCTCATTAACCAACATTAAACAGAAGTATTTAAACATATTTCCTGTCATTTACAAACCCTAGAGCTAGCAGCAGCCATCATTTTTTGAACACAGAAAAATTCTCTTCTCTCTCAAAAACAGGATTTCTTCACCTTGAATTCTGGTTGAAAATTGCAAAGGACCACGAGCTAACTTGTTTGCTTTATCATTTACCATCACTCTTGAGCCTATTTGAAGCACCATTTCCCAACTGGAAGCATAGAACACAGACTGTTTTCAAAGAACCCTTCCATGGCAGTTTGGAGTTAGAGTTGAATCGAGTAAGTTTGAGCTTAAATCCTTCCACCATTTGTCATTTGAAGCTTGAAGCAACAACTGTTTTTGCTATTTGGAACCAAACAACAATCACATCACGACTGTTCTGCAAATTAGGTGAGTTTTCAATTTCAACCTTTTCCAAAACCATGATATGCTTATGATAGGTCTCCTTGCCATGAGCATTTTGAACTTTGAATCCACAAAAATGGTTAAGTATACTGAAAGTTATGTTGAATTGAAATCTGGCATGTGATTATGTTTTGTTTGATGCTTCTTTGTTGGTTCAAATTGATGCTGATAATTGTTGGATTTGTGATGCATGATGCCTGCTGAGTCCATTGATATGTTGTTTTGCCATTTCTGGAAAATAATTTCGCATGATGATGATGAACATGAAGATGAAATACTGTAGCTTGCATAAACCCTAAACATTTTCCAGATTTTCTTTAAATCATGTTTGGTCTTTGCTTTGGAATGATGTTGCATGAATATCACTGTTTCATTGCCATGCTGTTTGTGCAATTCTGGGTGAAATTCGTTTTTTATGATGATGAACATGAAGATGAAATGCTGTAGCTTGTACAAACCCTAAGCCGTTCCCAGATTTTCTATTTTTCTGCATCGTGTTTTTGGCTGTTGATTGCATGCCACTGTCTCATTGCCTTGCCCTGTCGCCAGTTGCCACCTCACCGAGCCATGCGCAGCATTTAATCTAAATTGTCTCATATTTACAAGTATGCCCCCGTGCCCCATTTGACCATTACACCATGTTGTATTTCATTTCTTTTTTTTTAAATATTCATTTCATTTTGTACTCATCTTACAAAATTCATAACATCTTCAATTCAAATCCAAATTTCATGAAAATTTTTGCATCATACTCATATGAATCTCTATTATTTTATCATGATTTTTGCTGAATTTTTGCATGGTCGAATTTTAAATGGTATTAGGTTTTGTGACATGTATGCATATTTTGTACCCTTTGCCAAAACCTTTGTGAAATAGTCATGCATTATCCAATTGATCTTAAATTTTTTGTGCACAAACTAGACTCATCCATGGTTATTTTGATGTAGAGTTCATGATTTTATTTTATCTGGTTGTTAAGTTATGAATTTTTGAAGTAGGGTGTGACAATGTGTGTCACACCATTGACATGCAACTTCATGATTTTTTTATGCCATGCTTCCTGACCTCCAATTAATGTGAATTTTTGCATGAACCTACTTGTGTATGTCTAGTTTATGTGTGAATTTTCTTGGAATTATTTGAGCTATTTCCTAATTGTTTGAGATTTTTCTCCCCTGTCTAGTCAAATGTCGACTTTGTGTGATACATGTTGCCATTTCCTTTGTGAAATTCTCATACTTTATTGGATGAACTTGAAATTTTACATGTGATTACTAGACATCCTAAGCTTTGCCATGGTTTTAGTCCCATTCATTTATCTTATGCCATCTCTGATTTATGATTTTTCTAAGTTGATGCTGTAGCTTTCCCCAGCAGAGTCGCCACTTTTCTGTAGCGGTGTATTCGTCGCTATATGATCTATCGATTAAATCATAAGCAAGAGATACAATGATTTTCGAGTCGCCACCGCACTTTTATTTATCCAAAGGACTGGCTAAAAAGCGAACAAAAGCCTAAGAAGTTTTACACGTAGAAAACTAATAAAAAGATCAGAGATTCTGGGTAAGGGGTAAATTACGCAATGGGAAGGTGTTAGGCACCCACTACGTCCTAGGTACTCCTAGGGAGCCCTTTTCACACTTGTTGTATAATATTGTTATTTGTTATGACATAAAGATTGTGCAAACATGATTGGGATGATGAGAAAAGAATGTACAATTTAGTTATTTTTGTGTTCGAACGGATGAACCCGCTGCCTACGTACCTTCCATCAAAGGTAAGGATCAAAACGCCGTAGTTCGGCTAAAAGATTTCCAAAAGTTGGTGGATTCAGTTTTAAACACAAGCACTGAGGCTTTTCATTATCAATGGGAGAACACTCGACCAAAAACAACATCCACCATGCGAGGATAGCTTCGACGTACTAGAGGGGTTAGCCCTGTTTTCAGTACGGAAGTCTTACTGTCGACTCACTAAGGATAGGCAAGATTTACATCAACCACAAAGATAATTGAAACCTATGGCTAATGCATGAAAAGATTAACAATGGACAAAGCCAAAACAAGTGAATGGGTGAAGTTAATGGATTGTGATTATGAAAATGAAGTCAAAGTATGATTAAGATTGATTTGAAGAAGTATTATGAAAATGAGTTTGAAAAAAGTCAAGGACTTGGGTCCAGGTTTTTAGTTTGAAAACATGAAGATGTTTGCACAATAACTATGTCAAGTTGAAATCAAAGTGTGAAAAGGTTTAGGACATAATGAGGATGAATGGATGAAGATGGATTGTAAAACTTCTTAGAAGGTTCACTTCTTGAAATCATATGGGAGATGATTCAAGTGTGTCCTTTGGAATAGCAATTAATAGTAACAAACAAAAGAAAAGCGGATACCGGATGCCAATCACTGGGCTTATACCAATCTCCTAAAATAAAACTGGATATCAGATGCCACTCAATGGTCTTACACTAATCTCCTCAAGCAAAGAAATAAAAGGTGGATACCGGATACCAATAGATGGATTTACACCAATCTCCTAAAATAAAACTGGATATCAGATGCCACTCAATGGTCTTACACTAATCTCCTCAAAAGAAAAACAAAGATGAGAAATGGAAGTCAACTGCCAATCTATCTGGACTTAGGTTAACTCCACATATGATCACAGGAATACCAATGCCACATCATAGGGACTTACAATGGATCCTCACATACAAACAGACCAAACAAACTATGATCACAGGACAACAGATGCCAACTTACAGGGACTTATAACTGTATCCTCACGTACAAATCAAACAGATCAAATTATGATCACAGGAAAACAGATGCCAACTTACAGGGACTTATAACTGTATCCTCACATACAAACAGATAAAACAAATTATGATCACAGGACAACAGATGCCAACTTACAGGGACTTATAACTGTATCCTCACAACAAAAAGACCAAGCAACAGAAGATATGAGTGACCAATGAGGTCTTACACTCTATCCTTCCATATCCTAGGAGCAAATGCCAAAGCAATGGACTTACAATTGTCCTCAATGGGTAAGCAATAATGATAGCATCACAAAGACAAATGAGATGATCATGCATTAATGGCAATTGATGATGATGATAAATGCATAACCTACAAGCAAGCAAGTGCATATGAAGCAATCAATCAATCAAGGAATATCAAACAGCACACTCTATAGCCAAACAAGGAGGCTCACACAAGAGGGTTTGACTTTGAAAGTCCACTGTAATGGGTAAGTGTCGCTCTTAACCTTGCCATTGAGAGGCTAAGGTGAAGCAGATGAAAGGAGATGAGGGGTGTGCCTCATTGCTTCTATCCCTAATCAGGGAGAGCATTTAAGAAAGTGTGGGAGCTCAGAAAGATGGAGCTCTTTCCACATTATTGACTCGATAGATCTTGGTTTTTTATCTCAATGCTACAACCATGTAATGGGAGCAAAGAGAGGACACACTGAATAGTGGGGGATAGATTGCTTATCCCTACCTTCCACCAATTGCCTCAAATGAGGACTTTTCCTGCTTGGGACAATTTTAAACACACACAGGCATTGCCTCTTAAGGAGGACTTCAGACAGTTTGCCCGGTCAAATAACAGACCGGGTCTCCAGACTACATGAAGAAGAAGTAATTATACCTCAAAGCAAATTGCTAAATAGCAAAGCAAGCAAGTTCAAAGAACTTTAGGCAACTAAAGTACCTGAAAAAGTCAAACTTATTAGTAAACAAATCAACAGTTCAAACCAAAAGAAATGGATAAACAACAGTCAACCATAAACAGAGGTGCCAAGGCACAAAGCCAAACTCATATGAGTCACACCTACAAAACAAGGGTTAGCACAATATATAATCCAACTCAATCAAATTTGAATGATCTTTGAGGCATTGGTGCTTAACCTGAAACAATAGCTCAATGGTAAGCTCAAAAGACCACTAGGACTAGCCTAGGGTCAAAGATGAAAGAAAAAGTCAAAACAGCAAGGAAAAGTCAACCAAAGTCAAGGTCAAACATTTAGTAAGCAATCACAATTGGACTCACAACCAAATCATGCATCATTGTCATTTCATACACAAAAGGATGCAAAGCATGGCAAAGGAAAGCATATAGAAGTCAACAGCAAGACTTCATTCAAAAGTCAACCCAAACAAATCTCAAAAATTATCAAATAAATCACATTCAATCCTAACATCTAGCATGGCAAGCATGTCAAATTTCATTGCATTTGGATGAGAGGAAGGCAGTCAATTAAAATCAAGAAGTCAAACCAAATTCAAGCATGCACAATGAAGGTCAACAAACATGGGTCAACTTCAAAAAATCATATCAAATTGAAAACAGATGAGAAATGAGTGAGATTAACACCAATGCAAAGCTCAAGATGTCTAGTATGCATATATGAAATTTCATGATCATACAATAAGATATGAGAATTTCACAAAAGATTTGGCATCATGTGTCATGTAAAGTCAACAATGGACTAGGCAGGGAAGAAAATTCACAATCAAATGGAAAACAGCATGATTAAATCCCAGAAAATTCATACACAAACTAGACATGTAATAGATCATTCATGAAAAATTTCAAGTTGTTTGGAGGCCAGGAGACATGTGAACAAAAATCAAGAAAATGCACATCATTGGTGTGACACAAATTGTCACACCCTAGTTCAAAAATTCATATCTAGCAAACCACAAATGGGAAATGCATAAACTCTACATCAAAACAAAGATAAATGTGTCTAGTTTCACCACAAAAAATTTCAGGGGCAATGGATACATCATGAGTATTTCACAATTGAAATGGCAAAGGGTGTCAAATATGCATACTTGTTAGGAAACCAATTACCAATTAAAATCCAGCCAACCAAAAATTAATTAAAAATCATAATCAAATACTAGACATCCATGTGAAGATGATGGAAAAAATTTCATGAATTTTGGCTTTAAATTGAGCAAGAAATGAATTGTGGAAGATGAGGAATAAATTGGATGAACATGAGTACATAGCATAGAACAAAGGTCAAGCAAATGGTCAACGCATGGCATTATTGTAAATATCCCTCTCATTTAATAAAACGCACAGCATAAAGGGGACACACGAAATGTTCTCATTGGTTAAAACCAATGGAACAGTGCTTATGCAGAACAACAGCAACAACAGCCAAACGTATGCATAAATTCTGGGTTCACACGCAGTTTAGGGTTTGGCCAACAATGCAACATCAGCTTCATCATCATGTAATCATTATAAACAACATCAAGCAAACAGCATGGCATTGGCAAACAGCATCATGCAACTTTAAGCAACAAAACCAAACACGATGGAAAAAATCTGGAAGGCAGCTAGGGTTTCAACAGGATATTCATCATCTTCATCAAAATCATTAAGAACAATCATGCCCAGGAAATGAAAACAAGCATATCAAATGATTCAGCAAACCACATACATTAATAATCCCAACATCATTTTCCTTAAAACACACTAACCATCATGCATCGAAGACAAATACACCCACGCATCAGATTTCAAATCCAAACATCTTACAGCATACTCAACCATTTCAAACCATTTAAAGTTCATTAAAATCAGCACAACACAAGCTACCTAAAACATGGCATGGCATAGAGAATGAAGAGATCGAGATTTTTACT
The DNA here is from genome assembly GCF_024323335.1 of Lathyrus oleraceus. Taxonomy (NCBI): domain Eukaryota; kingdom Viridiplantae; phylum Streptophyta; class Magnoliopsida; order Fabales; family Fabaceae; genus Lathyrus; species Lathyrus oleraceus. The sequence goes on along the minus strand of NC_066580.1, from coordinate 69,674,328 downwards.
TGGTTATGAAGAAATGGAGGAAGCAGTGGTGTTTTGAGGTTGTTGTGCTCGAACAGATGCAGGTCCAAGTTTGTAATGGTGAGTGTTTGAAGCAGCTTGGCTCGAACAGCTCAAATCCAACTCGAATTCACAACTGCCATGGTTTATGCTTGAAGAAAACAGAGTTTGAAGATGAAGTTCCAGCTGGTAAATGATGTTGCAAAAAGCTTCTAAATGTTGTGCAAATGAAGAAAACAATGAAGAGGATTCGTGTGTTTTGAAGCTTTTGGCAGAAAAAATGCAAAGTGGAAAAATGCAAGAATGAGAGAATGTGAGTTTCTGTCGTGTGGCTGCAGTCTCTCTAGGGTTGTTTGTGCAGAAAAGAAGCTTTTATTGGTCTGTTTAGAGTTGGTTTAGGGAATGGTAAGCTTTGCTTATGTTTAATGACATGATTTGCAATTTTTGCTAAACTTGCATAAGTGGAAAATGGAGGTGTATGTGCTGGTCGAATGGGCTGGGTACAGGCTGTAAATGGCCTTCACAATTGCTGTTTGTGGTCTGTTCATGAATTGGTTAACATGATTTGCTTATTTCAAACCAATTGCAAGAAATGCCAAATGTGCACCTTGGTCCAAAATGATGGTATAATGGTGGTATGTGCATGAGTTAGGGCTTGGAACAAGTTTCAAATGTCATTCTAAACATTTCCCAATTGGCCAAAGTGTGAAAAAGTGTTTAAATCAAAAAGTCAATGGTTGGTCAAACTTGATTTTAAATGAAATAGGTCCAAAAATGCCATTTTGATTGGCAAGGTTTTGGTGGATGAAATTTATATTTTTGGAAAGAGGAGGAAAAATGTGGTTTGTAGGAAAAAACCCCACCAAATTTGGCCTTATGGTTCATGAGTTATGGCTCTTTGAAGTTCACAAATTTTTGAAATCGAATTGATCATATCTTGACAACCACACATGGGATTTGAGAGTTCTTGGACTTTTTGAAAATGGGAGAACAAGATCTTCAACTTTCATGTTGGGAAAAATTCATTTGAAGCTTGTATCATGATGTAAGTTTAAGATCAAGAAGTTTCCATTTTTGGCAGTTGAAATTACAGATCCACTTTCTATTTCTGGAAATTTTCTGTTTGACTTGATTTTCTTCCATGATGAGGTTGGGCATGATATATGAGGCTTATACAAGCATGAATGAGCTCCTTCAAATCAATTCTATCCATCAGATCACTGATTAAATCCACAGTTGACCAAGTTTGACTTTTCTAGGGTTTTGGATGATTGAACCACTTCTGATGAATTCCAAACCCTAATTCCTTGAGAACTTGATTTCAAATGATGTCCCAAGTTGTATGAACTCTTGATTATTGATCATGGTGCCCAAATTCTGCAAGAATGGCCACCATCCATTGCTTTGACTGACTGTCGACTGACTTTGACCTAATTGCTGATGATTGCTTCAACTGCAAGCAACAAGGTTAAACTGACAATATTTTTGTACTTTTTGGTTAGTAAACATATGAAAGGCAAAGAATATACAAATGCAAAGTATGCTTGGTGATCAAGAAACAAACCCACAAGGCAACCTACCCACTAGGAGGGAAGCTAAGGCATGCAATGATCCTTGAGGCCATGATATGATATGATATGGGCCATGAGGGATCTTAGGGCCAAAATTGGGGTCTTACAGATGCCCCTATTTAAGGTCATTCTAGCCGGAGAAGTGAAGTTTAGAAATCTTCATCTCGACGCGGTAGAATGGGCTTAAATAACAGTAATGAGACCAATTTTGGTCCCTAAGAGACCTCATGATGCAAATGTATGCATGCAAAAGACATAAATTCTGTGGGGAATATGATTCACACAGAAGAAAAGACGATCCATCAGAGTAGTACACTCACCAGGAACAGAGACTCTAACACAGACTCTAGTTGGGGATAAACAAAACTGACATAACGTGAACAAGACACGACTCTGATTAGGAAATAACGGAAAACAGACTGGAGAACTCACTGGGGAGTGAAGGACTCACACTGGGGAAAAGAAAATTCCAAAGGAAAATAAATCCATTGGAAAGACACAAGCTGACTCCTGGGGAGAAGCGACAAAGAAATGAGATGTTACCGGGCATAAGGGTAACAAAACAGGAAAATCTGACTCCACAGGGGGACCGAGGTCATAATAGGGAGCAGAAAGGAGGGAACACCAAGGATACCGGTTACTGGGTATATAATAGGTGACCGACCAAAGCGTGAACTGGATTTCACTTCCAAAACACTCATCATCCTGAAGAGAGCTAGAAAAGCAAACTTGTTTATAGGATGGATATTCAATTCCACAAGGAAAATGAATCTTACTCTGAGGGGAAAACAATCAAAAGATTGACTCAAGAGCGTACGAGATATAATATCCATTACCGTCAGAACGTGGATAGAATACTCAGATGAGACATATTATTCATTACCGGCAGACCGGGAATAATATACTCGAAAGGAAAATTATCCTGAACCGGTTACTGGGTTGTTTATAGGATAAAAATCCGAAAACGTGAATTGGTTTTCACTTCCAAAACACTCATCATCCGAAAGGAGGGCTTGAAAAAAGCAAATCGACTTACAGGATGGACATTCAAATCCACAACGGGAAAACGAATCTTACTCAACTGGGGACACAAACCCAAAGAGTGCATGAGATATAATATCCATTACCGGCAGACCGTGGATAAGATACTCGCATGAGATATATTATCTATTACCGTCAGAACGTAGATAATAAACTCGCATGGTAAGAAACACCAGGGATACCGGTTACTGGGTATATAATAGGTGATCTACCGAAAACGTGAATTGGTTTTCACTTCCAAAACACTTATCATCCAAAACACAAACTGGTTAAAGGATGGATATTCGATTCTACAAAGAATACGAATCTTGCTCAGTTGGGGAAAATCAACAAAGGATTCCAACTAAAGAGCGCATGAGATATATTATTCATTACCGGCAGACCGTGAATAATACACTCGAAAGGAAAAGACACCAGAGATACCGGTTACTGGGTATATAATAGGTGACTAACCAAAAAGAGAGACAATCGATACCAAGCATCCGGGTAAACGAAAGACAACTCAAAGGATAAATTGCAAGCATCCGGCAATTATCCGACAACAAAGAAATATTCGACTCCGCAAAGGGAAATAACGAATCTTACTCGACTGGGGAAACCCAAAAGGCTTCGACTGAAGAGTGCATGAGATATATTATTCATTACCGGCAGACCGTGAATAATATACTCGCATGGAAGATTATCCGCAACCGGTTACTGGGTTAACAAAGGATAAAATCAACCGAAAAGAAAGGCATCGGGATACCAAACTAGGTATATAATGATAACCAATCAAAAGGGAGCAACAGACATTACCAACAAAAGGGTAAATGAAAGGCGATCTGCTGAGGATAAATTGCAAGCATCCGGCAATTATCGACAGAAGACTAGCTGGGGATGCACTGGTAAACAACCAATGATCCGGGGAACAAATCACTAGCATACGGTGAAAGGACCCACTGGGGATAAAATTGCTAGCATACGGCAATTATCCACAAAAGACTTGCTAGGGATATAAGTGCTGATCTGAGCAACTTATACAAGCAAAGGAAAATCAACATCAAAGACTAGATGAAGATAACCACAAAATTAGGGTTTACATCTACCGAATACGGGGTAGAAGACCAAAAACTCCGCGTGGGGATAGAACAAATCACAAATCCGCACGGGAAACCAAAATAGGGTTTATAACAAACCACAAACTGCTGAAGAGCAGAAAAATAGGATTTACAACTACCGGGTAGTAGGTAGAAAACCAAAACTCTGGCTGGAGAATAAAAAGGTGTATAACCACAAATTCTGTCAAGAAAGCCAGGAAAATAGGACTTACAACTACCGGTTATGAGGGTAGAGGCCCAAAAACATTCCGCTGGGGAACAACCCACTGGGAAGCACAAGACATTTGACAAATAGCCAATTCGGGAATGATCCGAAAAGACAGACTGAATAAAGACACGCCCTAATGAGGATGTAACTCAAATAGGAAAATCCATCCCAATATATGTGTTGGGGAGGAAACGGAAGAAACCGTCATCCACGAGGATATATCTCAGTGGGGAACTGCAGAAGGAAAGACAAACTTTTTCTGCTTATGGGCTTGACTCTATATGGAGAGATTTATAACACCCGACATCTGCTTGGGGAGATCTGTAAAGAGATCTATATTACCATAGCAGGAGACACGACAAACAAAAGATATATGGCAAGAAATGCAACATGAATATCTGAATGTTTATGAATATGCATGAATATGCGTGATTGATGTTTGATGAATGCTGACAAAACAGACAGTTCTAACACAAACAGGTCCAGGAACCAAACGCCCGGTATTATACTTCCAGGGGAAAAACCAACTGGAAAGCCAATCTGCGGAGATCTACATGCTGTAAAGCAAAGATCTGCAAGTACTGCTGAAGAAGCAGAGAATCGGAGATATCAGGAAACAAACCAATCAGGGTACAGAAAGTCACAACAGGCAAAGCAGCCACCAAGACGAATCTGTAGGGGAACAAGAGAAATCCCAAAGTATATCTGCAAGGGATCCCAGTGTTAACTGAGAAACAAAGGTGCATTGCACGAACTGCTGTAGAAGCAAATCCACATAACTCCACTGGGGAACAACCCGCTGAGGGAGAATGATATCATCCAAATAGAATCTAACTGCATAAGCAACTCTACTGGGGAAAACTGTCGGCTACTCTCTTGGGAACAAACCACTGAGGGAGGACAGATCAAACAAGTAGATTCTGCGACGAACCACTCCACTTGGGGAGAATACACAGCAAACTGATCACAACACGTAGATTCTGCAATATAAGCCACTCTACTGAGGATCACAAACGGTCAGGAAATCAAATCCGTTCACTGGAGGCTGAAGCCATCATCCGACCAATACTGGGGATTGAAGGAGTATTCAACAGGCGAAACTGCCACAACAAACACTCTGCAAACTAAGCTGAGGAAAAGATGGTTGCAAAACACTGGGATGTCAACCCGAATCAACCGCTGAGTAGGAAAATAAATCCTACTCTGCTGAAGAGAACAACTCTGATGGAGAGATAGCAACAATTCCACAGACGATTTTGCCGGGGAAAGGGTAAGTACCGGGTACCAAACCACTGACTTACCGTGTCTTGAAAAGAAAACAAACGTGCTAAGGAAACAGACAAATCCTGCTGGCACACTGCATGGGGAAAAGTGGTAACAACTCCACTTGCAACTCTGATAGGGAATATCAACAAACATCTCTACTCGCGACCCTGGTGGGGATGTTAATAACAGCTCTACTCGCGACTCCGAGGGGAGTATCAATCAATCAGTTATACTCATGACTGCGCTGAGGAGACAAATAAAGTCTGGGGCATACGACCCACTGGAGAAAGTAACGGGGCACCAGGATGACAAGCCATCAATCGCCGAAACTTCTCAAGAAAACACCCATGCTAGGGGAGAACTGCTGCTGGAGAAAAACGAAGTCTTCAACAACACTCTGCTTGCGACTGTACTGGGGAACAACCCCAACAACAACTCTGTCTGAGGAACAACCTCAACAAAGATCTGAAGAAAGAAGATACAACCAAATCAGGAATATGAACAAATGTCTTACCTGTTGGAAATCATGCCACCCTCGGGAGAGCACTGAGATATTCTTGAGTATCCTTTCAATCTTGTGGATGTTCACTTTGTTTAAAACAAAAATTTTGAAAAATTTGATTTGTTTAAAACAATGACATCTTATCAATTTAAAACATGCAAAACATTTGTTGAATTGAAACAAATAAGAGTGCAAATAATTGGATAAAAAGCTCAAATTGATTTGATGGAATGGTAGCCTGCAAATGGCAAGACTCCATAGATCTGTACAAATTTGAAATCAGTGATATATATTGGAAGAGGGCTACATTGAACATAATGATCCTTTCTCTACCAATTTGAATCTCGATGTATCCGAAGCTTCGGTTGATGACGAATCGAGAATCTTCTGACAAAATGACGACTGAGGAACCAGAAAGTCTTGTCAGGATGCAGTTACTTTGCCAAATCCCTAATTTTTGCCTAGATTGCCCCAGAGTGAGGTACTCAATCTAGCGGGATGCAAATATTCTTCTTTTTTTCAGTCTCTAATTTTTGCCTGGATTACCTTTGCGGGTTCTCCACCGAGACGCTCATTTTTGCCTAAGCCGCCCTTTCGGGTTTTCAACTTAGCGAGCTATTCTGTTTTTTTCATTTGCATATACTTTTTTTTTAGGCAAAGTATCTCTTGACTGCATCTGAATTCACAGGACGAGTGAAATCCTCCCCATCCATTGTTGTAAGCATCAAAGCACCGCCTGAAAAGGCTCTCTTAACAACATATGGACCCTCGTAGTTTGGAGTCCACTTGCCCCTGGAATCGGGCGCGAAAGACAAAACTTTCTTGAGCACGAGGTCACCTTCTCGGAACACACGAGGCTTGACCTTCTTGTCGAATGCTTTCTTCATTCTCTGCTGATATAACTGACCATGACACATGGCAGTCAATCGCTTCTCTTCGATCAAATTCAGTTGGTCGTAACGACTCTGAATCCATTCAGCATCAGTCAACTAGGGACTTGAGGGTATAATTTTCTTTTTTCTTTTGAAAAGATTTTTGAAAAAATTTTTGCTGATTTTTGATTTTTTCATCTTTTTCACCCTCTTTTTCTCTTTTTTCTTTGATTGATTTTTTTGATTTTTTTTTTTTTTTTTATTGCATCTGCAATGCCCCAGTTTGACTGTTTTGCTGATTTTCATGATACAGCTGAATGAGCCTCTGTTGTGCTCAAGAGGGCGGGTAATCTCATCAGGAATCCCCTTCAACATCATCTTCCTCTGCCTCAGATACAAGGACTTCAAGATTGGGAGATGGCGTTGGATCATTATGTTCAATGGGTTTAGAAATCCCTGCATAATGATTTTGGTTAAAGAAAAGCTTTAGAATTTAGACAAGCAAATCATTATGCAGATGAAAAACGTTTGCTTTTATTTTTGTTTGTTTTTTGTGATCACTGATTTCATGCAAAAGCAAAAAGTGAAAACAAATGGAAAAACAAATGTTTGACAATGCATTAATTGAATGAAAACATCATTGTATTAAATGCTGCCAACAATGTCATCACTTCTCCTTTTGGCATGGGAGAAGGGTTTTAAACAAAATGAACAAATCACGCTGACTTATGAATGACCGTAGGAACATCCACAGCGACCCGATTGTGGCAGACACCACCAGGTATGATGAAATTGTTCAGACCTTCTGCATATTCTTCAAAGATAGCAGCAGCCTCTTCTTCAGGTTGATCAGCATGGATGAATCCTCCACTCGTGAACAGACTTTGCTCATTGAATGCCCCAGAACCATAGCCAATGCCAGCCCGGGATTGGTTAACCAGGAATAAATCCATTAAAAGCACTTGGTCTGGCAAATCTCTCTGAGTTCACAGCTCTAACTCAGGATGATCCATCAATCTGGCAGAGTTGGCTCTGGTATAATACCGGCAAAGTGCGTCTTCAAAATAAATGAAGATCGCAGGGTCAGACCACAGGACGGGAGACCGGAACAAAACACCTACTTATGCAAATGATGCATGAAGTGTTTATGCATATGCTTGTTTTTATTTCAAAGAAACTCAAGGGTTTTATTTGCAAACTTTGAAATATTTAAGCATTTTGATCATACATGAGAATATCTCATCAGATATATCAGGTGAAAAAAAAAAATTCCCGGTTTTTCATGTTTTGAAATTTTTTGCAAATAAACTCCTTTGAGTTCCTTGAAAATTTTCTCTTTTTCTGATGATATGAATGTAGATGAATGCATGAATGTATGAATGCAACAAACACACTCAAGGATCAAGCAAAGCACACCAAACAACGGTCGTGGGAAAGCTCTATGTATCCCTAATATCAATCATCCATTTTGGTGGATTTAGGTTTTCACCTTATCGACACCCAAGTTCCATTGATATTAACGGTACGTGAACCGGTTCAAACATCCCTAATATCAACCAGCCGCTTTGGTGGATCTTAGGTTTTACACCTGATCCGGGATCCATTGATATTAACAATGTTTGAACGACTCAACCACGAATCACGGGTTTGCTGAGAGTCACGAGCATGGAGTCTCGGTTAAGAACCACCCAAAGGGAGTGTACTAGGGTTTAAACCTGCCAGACATGTTCTATCAGAGGTTCCCATAATCATCGTTCCATCTTTCGAATATTATCGGAGGAACGAATACTCGTATTCCAAGAATATTCTCAAGAGAAACTCTTATGAGTGTAGTATCGCGTAACAATCGTATCAGAACTGACATCTGAACAACCTCCGCACTACGGTCCTAAAAATAGGCCAAGATGGGTTTGGTAAACTAAGGTCCTTGGCTTCTGCGGAACATGATTGAAAGAATAATGCCTAACCACAAATAACTTGTGTGACATTATTAATCCAACATGACCTCCACCAAGTGAATGGACTCGCAAGTCAACTGGCTAAGGAATACTCCACACCAGTCAACAAGACTATGCCATTCTCCTATCCTAGAGTGCACTCGAGTTCGGGTATAGAACTCATCTCACAGATCACCAAAGCAAGCAGCAATTGTATATCAAGCAATTCACACATTACAATCAATACAATCATCCCAAATTGTACAAAAATATGTCAATTAACAAATAATAATATATCACAACAAGGGTGAAAAGTAGGCAATACCACCAAGGATCGATAGGTTTCCCCAGTGGAGTCGCCACTTTTCTGTAGCTTTCCCCAGCAGAGTCGCCACTTTTCTGTAGCGGTGTATTCGTCGCTATATGATCTATCGATTAAATCATAAGCAAGAGATACAATGATTTTCGAGTCGCCACCGCACTTTTATTTATCCAAAGGACTGGCTAAAAAGCGAACAAAAGCCTAAGAAGTTTTACACGTAGAAAACTAATAAAAAGATCAGAGATTCTGGGTAAGGGGTAAATTACGCAATGGGAAGGTGTTAGGCACCCACTACGTCCTAGGTACTCCTAGGGAGCCCTTTTCACACTTGTTGTATAATATTGTTATTTGTTATGACATAAAGATTGTGCAAACATGATTGGGATGATGAGAAAAGAATGTACAATTTAGTTATTTTTGTGTTCGAACGGATGAACCCGCTGCCTACGTACCTTCCATCAAAGGTAAGGATCAAAACGCCGTAGTTCGGCTAAAAGATTTCCAAAAGTTGGTGGATTCAGTTTTAAACACAAGCACTGAGGCTTTTCATTATCAATGGGAGAACACTCGACCAAAAACAACATCCACCATGCGAGGATAGCTTCGACGTACTAGAGGGGTTAGCCCTGTTTTCAGTACGGAAGTCTTACTGTCGACTCACTAAGGATAGGCAAGATTTACATCAACCACAAAGATAATTGAAACCTATGGCTAATGCATGAAAAGATTAACAATGGACAAAGCCAAAACAAGTGAATGGGTGAAGTTAATGGATTGTGATTATGAAAATGAAGTCAAAGTATGATTAAGATTGATTTGAAGAAGTATTATGAAAATGAGTTTGAAAAAAGTCAAGGACTTGGGTCCAGGTTTTTAGTTTGAAAACATGAAGATGTTTGCACAATAACTATGTCAAGTTGAAATCAAAGTGTGAAAAGGTTTAGGACATAATGAGGATGAATGGATGAAGATGGATTGTAAAACTTCTTAGAAGGTTCACTTCTTGAAATCATATGGGAGATGATTCAAGTGTGTCCTTTGGAATAGCAATTAATAGTAACAAACAAAAGAAAAGCGGATACCGGATGCCAATCACTGGGCTTATACCAATCTCCTAAAATAAAACTGGATATCAGATGCCACTCAATGGTCTTACACTAATCTCCTCAAGCAAAGAAATAAAAGGTGGATACCGGATACCAATAGATGGATTTACACCAATCTCCTAAAATAAAACTGGATATCAGATGCCACTCAATGGTCTTACACTAATCTCCTCAAAAGAAAAACAAAGATGAGAAATGGAAGTCAACTGCCAATCTATCTGGACTTAGGTTAACTCCACATATGATCACAGGAATACCAATGCCACATCATAGGGACTTACAATGGATCCTCACATACAAACAGACCAAACAAACTATGATCACAGGACAACAGATGCCAACTTACAGGGACTTATAACTGTATCCTCACGTACAAATCAAACAGATCAAATTATGATCACAGGAAAACAGATGCCAACTTACAGGGACTTATAACTGTATCCTCACATACAAACAGATAAAACAAATTATGATCACAGGACAACAGATGCCAACTTACAGGGACTTATAACTGTATCCTCACAACAAAAAGACCAAGCAACAGAAGATATGAGTGACCAATGAGGTCTTACACTCTATCCTTCCATATCCTAGGAGCAAATGCCAAAGCAATGGACTTACAATTGTCCTCAATGGGTAAGCAATAATGATAGCATCACAAAGACAAATGAGATGATCATGCATTAATGGCAATTGATGATGATGATAAATGCATAACCTACAAGCAAGCAAGTGCATATGAAGCAATCAATCAATCAAGGAATATCAAACAGCACACTCTATAGCCAAACAAGGAGGCTCACACAAGAGGGTTTGACTTTGAAAGTCCACTGTAATGGGTAAGTGTCGCTCTTAACCTTGCCATTGAGAGGCTAAGGTGAAGCAGATGAAAGGAGATGAGGGGTGTGCCTCATTGCTTCTATCCCTAATCAGGGAGAGCATTTAAGAAAGTGTGGGAGCTCAGAAAGATGGAGCTCTTTCCACATTATTGACTCGATAGATCTTGGTTTTTTATCTCAATGCTACAACCATGTAATGGGAGCAAAGAGAGGACACACTGAATAGTGGGGGATAGATTGCTTATCCCTACCTTCCACCAATTGCCTCAAATGAGGACTTTTCCTGCTTGGGACAATTTTAAACACACACAGGCATTGCCTCTTAAGGAGGACTTCAGACAGTTTGCCCGGTCAAATAACAGACCGGGTCTCCAGACTACATGAAGAAGAAGTAATTATACCTCAAAGCAAATTGCTAAATAGCAAAGCAAGCAAGTTCAAAGAACTTTAGGCAACTAAAGTACCTGAAAAAGTCAAACTTATTAGTAAACAAATCAACAGTTCAAACCAAAAGAAATGGATAAACAACAGTCAACCATAAACAGAGGTGCCAAGGCACAAAGCCAAACTCATATGAGTCACACCTACAAAACAAGGGTTAGCACAATATATAATCCAACTCAATCAAATTTGAATGATCTTTGAGGCATTGGTGCTTAACCTGAAACAATAGCTCAATGGTAAGCTCAAAAGACCACTAGGACTAGCCTAGGGTCAAAGATGAAAGAAAAAGTCAAAACAGCAAGGAAAAGTCAACCAAAGTCAAGGTCAAACATTTAGTAAGCAATCACAATTGGACTCACAACCAAATCATGCATCATTGTCATTTCATACACAAAAGGATGCAAAGCATGGCAAAGGAAAGCATATAGAAGTCAACAGCAAGACTTCATTCAAAAGTCAACCCAAACAAATCTCAAAAATTATCAAATAAATCACATTCAATCCTAACATCTAGCATGGCAAGCATGTCAAATTTCATTGCATTTGGATGAGAGGAAGGCAGTCAATTAAAATCAAGAAGTCAAACCAAATTCAAGCATGCACAATGAAGGTCAACAAACATGGGTCAACTTCAAAAAATCATATCAAATTGAAAACAGATGAGAAATGAGTGAGATTAACACCAATGCAAAGCTCAAGATGTCTAGTATGCATATATGAAATTTCATGATCATACAATAAGATATGAGAATTTCACAAAAGATTTGGCATCATGTGTCATGTAAAGTCAACAATGGACTAGGCAGGGAAGAAAATTCACAATCAAATGGAAAACAGCATGATTAAATCCCAGAAAATTCATACACAAACTAGACATGTAAGAGATCATTCATGAAAAATTTCAAGTTGTTTGGAGGCCAGGAGACATGTGAACAAAAATCAAGAAAATGCACATCATTGGTGTGACACAAATTGTCACACCCTAGTTCAAAAATTCATATCTAGCAAACCACAAATGGGAAATGCATAAACTCTACATCAAAACAAAGATAAATGTGTCTAGTTTCACCACAAAAAATTTCAGGGGCAATGGATACATCATGAGTATTTCACAATTGAAATGGCAAAGGGTGTCAAATATGCATACTTGTTAGGAAACCAATTACCAATTAAAATCCAGCCAACCAAAAATTAATTAAAAATCATAATCAAATACTAGACATCCATGTTAAGATGATGGAAAAAATTTCATGAATTTTGGCTTTAAATTGAGCAAGAAATGAATTGTGGAAGATGAGGAATAAATTGGATGAACATGAGTACATAGCATAGAACAAAGGTCAAGCAAATGGTCAACGCATGGCATTATTGTAAATATCCCTCTCATTTAATAAAACGCACAGCATAAAGGGGACACACGAAATGTTCTCATTGGTTAAAACCAATGGAACAGTGCTTATGCAGAACAACAGCAACAACAGCCAAACGTATGCATAAATTCTGGGTTCACACGCAGTTTAGGGTTTGGCCAACAATGCAACATCAGCTTCATCATCATGTAATCATTATAAACAACATCAAGCAAACAGCATGGCATTGGCAAACAGCATCATGCAACTTTAAGCAACAAAACCAAACACGATGGAAAAAATCTGGAAGGCAGCTAGGGTTTCAACAGGATATTCATCATCTTCATCAAAATCATTAAGAACAATCATGCCCAGGAAATGAAAACAAGCATATCAAATGATTCAGCAAACCACATACATTAATAATCCCAGCATCATTTTCCTTAAAACACACTAACCATCATGCATCGAAGACAAATACACCCACGCATCAGATTTCAAATCCAAACATCTTACAGCATACTCAACCATTTCAAACCATTTAAAGTTCATTAAAATCAGCACAACACAAGCTACCTAAAACATGGCATGGCATAGAGAATGAAGAGATCGAGATTTTTACTTGGTTATGAAGAAATGGAGGAAGCAGTGGTGTTTTGAGGTTGTTGTGCTCGAACAGATGCAGGTCCAAGTTTGTAATGGTGAGTGTTTGAAGCAGCTTGGCTCGAACAGCTCAAATCCAACTCGAATTCACAACTGCCATGGTTTATGCTTGAAGAAAACAGAGTTTGAAGATGAAGTTCCAGCTGGTAAATGATGTTGCAAAAAGCTTCTAAATGTTGTGCAAATGAAGAAAACAATGAAGAGGATTCGTGTGTTTTGAAGCTTTTGGCAGAAAAAATGCAAAGTGGAAAAATGCAAGAATGAGAGAATGTGAGTTTCTGTCGTGTGGCTGCAGTCTCTCTAGGGTTGTTTGTGCAGAAAAGAAGCTTTTATTGGTCTGTTTAGAGTTGGTTTAGGGAATGGTAAGCTTTGCTTATGTTTAATGACATGATTTGCAATTTTTGCTAAACTTGCATAAGTGGAAAATGGAGGTGTATGTGCTGGTCGAATGGGCTGGGTACAGGCTGTAAATGGCCTTCACAATTGCTGTTTGTGGTCTGTTCATGAATTGGTTAACATGATTTGCTTATTTCAAACCAATTGCAAGAAATGCCAAATGTGCACCTTGGTCCAAAATGATGGTATAATGGTGGTATGTGCATGAGTTAGGGCTTGGAACAAGTTTCAAATGTCATTCTAAACATTTCCCAATTGGCCAAAGTGTGAAAAAGTGTTTAAATCAAAAAGTCAATGGTTGGTCAAACTTGATTTTAAATGAAATAGGTCCAAAAATGCCATTTTGATTGGCAAGGTTTTGGTGGATGAAATTTATATTTTTGGAAAGAGGAGGAAAAATGTGGTTTGTAGGAAAAAACCCCACCAAATTTGGCCTTATGGTTCATGAGTTATGGCTCTTTGAAGTTCACAAATTTTTGAAATCGAATTGATCATATCTTGACAACCACACATGGGATTTGAGAGTTCTTGGACTTTTTGAAAATGGGAGAACAAGATCTTCAACTTTCATGTTGGGCAAAAATTCATTTGAAGCTTGTATCATGATGTAAGTTTAAGATCAAGAAGTTTCCATTTTTGGCAGTTGAAATTACAGGTCCACTTTCTATTTCTGGAAATTTTCTGTTTGACTTGATTTTCTTCCATGATGAGGTTGGGCATGATATATGAGGCTTATACAAGCATGAATGAGCTCCTTCAAATCAATTCTATCCATCAGATCACTGATTAAATCCACAGTTGACCAAGTTTGACTTTTCTAGGGTTTTGGATGATTGAACCACTTCTGATGAATTCCAAACCCTAATTCCTTGAGAACTTGATTTCAAATGATGTCCCAAGTTGTATGAACTCTTGATTATTGATCATGGTGCCCAAATTCTGCAAGAATGGCCACCATCCATTGCTTTGACTGACTGTTGACTGACTTTGACCTAATTGCTGATGATTGCTTCAACTGCAAGCAACAAGGTTAAACTGACAATATTTTTATACTTTTTAGTTAGTAAACATATGAAAGGCAAAGAATATACAAATGCAAAGTATGCTTGGTGATCAAGAAACAAACCCACAAGGCAACCTACCCACTAGGAGGGAAGCTAAGGCATGCAATGATCCTTGAGGCCATGATATGATATGATATGGGCCATGAGGGATCTTAGGGCCAAAATTGGGGTCTTACAGATGCATGTTTGGTTGACTTCTTAGAGCATGTTCAAAATTGTTTTGACTTTCTGATTTTCATTTACTGCCTTCCACTTGTCCAAATAAAATGAAATTTTACATGCTTACCATGCTATGTGTTAGGATTGATCATGATTTATTTGATGATTTTTGGAATTGATTATGATTGGTTTTGAGTTAAGTCTTGCTGTTGACTTCTATGAGCTCTCATTTGCCATGCTTTGACTTCTTTTGCTTATGAAATGATGATGATGCATGATATGAACATGAAACCAATTGGGTTTGCTTCCTAAACGTTTGAATTTGATTTTGATTGGACATTGCTTGCTGTTTTGGCTTTCTCATTCATTTTTGACCCTAGGCTTGTCCTAGTGGTCCTGTGGCTTATGTTTGAGTTCATGTTTTCAGGTTAAGCTACAAATGCTTCAAAGAGATCACTACAATTTGATTGAGTTCATTTGATTATCATGAGCTAACCTCTTTGTTTTGTAGGTTGCTTGGCTCATATGCCTTGAGCTTTGTGCTTTGCACATTTGTCTGTCTGTTTTGACTGTTGATTCCTACTTCCTGTTGCTTTAACTTTTGAATTGTGTACTGATCTGTTTGACTATTTCAGGTACCATTAGTTGCTTAGTTCTTTGAACTTGCTTTGCTTTGCTTTAATAGCAACTTGCTTTGAGGTATATCCCTTAATCTTCATGTAGTCTGGAAGACCTGGCCTGTTACTTGGCCAGGCAACTGTCTGAAGTCCTCCTTAAGAGGCAATGTTTGTGAATGTTTAAATCTTGTCCTTGTACATAGTCAAAGACCTCCTAAGTGAAGAGGCAATTGGCAGAACCCAAGGGATAAGTGTCGCATCGCGCGAAAAACCGGCGGGAAAAGAAGAAACAACAGAGCCGCCACCGTGCGTTATTTATCCCAAAAGAGGGAAAGGAAACGCTCAGAGTAAACCTGGGAAAGAACATGGTCTCGCGACCAAAGAGAATGGGTTCGGGAGTCGGTTATGCGAAGGGAAGGTATTAGCACCCCTACGCATCCGTAGTACTCTACGGGATCCACGCACAAAAGAAAGGAAAATTGGTTGCTAAACACTGCTCAAATACTCACACACACTGGCTGAAAGAAACGCAAGAAACTGACTGAAACTGACTCGGCAGGATGTCGTATCCTGGGCCTACTTAGTCTATCAGGCATAGACATCAGAGTCGAAGTAGTTCGGACTGGGGAAACGACACATGCTCGCTAGGACATCGCATCCTATGCATACGTATCTTCTCGGACGAGAGAAGAATCAGAGCATTCGTAGCTCGGCTGACACGCACACAAACAAAACAAGACACAGGCAGGCAAACGTGGAGCCCGACTGCCAATCACTGGACTTATGTCAGCATCCGAACCTAAAACACACGCAAAGTGGCAAACGTGGAGCCCGACTGCCAATCACTGGACTTATGTCAGCATCCGAACCTAAAACACACGCAAAGAGGCAAACGTGGAGCCCAAATGCCAATCACTGGACTTACATTGACATCCGAACATAAACACACACACACACTGGAACCCAAATGCCAATCGATGGACTTACATCGGCTTCCAAGCACACAACGACACAACAGGTTGATAGGGAGTCGGGGACTCAGCCTATAACTGTCAAGCAACACACACAAAAAGAAAAAGGGCGCCCGGAGAGATCAGCTCAATCTCCTGCCTACATACTTCATCTGGTATGAAGATCAGGGCGATGTAGTTCCCCTACGCAGGGATAAGGATCTAGCCTAACCAGATAACAGAGGGAGACACAACTAGGGAGACTAAGACTCGAGCCTAGATGTTATCATGCAAATCATCCCTAAGTTAAGGTTTCTAGCTAAATGGCACAAGGGCCAACCTATCCTAAGCATGGCTCACACAGGAAGCAAGCCACACACACACTTAACTTGCACAGGAAGCAAGCCAAGCAAAACCTACTTGCACAGGAAGCAAGTCTAAACTGATCCTAACTTGCACAGGAAGCAAGTCAAACAATCCTATCTTGCACAGGAAGCAAGTCAAACAATCCTATCTTGCACAGGAAGCAAGTCAAACAATCCTACAAGCACAGATAGCACACGCTATACACAAACAAGTGGCTCAAACAAGGGTTAGGTTTTAGTCAAGGGGTCATATCAACCTCGACAAACAAACCTCTGGAACTGGGTGAATGTTGCTCTTAACCTTGCCATTGAGGGGCTAAGGTGAAGCAGATGAAAGGATGAAGTGAGGATGAGACCTCACAGCTCTTATCCCTGGCCTGGGAGAGCTCAAGACAAGAATGTGTGGGTTCAGAAAGTGGGAACCCTTCTACACATTTACAACTGACTCAACTGTACAATTGTACAAGATCTTGGGTTTGTATCTGCTATGCATCAACACAGTGGTGCGAGCAAGGCAGAGGACACACTGAATAGTGGGGGATAGATTGCATATCCCTACCTTCCACCAATTGCCTCTTCACTTAGGAGGACTTTGACTCTATGCAAGGACAAAAGTAAACAATCACAAACATTGCCTCTTAAGGAGGTCTTCAGACAGTTGCCTGGCCAAGTAACAGGCCAGGTCTTCCAGACTACATGAAGACAAAGAGACATACCTCAATGCAAATTGCTTATACAAGCAAAGCAAAGCAAAAAGTTCACGAGGAACTAAGCAACTAAAGCACCTGAAACAGTCAAGCAGATGTTAGTATGCAACTTCAAACAAAACAAACAGAAACAGACAACAACAGTCCATTAGAGGCACATGGATGTGCTAGGCGCAAGGCTTAGGGCATGTGAGCCAAGCCACCTACAAAACAAAGAGGTTAGACAACAATACTTGAGTAAGCTCAATCAAAAGAATTGGTCTTAATGGCCATTTGATGGTCAACCTGAAATCACAAACTCAAAGGTGAGTAGCAGGACCACTAGGGCAAGCCTAGGGTCAAAGATGAATGATAAAGTCAAAACAGCAAGGGTTAAGCATCCAAAATCATGTTCAAACAATTAGGAAACAAAACCAATTGGGCTCACATCTATATCAATCATTATCATCATTTCATGGACAAATCAGGTCAAGGTATGGCAAACAGAAGCTCCTAGAAGTCAACAGCAAGACTCAACTCAAAGCAATCTTAAACATTCCCAAAAATCACCAAATAAATCATGGTCAATCCTAACACATAGCATGGTAAGCATGTCAAATTTCATCCCATTTGGACAAGTTTAGGAGGTAGTCAATGAAAATCAGAAAGTCAAAGCACTTTCAAGCATGCACAAAGAAAGTCAACCAAACATGCATCAACTTAGAAAAATCATAAGTCAAGAATGGTGTATGATAAATGAATGGGATCAAAACCATGGCAAATATGAGGATGTCTAGTTATCACATGCAAAATTTCATGTCCATCCAATAAAGTATGAGAATTTCACAAATGAAATGGGAACATGTGTCACACAAAGTCAACATTTGACTAGGCAGGGAGGAAAAATCTCAAACAAATGGAAAATAGTTCAATTAAATCCAAGAAAATTCACAAGTCAACTAGACATACAAGAGTAGGCTCATGCAAAATTTCAATCCATTTGGAGGTCAAGAAGCAAGCAATAAAAATCATGAAGTTGGTCATCAATGGTGTGACACAAATTGTCACACCCTAATTCAAAAAATCATATCTCACAAACCACAAATGATAAACTCACAAACTTTATACCAAAATCACCATGAATGTGTCTAGCTGTAGCACCTCAAATTTGCACCTATCATTGTACATACATTTTCATATTAGGTCATAGCATATCATGGTCCATTGCATAGCATTTGCATTGTTCACAGTTGCCTCAAGAGCAAGCAATCAAATTTGCCCGAATGGATGAGAGCAACGGCTGTCAGACTTTCAGGGTAAACAGGGATTGAATACCAAGAACCGTAGAATTTGCACAATACAGGGATCCACCAATGGAAACGTCCACTGGGATTTGATATTTATTACTGGGTATTTTGTTTTGTTTTTTGTTTTCAAAGGGTATGGTCACATCCAGACATCGCAACGACGATGAATGGGAAAAGAAATCACAACTAGATGCCAACGGACAACTAGGAAAAACTCGACGTTTATTAAGACCAACGGAGAGGTAACCAGACATTAATGAATGACTGGGGGGGATACAACCATACGTCAACGGACGAAATGGGAAAAACTCAACGTTTACCAAGACCAACGGAGAGGTAAATCCACGTGGGGACAGGTACAACTAGACGTCATAGGGCGAATAGGAAAAGCTCGACGTTTGTCGACACCAACGGAGAGGAGGGATACTTCACTAGGGAAGAAGGACACAAACAAATCATCAACGGATGATCGGGAAAAACTCGACGTTTATCGAAACCAACGGAGAGGTAACTCTGCATGGAGAGGGGTACAACTAGACATCATCGGATAACTAGGAAAAACTCGACGTTTATCGACACCAACGGAGAGGAGGAAACTCTACTGGGGAGAGTGAACACAACCAAATCATCAACGGATGATTGGGAAAAACTCGACGTTTATCGAAACCAACGGAGAGGTAACTCTGCATGGAGAGGGGTACAACTAGACATCATCGGATAACTAGGAAAAACTCGACGTTTATCGACACCAACGGAGAGGAGGAAACTCTACTGGGGAGAGTGAACACAACCAAATCATCAACGGATGATTGGGAAAAACTCGACGTTTATCGAAACCAACGGAGAGGTAACTCTGCATGGAGAGGGGTACAACTAGACATCATCGGATAACTAGGAAAAACTCGACGTTTATCGTCACCAACGGAGAGGAGAAAACTCTACTGGGGAGAGTGAACACAACCAAATCATCAACGGATGATTGGGAAAAACTCGACGTTTATCGAAACCAACGGAGAGGAGGATACTTCTTCGGTCTGAATACCGGAAAATTGGCCTTGTGCCATGAGTACATCGACCTGATCGTCGGAAACTCCTTCGGTCTGAATACCGGAAAATTGGCCTTGTGCCATGAGTACATCGACCTGATCGTCGGAAACTCCTTCGGTCTGAGTACCGGAAAATTGGCCTTGTGCCATGAGTACATCGACCTGATCGTCGGAAACTCCTTCGGTCTGAATACCGGGAAATCATAAGTACATATTATCTATAGCCGTCAAAACGTAGATAATACACTCGCATGGAAGATTATCCATAACCGGGTTGTAGGTTGTTAAATGAATAATCGACCGAAAAGAAAGGCATCTGGGTACCAGACTAGGTATGCAAAGATGACCAATCAACAGGGGATAAAGCTGCTAACTCGGAGCAAGTATCCAAAAGGAAGGGGAAGACCCAATGGGGACAATACTGCTTGATCGAGGCAAGTATCCAGAGGGGAAAGAATATCAATATCACAAACCGGATACTGATAACTGCAAAGAGGGGATTACATCTACCGGTTAGTAGGTAGAAAACCACGGAAAAGTAAACAGTCATCGATAGGATGAGCACAAAGGGTTAACTCCAATCAAGGGGATGAGAGTGGGATTTTACAACTACCAACTAGTAGGTAGAAAACCACAAAGATAGGACTTACAACTACCGGTTTGTAGGTAGAGGCCAACAAATTCTGCTGAGGATGAAATGAATGAGTGCCGGTTAGTGAGCGACTATTCATTTATGCCCCAGGGCAGCACAAGAGATAGTCAACAAGAAGCCAATTTAGGATTGATCCAAAAAGGCAGACTGAATCAAGACTCATCCTAATGAGGAAAGAACTCCATAGGGAAAACCCATCCCATTAGGGAGGGAACATAAGCAACCGTCATCCACGAGGATGTATCTCAGTGGGGAAATGGCAGGAAAAGATTGACACTTTCTGCTTAAGGGGTAGACTCTACATGGAGAGATCAGACACACCCATATCTGCTTAAGGAAAAAAGACCCAAGCTGGCAAGACACTAACAATTGGGGAGTAACACTGCTGGGGATACCCACTCGACTGAGGAATCACTTGTTGGGAAAACACCAACCTCTCAACCATGCTGATGAACCCAATTCTGAAACCGATCCAGTGGCGCGATGCTAAACTCTTTCCAACAACCCAACCTCGGCTGGTCACCACGGCCTAGGGCTAATGGATATGCTTGCTATGTTGATGCATGAGTTTTTCCTTGTTTTACACAATGCCCCATGATCATGGAACTGCTATGCACTAATGATGCAATATGCTATGCTTATCTAAATGATGAATGCATAAACACACGTCTCCTTCAGAGACAACACCGGGGAATTCTAGGAACTGTGCTGGGGAATGGTAAATCGGCTTCACTGGGAGGAAGACTCAACCAATCTTCAGATAGGATAAACCCTGCTTTGGAGAACGTCTGTTACTCTGCTAGGGATAACCCACGCGATCCATGGGTAGAATCAACTCAGCTGGGGATGCAGATATCAGTCTACTACAGAAACCCGTCCAATCCACTGGTAGGATGAACTCTGCTGGAGAAATAAATGCTAATCCATTAGGGACGACCCAACCAATCCATATGTAGGAGAATCACTGCTGGAGATGTATTTCATGAGACCCGCTCCACTCGGGGAACTTGCTGAGGAAAAACCACACCATTCTGCTGAGGAGAACGATCCTAGTGGAGAGAACAACAACCGTAGCAGTGAGAGTAACAACTCTGTCGAGGATGATAACACGTCATATCATACTGGAGATGAATTCCCCAAACCTGCTTGGGATAAGCACTCACGGCCACACTGGAGATGATAGCATCACAAAACCAATTGTTGGGGGACACACCAACGGTCTACAGATAAACTCCACTGGGGTGCTCCCGAGGAAAATAACTGTCAGGCGCTCAGCGGGGATTCTCAACTGGGGAAATCTGCAAGCATAGGCCTGCTGGGGATAAACAATCCTTAGATCTGTTGGTGAAAGAAGGTACTGTCCACAGGTATCTCTGCAGGGGAAATAACTCTGATAGCTTCAATACTGGCTTGGGCTGGGGACGTGACAACCTTCAGGCTTGCTGAGGAGACAACGATCTCGAATCTGCCAGGGAGATCACACTCTCAATCCTCTGGGGAGATACAGCTTGTTTGACAAGGATGTCGGTCGACTCGTCGAACACTGGTATCCATCATCCACCCATAGTGTTGACCTTCCACTTTTAAGAACTCCCAGACTCTTCTGGACTTTTCTGCTCCATCATCTTGTATTCCCAACTCGGCCATACTTCACGGAGGTTGAACTCTTGGGATTCGTACATACTTTCCAATCATCAGACTTTGAAGAGTCTTCTTGATTAACTTTCCAGGATCGTCGTCGTGGTCCTTCACTGTCTTTTCACCGTTCAACTATCCCTTGCCCCTGGTTGGACTCTGAGGGGATCTCTTTGTCAAAAGGGTTCATATTACAACCGGCAAGTGAATGAAAATGTCTAACAACACCTGCACAAGAGATCGTCAGATAAAAACGTGCCCCAGGTATGCCCCAGGTGTTCTGATATTTCAACACTTAGGTCACTCAGACTTCCAAGTAAGATTTCCAGATTTCAATCTCACAAGCATGCATCAGAAGGGAACTCTATGTTTCAAAAGGCAAATATTCTTATCAAAATGAATAGATGTTTTCGTAATCAAAACAGTAATGACACAAAAACAAAATTTACTTGATCGAACACACGCTTTATTTGACTGGAATAAAAGATGGTTCACAATTGAGCAACACACAGGAAGCAAACCCTGGAAAGAGGTGATTGCACATAAAAGAAAAAAAAATCTATCCTAGTGGCAACGTGAAACTGCGATCTCATCGGGTTCCAACTCAGTTACACCTCATATGTCCTCAAGGCTTCCCGCACTTTCTGTCTTCTGAACGAGACGCTTCCGATCGGTCTTTGTCGGAGATTAGCCAAGTCATCAAGAGCACAAATGATCATGCTGGACGCAGTTGTTCGTTTCATTCCCTCTTTTGCCTGGACCGCCCTTTCGGGTTTCAGTCCACCGGGATACCCTTTTTTGCCCAAGTCGCCCTTGCGAGTTTTCAACTTGCCGGGTGTACATTTCTTTTCTTTTATTATCCCTAACTTTTGCCCGAACCTTTCTCTTTTTCTTGGTTCGCCGGGATGCCCATTTTTTGCCTGGACTCTTTATTCTTTTTTTTTGTCCAGCGGGTTTCTTTCACGAAGTATTTTCTAACTGCGTCCGCATTCACAGGGAATGGAAAATCGTCGTCATCCGTGGTCGTAAACAACAAGGTTCTGTCAGATGGGACCCTCTTGACCACGAACAGACATTCATAGCTGTTTGTCCATTTGCCCCATAATCGTCTTTGAGGAGGAAGGATCCTTTTCAACCAATTCTGCGAGGTCACGCTCCTTGGTTAACAACATGCTTCGTTCACTGGGTACAACTGCCCCATGCCAGGTAACTGTCAGCCCTTTCCTTCAGCTGGGCTCAACGTGTCATTCCGAGTCTTTATCCATTTAGTCTTCTCTGATTTCTCATATTCCTGTGAGGAAAACACTGCCCCAGGTAGACGCACATCCCTAGGTTCAATATCCAGGATACAGACTTTATGTTCAGCCACCATTGTTGGTGCAACCAACTGTGATCCGGGAAGCACTACCTTATTCACCTCGTCTCTTTCCCCCTCAGACATCGGAATCCGTTCGGATTCGGGGTCAGACCCCTCCTCCGGGATCAGTCACTCTCAATCTTTCGATTTGAGTACCTCGAGATGTCCTCATCAGGGACCTCAAACTTCCTTGGTTGATAACCTTTCCATGGGTTGTTACTAGCTTCTCAAACACATATCTGATCAGATCCGTTTTGGACATCCACAAAGTGGTATGAATCAGCATACACTGTCTCAGTCGGCGAGCAGCCTATGCCGAAGTACATCAAGTTTTTTCGAACAGTGAGTGTATTGTTTCACAGTCGATAAACTTTTTGCTTAGGTAAATTGCATACTCTTTTCGACAAGACTAGTCATGCTGACTCAATACGCACCTTGTAGACCCCTCGAGGGTTATCAAGTACCGGATTAACAGTTATTTCTTTCACTGAGGTATCGGAATCAGAGGTTCCTACGACTTACCCTTTTTTTTTTTTTTTTTTTTTTTTTTTTTTTTTTCCAGCAGGATCGACCTTGATTCCTCTGATTCGCTCACAACAAGCCTCGGTAGCTTGATGGACAACACTCCATAAGTGCACTGATTCAGACTTAAAAGTATGAGTTATCTCAACTGGTCAAACAACTTGCCCCAAGTCTACCGGATGCCCCTGTTCTGCTTGGGACTTTGCCATCATGTCATCAACATGGCATTTGCTTTCACGATGAATCATATCACGAAACAAAATCACCGTAGACCTCTGATACGTGGCACCGGCCTCATGTGACGGAACGACATCAACTCAGAACAAGAAGGTGCCCCTTGTGTGATGGACCTGGTTTACTTCATATCATCTGGCAACAATTCAATCTGGTCTTGGCCAAGAAGCCATCCATGAAGATAAACACTGAGACCTGAGCCATATGATCAACCAATACCTCATTGTGATGTACCGGGAATCCATCTTTCTGATTAGCTCTACTCGCATCTTGATAGTCTATTCACATCTTCTCTCTTTCTCATCCTTTGTCGGCCTCAGCTTTTGCTTTCTAACCTCGGTGGAGCTTGGAGTAACAATCTTGAATCGCTCCTCGTGCGGTTGAATCACCTTCTCCTCTTGTTTCAATGACCTGGCTAATTCCAGCAAATCCCAATCTTCTTCGTCTTTTTCTCTTGGCATGATAGCTTGGATTGTCGAAGTCATATAGAGGTGTAACCAAATCGTTATCGATGAGCTCAAGAGAATCACTTTTAAGGTCGGAACCAAATGAATCCAAAGGAAAGAGAATAAAAACATTGCCATTTCTATTTTATTTTTTTAAAACTGCAAAAAGTGAAAAACAGGGAACGCCGCTTTTAATTACAAAAAACATCCATTTATTACTGATGCAAAATGTTGCAAAATGAAACACATGAGGTGGCCCTTACAATGGACCAGTACGCTTCGGGCAAAACGTATGGCTTTCATGCAAACAAGATTAAAACACAGAAATACTACACTCCTGGATGAGTGAAAGTGGTGCTTTTGGAGGCCTTCCAGTTGCCTGGTACGCACGACTTTATCCACGCCTCAAGCTCGCGGTTGCTGTCAACATCTTCACCCACTGAACGGGCATGACCAGGATCCAACATTCCTGCACTGACGAAGGCGTACAGTGGACGACATCCTCTGTCTGGTCTAGACGACTCTAAATCCGGATGATAACCGACTCCAAACATGTCTGCTTTTGCCACGATGTCAATGATCCTTCCCCAGCCTTGGGTTTCTTGGTTCTTCACCACCCCCAGAGCTTGTTTATAAGAAGAAATGGACAGCTTCTTCTTTTTCTCGGCAGCAAGGGCGTTCTCTACCTGGATGGTTTCAACTGTCAGACCGGATGCTCTGCATCTTACATTATCCACTTCTACCTTCTTCATCCTCTGGGTTGTGTCCTTCATCAACACACACTCTTCTGTAGTGACGGTCACACAAGCATTATCAACAGCAGGGAAGGCTCCATCCCGTAGCAGAAGTTTTGGAACCACAGCCATAGGACCTTTTAGCTGACCCTCTTCAATCACTTCTATTCCTTTCTTGACCTTCTTCACCATCTTGACTTTTACAGGACCCTTTCTGGGCACAGGGTTGACATCCCCCTTCATAATCTGGGCCAAGTTAATGGTCTCGGAGTCCACCATGTCCTGGACGACATGCTTAAAAGCTCTACAGCCCTCAATGTTGTGTCCGGGTGCCCCAGAGTGAAACTCGCACTTGGCATTCTCATCATAGTTTGGTGGCCTCTTCTGCTGTTCTGTGGGAATCAATATCCTTGGCCGTACTAAAGCAAGATCCATCAACCTTTGGAACAGAAGGGCGTAAGTCACGGGTGGTTCCTCAAACTGACGATCCTCTTTCTTCTTCTTCACCTGGCTTTCAGCTCTCGGTGTCTTCTGTTGAGGTGACAGTTGTTGCTGTTGAGCAGGTGGATTACTGACAGGAGTGGTTACAGTGGCAGCATAAGGATGATAACGATCTTTGCTACGTTCTTTCTTTGCGGGCACACCAACTGGCTCAACCTTCTTCTTGAATGGACCACTGTCGGAGGGTTTCTCTGCTACAGTACCAGAAGGTTTGTTCACTTCGGAGGACGGAGCCTTCCCCTGGACTTTCTCCACTATCAGCCATTTCTCAATTCTTTCCAATCTCTCAGACATGGCTTTCTGCCCCGAGGCAAGCCCTTGCACAACACTGAACAACTCCCTCATCATCTCTTTCAGTTCAAGGACATCGGCGTTGAGAAGATCCATCAGCTTGAATTTGTTGACCCCCAGCAAGTTATCTGAACAGACGAGCTATGCGTTCCGGTTGAATATTGAAACCTACAAAACAGCAAACGGGTTAGTATGACTCACACATGCAATGTCTGTCCATACTAGGAACATTCAGTCCTCTTTTTTTTCTGGTTTCATTGAGACAGATAAAATTTCATCAACAACATTTTGACATCTGGATGTCTCTCAACCGGGGTTTTTAATTTAAAAATAATGGACCCTGAGTACGGACAGACATGAGTTGAATGCAGATGAATGCGAGATGATATGATGCAAATGCATGAATGCAGGCCCTTGTGCCACCAAGTCAACTGTAGACCCTCTGCTTTTCTGAACCAGTCAATTTGCGGGATCAAGTCACCATAAATCCAACTTGGGGGGGGGGGGTTCCGAAATAAACGGAACCGGAGATTATATCACTTATCTTTACAGGAACAACCACTAAACGGGTGACAAACGGATCCTCTGAACAAGTACTCTCAACTCAGCCCGGGGATCCGAAATAAACGGAACCCGCTGATAAACCATGGACAGAACTCTGGCGTCCCAGAAATAAATGCCCCATAATTCACGGTCACCATCAGTACCAAGAGTCACCAACAAATCACCAATCAATCAGCAACTGTACCTGTAATGATGAACCCTTCCCCATTCACGGGTGTAGTCTAGGCCAGGGTAAAGTCGAGAGAAACGCAGCATAAATAACCTTTCGCAGAACATCATCATATACACACCCAAAGTATGTAACGATAATGCCCCGCCAGGGTCTGAACTGCTCGTGATATCAATGTTCCGCTAAGTGGCGCCATACCACCCGCTTCCCATGAATCACTCTATTCCTAATCATCCTAGATTTTCACTCATGGTCTGGGTATTGGACCTTTTACCTCATAGAACTCCCACCCACATAGAGAAAAAACAGACAGCCAGCCAGTAATGAATAATGAATATGAATGCAAACATCAATGCACACAATCAATGCAAACAATAAATGTACATATATACAATGAATGCAATAAAATACAACAAGCAGAAAGCAACCAGAACCCTAATCCTAGAGAGCGCTAGGAGAGACTCGCTCAGGGAAGATGGACCAGCAGAGGTCAACTTCTCTATGTCCCCAGCAGAGTCGCCAGCTGTCGCATCGCGCGAAAAACCGGCGGGAAAAGAAGAAACAACAGAGCCGCCACCGTGCGTTATTTATCCCAAAAGAGGGAAAGGAAACGCTCAGAGTAAACCTGGGAAAGAACATGGTCTCGCGACCAAAGAGAATGGGTTCGGGAGTCGGTTATGCGAAGGGAAGGTATTAGCACCCCTACGCATCCGTAGTACTCTACGGGATCCACGCACAAAAGAAAGGAAAATTGGTTGCTAAACACTGCTCAAATACTCACACACACTGGCTGAAAGAAACGCAAGAAACTGACTGAAACTGACTCGGCAGGATGTCGCATCCTGGGCCTACTTAGTCTATCAGGCATAGACATCAGAGTCGAAGTAGTTCGGACTGGGGAAACGACACATGCTCGCTAGGACATCGCATCCTATGCATACGTATCTTCTCGGACGAGAGAAGAATCAGAGCATTCGTAGCTCGGCTGACACGCACACAAACAAAACAAGACACAGGCAGGCAAACGTGGAGCCCGACTGCCAATCACTGGACTTATGTCAGCATCCGAACCTAAAACACACGCAAAGTGGCAAACGTGGAGCCCGACTGCCAATCACTGGACTTATGTCAGCATCCGAACCTAAAACACACGCAAAGAGGCAAACGTGGAGCCCAAATGCCAATCACTGGACTTACATTGACATCCGAACATAAACACACACACACACTGGAACCCAAATGCCAATCGATGGACTTACATCGGCTTCCAAGCACACAACGACACAACAGGTTGATAGGGAGTCGGGGACTCAGCCTATAACTGTCAAGCAACACACACAAAAAGAAAAAGGGCGCCCGGAGAGATCAGCTCAATCTCCTGCCTACATACTTCATCTGGTATGAAGATCAGGGCGATGTAGTTCCCCTACGCAGGGATAAGGATCTAGCCTAACCAGATAACAGAGGGAGACACAACTAGGGAGACTAAGACTCGAGCCTAGATGTTATCATGCAAATCATCCCTAAGTTAAGGTTTCTAGCTAAATGGCACAAGGGCCAACCTATCCTAAGCATGGCTCACACAGGAAGCAAGCCACACACACACTTAACTTGCACAGGAAGCAAGCCAAGCAAAACCTACTTGCACAGGAAGCAAGTCTAAACTGATCCTAACTTGCACAGGAAGCAAGTCAAACAATCCTATCTTGCACAGGAAGCAAGTCAAACAATCCTATCTTGCACAGGAAGCAAGTCAAACAATCCTACAAGCACAGATAGCACACGCTATACACAAACAAGTGGCTCAAACAAGGGTTAGGTTTTAGTCAAGGGGTCATATCAACCTCGACAAACAAACCTCTGGAACTGGGTGAATGTTGCTCTTAACCTTGCCATTGAGGGGCTAAGGTGAAGCAGATGAAAGGATGAAGTGAGGATGAGACCTCACAGCTCTTATCCCTGGCCTGGGAGAGCTCAAGACAAGAATGTGTGGGTTCAGAAAGTGGGAACCCTTCTACACATTTACAACTGACTCAACTGTACAATTGTACAAGATCTTGGGTTTGTATCTGCTATGCATCAACACAGTGGTGCGAGCAAGGCAGAGGACACACTGAATAGTGGGGGATAGATTGCATATCCCTACCTTCCACCAATTGCCTCTTCACTTAGGAGGACTTTGACTCTATGCAAGGACAAAAGTAAACAATCACAAACATTGCCTCTTAAGGAGGTCTTCAGACAGTTGCCTGGCCAAGTAACAGGCCAGGTCTTCCAGACTACATGAAGACAAAGAGACATACCTCAATGCAAATTGCTTATACAAGCAAAGCAAAGCAAAAAGTTCACGAGGAACTAAGCAACTAAAGCACCTGAAACAGTCAAGCAGATGTTAGTATGCAACTTCAAACAAAACAAACAGAAACAGACAACAACAGTCCATTAGAGGCACATGGATGTGCTAGGCGCAAGGCTTAGGGCATGTGAGCCAAGCCACCTACAAAACAAAGAGGTTAGACAACAATACTTGAGTAAGCTCAATCAAAAGAATTGGTCTTAATGGCCATTTGATGGTCAACCTGAAATCACAAACTCAAAGGTGAGTAGCAGGACCACTAGGGCAAGCCTAGGGTCAAAGATGAATGATAAAGTCAAAACAGCAAGGGTTAAGCATCCAAAATCATGTTCAAACAATTAGGAAACAAAACCAATTGGGCTCACATCTATATCAATCATTATCATCATTTCATGGACAAATCAGGTCAAGGTATGGCAAACAGAAGCTCCTAGAAGTCAACAGCAAGACTCAACTCAAAGCAATCTTAAACATTCCCAAAAATCACCAAATAAATCATGGTCAATCCTAACACATAGCATGGTAAGCATGTCAAATTTCATCCCATTTGGACAAGTTTAGGAGGTAGTCAATGAAAATCAGAAAGTCAAAGCACTTTCAAGCATGCACAAAGAAAGTCAACCAAACATGCATCAACTTAGAAAAATCATAAGTCAAGAATGGTGTATGATAAATGAATGGGATTAAAACCATGGCAAAGATTAGGATGTCTAGTTATCACATGCAAAATTTCATGTCCATCCAATAAAGTATGAGAATTTCACAAATGAAATGGGAACATGTGTCACACAAAGTCAACATTTGACTAGGCAGGGAGGAAAAATCTCAAACAAATGGAAAATAGTTCAATTAAATCCAAGAAAATTCACAAGTCAACTAGACATACAAGAGTAGGCTCATGCAAAATTTCAATCCATTTGGAGGTCAAGAAGCAAGCAATAAAAATCATGAAGTTGGTCATCAATGGTGTGACACAAATTGTCACACCCTAATTCAAAAAATCATATCTCACAAACCACAAATGATAAACTCACAAACTTTATACCAAAATCACCATGAATGTGTCTAGTTTAAGCACAAAAAATTTGGGAGCCATTGGATAAAGTATCATCATTTCACAAATGTTTTGGCAAGATGTACAAAATTTGGTCACATGTCACAAACCCTAGCACCATTTAAAAACCACTCATCCAAAAATTCTGGAAAAATAATGATAAAAAAGTAGAGATCATGATGAACACAACACAAAAAATCCCATTGAATTTGGATCAAAAATGAGCAAGTTATGAATTTTGGAAGGTTGGTTATAAAAATGTGAAATAAATGAAGCAAGAATGGCATTTTTGTAATATTTGAATCCACTAATCAAAACACAGTCGTTTTGGGCATAAAATGAAATGTTTTGATTGGCTGGTGAAATGAAATGTTTTACACGTGAGAAAAGATGAAAAATCTGGGCAAGTTAGGAAATTAGGGTTTTAATGAACAGTGGACCATCTCCATCCCTCCCAAATCGTGATTTTCAATAGATGTCCAGAAATTGCAATTGGCTATACTATTGTGTTCATCACACAACGTACAACATGAGTCCAACATTGGTTTTCATTAAATCAAGCTAGGCAAAGAGAAATAAGTAAGACAAGTTTGGATCATTAATGTTCATTTCAAAATATCTCAACCATTACTTGACCATTCTTAAAACTACAACCATCCATGAAATCAGCATGAAAAGATCTACATTAAGCATGCATCAATTTGACAAAATAGGGAGGTTGAAAATTTACCAATTTTGAAGCAGAATGAGAAACAGTGGTTGTTTGGTCCTTCTAGCCTGGAACAGATGCTTTAGAACTTCCCCAATGATGAATGATGAAGGTTGTTTTGCTTGAGATGGCTTGTTTTGGCATCAATCTTGGACTGTCATGGCTGAGGCAAGGTTGAAGACAGTGGAGGAAAGGCTCCTACAGGTGGGGCAATGTGGTTCCAAAGAGTTCATGATGTTGCCTTGATGATGAATCAACGAAAGCCAGGCTTGGTTACTTGGAGTTTGGTTGACTGTTTTTGAAAAGTGCAAAATGTGTTTTTTGAGTGAATGAGAAACAAGGCTTTTTGGTTGATTATGTTGGCTGCTATTGATTTAGGATGATGCTTGAATGGTGGAAAATCACAATGCCAGGTTTTTTATTGGAAGTTTGGACTGTTTTAGGAGATGGCCAAAGGATGCAGTTTTTAGAATGAAGGATTTCTGTTGGTTTGTTGGTTGCAATGGATGCTGCCAGTAGGGTTTCAGAGTGATGAATGGATGGTTCAAACATAAATGCAAGGCTTGAGTTCTTTTGTGTTTGGACAGACTTTTTTTGAAAATGCAAGGCAAGGTGAGGTTTTAAAACACAAGGCTAGGTTCAGTTTGAATGTGGTTTTTTGGTGAGTGAGTTAACCAATTTTCTGCTGTCAAAATGTGTTTTCCATTAGTGTTTTGGTTTTATGAGTGGATGGTCAAAGCAATGCAAGGCTTGTGACTGCAATTTTTATGTTCAAAATGACAGAAAAAGGAGGTATCCAAAATCTGCTGTTGGCAGTTTTCTTGTGGTTTTGGAGCTTGACAGGTTTTGATAAAAATGCTAAAGTGAGGTTGGTTGTGTTATGTTATGTTTTTGACAGAAAATGGGGCTTGATCCCTGTCACAAGCAAGTCATGGTTAGGTTGCTTTTGGACTGAGAGTTGGAAATGCAAGTGAGAGGGGTTTCCTTTTGGTCTGCTGCTGCTCTTTGTTTATTTTTTTTGACAGACAATGTTAAGTGAAGTTTTGCTGTTCTGTTTTTGTGCTGTTTGGTAAGGCAGTCTCTTTTAGAAGAATGGCCAAAGCGGTTTTTCCTAGTCATGAAAATCAATCCAGTTCTGCCTGCAATGTGTTTTGGTCTTTTTTAGTTTGACAGGTTTTTGCAAGGGTTTTCAAAGCCAAGTGGATGAGTGAAGCCTACAGTGTGTTGTTTTTGTGGCAACTGGTTTTTTTTTGGTAAGGTTTGGCAAATGATGAAAGGTTTGATGAACTTGGCTGCTGTTAGAAGTTGCCTTTTGGACAGAATTTTCCAATGCCAAGAGTGAGAATGGATGTTGATTATGAGATTGGTTTGGAGTTTGTTGGTTATGCTGCTGTCATTGGTATAGCAGGGTTACAAGACTTGGTTTTTATTCTTCTGTCATGACAGCCAAATTGACAAGGCAAGAAGGTGAGTTTGAGGTTTGTTGGTTAAGTTATGTTATGTTTTGACAGGAAATCAAATGCCAATAGCAAGTAAGGATCCTGTTGGAAAATGAGTGAAGGTTGTTTTTGCAATTGTTTGGTCTGCTACTGGCCTTGGACAGGAAAATGCAAGGTGGGGTAAGTCTTGTTATGTTGGATTGTTGGCTAGCTGTAGCAGGTTTTTTTGGTTTTGAGCCATTGCCAAAGTTTTCTCCTTTTCTGCTGCAGTGTTGTGACAGCTTTCTTAGAAGAGAAAAATGCCAAGGGTTTTGTGGTATGCTGCTTGTGTTTGGATAGAGTGAATGAGATGCCAAGGCCAAGGGTCAAATGCAGGGTTTTAGTGTTGTTGTAGGCAATTGACTTTACTGCAGTTGGATGGTGGCTGGCAAGGCAAGGCTTAGGTTTTGAGTGAAAGAATGGTCTATGGTCTTGTGGTTTGTGGCTGCAATCTTAGGGTTAGTTTTGGACAGGAAAATGGTGAGGAAAATCTGTTGTCTTGAAGTTGCTAATGTGGTTTGGACAGAAAAACCTGGACTCCCAACAGCAAGGGTGAGCTAGGTTCTTGTTATGCAGTTTTTCCTTTTTTATGACAGCCAAAATGAACTTCAGCCTCTTGCCCTGCTGTCTTTTTTCTTCTGATGCTTGCAATATGACAGGAAAAAATGGGGGAAAAAGTTCTGCTATAGGACAGTACAAGTAAGGTTGCAAGATGTGGTAGCATGGTGACAATGTCCTTTCCTTCCAAAATTTAAGCAACTTAAGGCATGGCTTCTTGTACTACTGGTTTTTAGGCTGCAAGTGAGGCTCACCATGACAGAAAAATTGCTGCACAATTGCTGTCCTTTTGAGGTACAAGGCAAGGCATGGTGGATGCAAGGACAAGTATGGTGCAATTGTAACTTTCTTACAATTCAAGCAACCAAGTATGATTCACATGTGCTGCATATTTTGACTTTGCAAACACATTCTAAATGACATTTATGAGCTGTTCCAATTGGCCAAATGTTGAAAAAAAGTTTAAATCAAAAAGTCAACTCTTGGTCAAACTTACATTTAAATGAAAAAGGTCAAAATATGCCATTTTGATTGGTGAAGTTTTGGCACATGAAATTTATATTTTTGGAAAGAGGGGATCAAATGTGACTTGTAGGAAAAAACCCCACCAAAATTGGTCAAACGGTTTGAGAGATATGGCCTTCTGAAGTTCAAGATTTTCTGAAATCGATTCGATCATAACTTGCCAACCACACATGGGAATTGAGAGTTCTAGGACTTTTTGGAAATGGGAGAACAAGATCTTCAACTTTCATGTTGGGCAAAAATTCATTTGAGGCTTGTATCATGATGTAAGTTTGAGGATCAAGACTTTCCATTTATGGCAAGTTTCAGTTACAGGCCCAGTTTCCACTTTGGGAAATTTATGATCTGGCTTCAAATTCTTCGATGATGGTGTTTGGCATGATGTATGATGACTATTTGGCCATGAATGAACTCTCACAAACCAATTCCAATCATCCAATCACTGATTAAATGGACAGTTGACCAACAGTTGACTTTTAGGGTTTCTGACTGATTATGCATTGACTGATGACTTCCAAACCCTAATTCCTTGAGAACTTGACTTCAAATGATGTCCCAAGTTGTATGAACTCTTGATTTTTGACCATGGTGCCCAAATTCCACAAGAATGACCACCAACCATTGCTTTGACTGACAGTTGACTTTTTTAGGGTTTTTGACTGTCTGTGTGTGAACTGATGATCTCCAAGCCTTCAATCCTTGACCAAAATACTTCAAATAGACCTCCAAGCCATGTGAACTTGTTGGACAAACCCCAAGGCCTTGGTTCAATGAGAAATTCCTTTGCTTGCTTGGTTGACTGATCAGGAGATTAGTTTGACCTAATTCTTGATTGCTTGCTCTTGAGGCAACTGTGAACAATGCAAATGCTATGCAATGGACCATGATATGCTATGACCTAATATGAAAATGTATGTACAATGATAGGTGCAAATTTGAGGTGCTACAATAAGCAACCTATCCCCTGCTATTCTGTGTGTCATCTGCTTTGCTCACACTACTGTGATGATGCATTGCAGATACAAACCCAAGATCTTGTACAATCGTACAGTTGAGTCAGTATCAAATGTGTAGAAGGGTTCCCACCTTCTGAACCCACACATTCTTGTCTTAAGCTCTCCCAGGCCAGGGATAAGAGCTGTGAAGTCTCATCTTCACTCACCTTTCATCTGCTTCACCTTAGCCCCTCAATGGCAAGGTTAAGAGCAACATCTACCCAATTCCAGAGGTTTGTTTGTTGAGGTTGATATGACCCCTCGACTAAAACCTAGCCTTGATGTTTGAGCCCCCTTGTTGGTGTGTTTATTTTACGCTGTATGTGCTTGTGTGGTGTGATTGTATCCCCTAGGTTTGCTAGACTCCGCGTAGTCTCGTTTGCATGTCAATTAAGGTAGCACGGTTCCTTCGTATAGGACTTCCTTTCTTGCTTGAGCTTTCTTAAAACACAAACAAACATCATCCCCTCTTAAGGATACGTTAACTCCTTCTACTACAGATGAGTAAGTCTCCAAAGGTCGAGCATCAGGTAGATTGTGCAGTGACGTTGTCCACTTAAAAAACACAAACCAACGGGAATAGTTTAGCCGAACTACGGCAACTCTGATTCTCATGTCCAGATGGGATACGTAGGCACGAGATGCGATGTCTTGTCGAGTTTGACTAACAACTAACACTAATTCTTTTCTCTCGCCCTCGTTGCGATTGAGACCTCCCCTTTCTCTTGCCCTAGTTGCAATCGAGACCCTTGCTTCCTGTGCAAGTTAGGTTAGGTGTGGCTTGCTTCCTGTGCAAGTCATGTTTAGGATAGGCTTGCTTCCTGTGCAAGTTAGCTAGAAACCTTAACTTAGGGACGACTTTGCATGACAACATCTAGGCTCGAGTCGTAGTCTCCCTAGTGTTGTGTCTCCCTCTGTTATCTGGTTAGGCTAGTCCTTTTTCCCTGCGTAGGGGAACTACGTCGCCCTGATCCTCATACCAGATGAGGTACGTAGGCAGGAGATGAGCTGATCTCTCCGGGCGCCTTTTTTCTTTTTGTGTGTTGTTTGACAGTTGCTAGGCTCGAGTGCCTGACTCCTTAGCAATTTGTTGTCTGTTTGTTTGAGTGTGTGCTTGACAGTTATAGGCTCGAGTCCCCGACTCCCTATTAACTTGTTATGTTGTTGTGTGCTTGGAAGCTGATGTAAGTCCACCGAGTGGCATTCGGGTTCCAGTGTGTGTGTGTTTTGGTTCGGATGCTGATGTAAGTCCATCGATTGGCATTCAGGCTCCACGTTTGCCTTTGCCAGTGTTTGTTTGTGTGCGTGTCAGCCGAGCTACGAATGCTCTGATTCTCCTCCGTCCAAGGAGATACGTATGCATAGGATGCGATATCCTAGCGAGCATGTGTCGTTTCCCCAGTCCGAACTACTTCGACTCTGATGTCTATGCTTGATAGACTAAGTAGGCCCAGGATGCGACGTCCTGCCGAGTCAGTCTTGTTTGTTTTCTTGTGTCTCTTTCAGCCTGTGTAGATGTTTATTTGAGCAGTGTTTTAGCAACCATTTTCCTTCCTATTGTGCGTGGATCCCGTCGAGTACGACGGATGCGTAGGGGTGCTAATACCTTCCCTTCGCATAACCGACTCCCGATCCCATTCTCTTTGGTCGCGAGACCATGTTCTTTCCAGGTTTACTCTGAGTGTTTCCTTTCCCTCTTTTGGGATAAATAACGCACGGTGGCGGCTCTGTTGTTTCTTGTTTCCCGCCGGTTTTTCGCGTGACGCGACAGCTGGCGACTCTGCTGGGGAAATAGAGAAGTTGACCTGTGCTGGTCCATCTTCCCCGAGCGAGTCTCTCCTAGCGCTCTCTAGGTTAGGGCTTTGGTTGCTTTGTGCTGTTTTATTTATTGCATTCATTTGTATATATTTGCATTTACTGTTTGCATTTATTGTTTGCATTAATGTTTGCATTCATTCATATTCATCTGCCGGTTGTCTGTTTGTTGGGATGGGATATTTTGTGAGAAATAAGCCCACTACCCAGGCTTGAGTGTACACATAGGTGTTAGAGTGGATAGTCATGAGGCTTGCATGGCATGTTGCTATGATAAGTCGTTCATGAGACCCACATTCCAGACGAGGTTTCTGTTGGATATATTTTGTCCTATGGGTGTTCCATAACGACAGATATTCCTTTAGAAATCGTCGACTCTGGTGACCATTTCCCGAGAACTCAGTCGAGGCCTCTCCTCTGAGACGTGATTATGTTAGCTCTGGTGGGCGCATTCTCGCTGCTCAATCCGAGGACCCCGAGACTGGGAACTTGCTTTAGGATTTCCTGTTGAGGGGAGTCAGCAGAGGTCTTTTATCCCGTAATAATGCCAAACCTTCAGTGGTAAACGTATTATTCTCGACTGAAGGGCTGAAGCTGACAAACTTCTGTTCTTAGAACCTGCCAGTGAGGGGAGGGTTTGATCTCTACAGATACGGTTTCTGCCAGTGATGCTGTGATGGTGACTTTGGTTCAGCCGAATTTATGGACATTTATTTCTGGGACGCCGGAGTTCTGTCCGTGGTTTATCAACGGGTTTCGTTTATTTCGGATCCCCGGGTTGAATTTGAGAGTACTTGTTCAGAGGATCTGACTGTCATCCATTCAGTGGATGTTTCTGTGATGATAGTGATGTAATCTCCAGTTCCGTTTATTTCGGAACTTCCCCAAGTTGGATTTATGGTGACCTAGTCCTTCAGATAACTGTGACTGGTTTAGAGACTTAATGGGTCTACAGATGACTTGGTGGCACAGTAACCTACATTCATGCATTTGCATCACATCGTTTTGCATTTATATCATTTAACACATGTTTATCCATTTCTAGGGGGTTTACATCTTCTTCTTGATTCCGGTCGGGGTTTTCTGGTTCTCCTGAGATGGATATTGGCAGAAAGAGACACGTCGCTTACAAGTTTCCAGTGGTTTGTTTGGAGCCTATTCAACAACTGATGAAGTCAATGGATCACGATTCTCTAGAAGGATTTCGGAAGGATTATGGTTTGATTCTAAGCTTCGTCACAGTTCTCTCCAAAGATCAACATGATGCTCTATTCACACTGCTGCAGTTCTATGATCCTCCATTGAGATGTTTCACATTCCTGGATTATATTTTGGTCCCTACTTTGGAGGAGATTGCCAGTTTTCTCAGAGTTCCTATCAAGTCATAGTTGTTGTTCTACAGTTCTGAGTTTCTGCCCGATCTCAGCATGGTTGCTTCGGCCACATATTTGGGGAAATCAGTCTTGAAGGCTAATATATGTCAGAAGGGAGGAGTCAGTGGTTTTCATTTGAGTTTCTTGCTAGGAGAGGCAAAGAAGAAACTTGAAGATGGTGACCAGAGGGGTTTCAATGCTGTGTTGGCTCTTTGTGTGTATGGGATTGTCCTATTCCCTAATGTTGCCAAATTTGTGGACCTGGACGCAATACGCCTTTTTGTGTTGGGAAATCCGGTGCCGACCTTGCTAGGAGATTTCTTTCATTCGGTGCACCACAGGAATGAGAATAGAAAAGGAGGATTGTTGAATTGTTGTGCGCCTTTGTTTTATAAGTGGTTCAGTTCTCACCTACCCAAATCAGGAGCGTTCGTTGATGTCGAGGACTCGTTGAGTTGGTCGAAGAGATTGATGGGGTTGAGAGCTGAAGATATTTCTTGGTGGTCTGATCGGAGCTTGCTTCGGGCAGACATTATTCACAGTTGTGGGAATTTCCCAAATGTACCATTGGTAGGAAGAAGAGGAGGAATCAACTATAATCCTTCTCTAGCAGTTAGACAGTTTGGATATGCTTTAAGAACTCCGCCTTTGGAAAAGGACGTGGAAGAATCACTGTTTTTCCATTCTTCGCCTGATTTGACTGTATCCCGTAAGGCAGCTGAGGCCTGGCTCAAGGTGATCAAGAGAGGAGGAGTTGTGCTTGGAAAAGGAGATTGTAGGACTTATCCTCTGTATGAAGAGTGGCTTCAAGGAAGAGTTGAAGAGTTTGGTCTGCCGTTTCCTATAGAAGAACCTTTGTATCCACCGACTCCTGCGCAGTCAACAGTAGTGAGCCGAGAGGAGTATGACAAATTGAAGAAAGCCATGGAGGAGCTTCAAATTGAAAACTCGGAGTTAAGTGTGAAATTGCAAGACTATATGCATCAATTCCATGAGGCAGAATATCAGAAGAGGGAAGCCGTCAGATTGCAAGAGGAAGCAGAAGGAAAATTAGCTGTGGAGGTGGACTTCTCTAGGAAGACAGACAAGGCCTTGGGATCATCCAGTTCTGAGTTGAGGCGAGTCAAGCAACAATTAATGGATGCTCATGGTAAATTAGCTGGGTGGCAAGAGCGATGGGATGCATTTTCAACTTCTCGGAAGGCAAAGGAGGAGGAGATGGTGACCGAACTGACTGGTCAGATGGAGAAATTGAAGACTTTGTTGAAAGAGAAGAACCATGAGCTTCTGTGTGCCCGTTCTACCAATGGTTACATCACCGATCAACTCAATGAGGCTCGAGGACAGATTGAAGAACTTAAGGTATTGGCAGGTTTGAAGAAATCCAGACTTGTAGAGGTATTCGGAGAGGATGATGGGAATTACTACAGAGAGCACATCAACGAGTTGGATGGAGTTATTCACCAAAGGAATCTGCTTATCCGGCATTTGATAGAATTCCCAGATTATCCTGACACGATAGCATTGCTGGCTGAAGTGAGGAGCAGTCCTCATGGTTTGTACACGGGAGGCTGAGTCCTGATTATTGCTCCTCTTTTTTTTACTTATTGCTTTGTTGTTGTGTAGTGATGATCCACAGGCTTGTTGTGGAGGTCCTCTTTTGATGTACTATTGGCTAAGACCATTCTCTTTGAATTTATCTGTATGAAGACCTTCTCTCTATTGCATCTTGATCTCCGAAGTTTATCTATGGCTCGATTTTCTCGTGAGACTGGAATCAAGGGGCAGGATAGCCGATTCAGGAATTCACCGGTACGGTACCCGCAGAAATCAGCAAAGAGCAATGGAG
The DNA here is from genome assembly GCF_024323335.1 of Lathyrus oleraceus. Lineage (NCBI taxonomy): Eukaryota > Viridiplantae > Streptophyta > Magnoliopsida > Fabales > Fabaceae > Lathyrus > Lathyrus oleraceus. The sequence goes on along the minus strand of NC_066580.1, from coordinate 69,634,707 downwards.
AATCTACAAGCAGAGCTCGCAGAGATGAGGGCGAACATGGCCCGGTTCATGACACTGATGCAAGAGATTCTGACAGTTGTCATCCCCGATGGGATCTATCACAATTGGGTCACTGTGGGCTTTCCTATAGTTGTTCATAAGTCAGAGTAATAATCACTTTGTTTAAAAACCCTTCTCCCATGCCAAAAGGAGAAGTGATGACATTGTTGGCAACATTTTGTGCAATGATATTTTCATTCAAATAAATTCATGTTGAACATTTGTTTTTCATTTGTTTTCCCTTTTCGCTTTTTGCATGAAATTGGTGATCACAAAAAACCCTAAAAAACAAGAATAAAAGCAATCTTTTCATCTGCATAACGATTGTCTTGTTTGATTTTCAAAGAGCTTTTCATATCAAAATCTTTATGCAGGTTGTTTCTCAAACCCATTGAACATAATGATCGGACGTCATCTCCCAATTTTGAATTCCCTGTATTCGAAGCGGAAGAAGATGATGCTGGAGGGGATTCCTGACGGTATTTCCCGACTTCTTGAGCAAGAAAAGAAGATCACACTCAGCTGCATCTCGAGAATCAACAGAACAGCCAACTGGGGGATTAATAAAAAAAAAAAAAAAAAAAAGAGAAAAAAAAATCAATCAAAAAACAAACAAGAAAGAGGAGGGTGCAAAATAAGAAATAAAAAAAATAAAAATCAAAAGAAAGAAAAAGAAAGAAAAAAACAAAAGAGAAATAGCACCCTCAAAGTCCCTAGTTGGCTGATGCTGAATTCGATCGAAAAGAAGAGATCAACTGCCATGTGTCATGGTCAGTTATATCAGCAGAGAGTGAAGAAAGCACGCAATAATAAGGTCAAGCCTCATGTGTTCCGAGGGACCTTGTGCTCAAGAAAGTCTTGTCTTTCGTGCCCGATTCCAGGGGCAAGTGAATCCCCAAGCTATGAATGTCCATATGTTGTCAAGAGAGCCTCTTCAGGCAGTGTTCTGACACTTACTACAATGGATGAAGAAGTTCACTCGTCCTGTGAATCCCGATGCAGTCAAGAAACACTTCGCCTAAACAAAAAAAAACAGAATAGCTCGCTAAGTCGAACACTCCAAAGGGCGACTTAGGCAAAAAGGAGCGTCTCGGTGGATTGAAAACCCGAAAGGGCGATCCAGGCAAAAGTTAGAGACATTGAAAAAAAGAGAATTCGCATCCCGCTAGATTGAGCACCTCACACTGGGGCAATCTAGGCAAGAATTAGGGATTTGGCAAGTAACTGCATCTTGACAAGACTGTGCTCTATATCTGTCATCCGTCAGGGATTCTCGATTCGTCGTCGACTGAAGCTCCGAATACATCGAAAATTCGGAATGGTAGAGGAAAGGTCATTATGTTCAATGTAGCCCTCTCCAATATATATCACCGATTTCAAACTTGTACAGATCTATGGAGTCTCGCCCTTTGCAGACTACCATTCCATCACATTAATTTGAGCTTTTATCCAAATTGTTTGCACTCTTATTTGTTTCAACTCAACAAATGTTTTGCATGTTTTCATTGATAAGGTATCATTGTTTTCAAAATAAACAAATTTTTCAAAATTGTTCTTAAACAAAGTGAACGTTCACAATGATGGAAGGATACTTAGGAGATCCGCAGTGCTCTCCCGAGGGTGGTATGATTACCAACAGGTAAGACATTTGTTCGTATCTCGAGCATAACTGTATCTTTTTCCTGACGAACCTCTTTTGGTTTCTCCTCAGCAAGGTTGCTCAGTGCAGTGTTGGTTGAAGTTGTTTATCTTCATGTTCCCGGCAGTACAACACTCTTCCTCCAAGTCCCTGTTAGCCCTATTGTGGGGCATCTCCAGTATAGGTTTGTTCGAGCCCTACCGTGGGGCATTCCCAGCAAGGTTGCTTTTGAAATACTTTTGTGGAGCAGTTCCCCTAGCAGAGTGTTTACTGAAGACTTCAACTTTCGCCTCTCCAGCAGAGCAATCTTCCTTTCCCCCCGGCGTGGGTGCTTTTCTGCAAAGATTCGGTATTTCGTGGATTGACACCCAGCACTCCATCATGTCCTCAGGTAGATCCCTAGCGGAGTTGTGATTGTTTTCCAAGTCTGAAGTTGTCCTCCCGGCAGAGGTTGTGTTGACGGTTTTTCCCCAGCAAAGGTTTGTCTTTCCCCAACAGGATGGAAGTTGACATGGTCCCCCAGCACAGTTCCTGGAGTTCCCCGGTGTTGTCTCTGGAGGAGACGTGTGTTTGTGCATTCATCATTTAGATAAGCATAGCATATCGCATCATTAGTGCATAGCATTTCCATGAGCATGGGGCATTGTGTAAAAAAAAAAAAAACTCATGCATCAACATTGCAAACATATCCATTAGCCCTAGGCCGTGGTGACCAGTCGAGTTTGGGTTGTTGGAAAGAGTTTAGCATCGCGCCATTGGATCGGTTTCAGAATTGGGTTCATGAGCATGGTTGAGAGGTTGGTGTTTTCCCCAACAAGTGATTCCTCAGTCGAGTGGGTATCCCCAGCAGTGTTACTCCCCAATTGTTAGCGTCTTGCCAGCTTGGGTCTTTTCCCTTAGCAGAAGTGGGTGTGTCTGATCTCTCCATGTAGAGCCAACCCCTTAAGCAGAAAGTGTCTATCCTTTCCTGCCATTTCCCCACTGAGATACATCCTCGTGGATGACGGTTGTTTCCGTTCCCTCCCAACACACATTGGGATGGGTTTTCCCTATTGAGTTCTTTCCTCATTAGGATGAGTCTTGTTTCAGTCTGCCTTTTGGATCGATCCTAAACTGGCTCCCCGTCGACTGTTTCTTGTGCTTCCCTGGGGCATAAATGAATAGTTGCTCACTAACCGGCACTCATTCATCTTATCCTCAGCGGAATTTGTGGGCCTCTACCTACGAACTGGTAGTTGTAAGTCCTATATTTGTGGTTTTCTACCCACTAGCTGGTAGTTGTAAAATCCCACATTCTCCCCTTGGTGGAGTTAACCCTTTGTGCTCATCCCGATGATGACTGGTTACTTTTCCATTGGCTTCTACCCACAAACCGGTAGCTGTAAGTCCTATCTTTGTGGTTTTCTACCCACTAGCTGGTAGTTGTAAAATCCCACATCCTCCCCTTGGTGGAGTTAACCCTTTGTGCTCATCCCGATGATGACTGGTTACTTTTCCATGGGCCTCTACCTACGAACTGGTAGTTGTAAGTCCTATATTTGTGGTTTTCTACCCACTAGCTGGTAGTTGTAAAATCCCACATTCTCCCCTTGGTGGAGTTAACCCTTTGTGCTCATCCCGATGATGACTGGTTACTTTTCCATTGGCTTCTACCCACAAACCGGTAGCTGTAAGTCCTATCTTTGTGGTTTTCTACCCACTAGCTGGTAGTTGTAAAATCCCACATTCTCCCCTTGGTGGAGTTAACCCTTTGTGCTCATCCCGATGATGACTGGTTACTTTTCCATTGGCTTCTACCCACAAACCGGTAGCTGTAAGTCCTATCTTTGTGGTTTTCTGCCTACTAGCTGGTAGTTGTAAAATCCCACTTTCATCCCCTTGTTGGAGTTAACCCTTTGTGCTCATCCTATCGATGACTGGCTACTTTTTCGTGGTTTTCTGCCTACTAACCGGTAGATGTAATCCCCTCTTTGCAGTTATCAGTATCCGGTTTGTGATATTGACATTCTTTCCCCTCTGGATACTTGCCTTGATCAAGCAGTATTGTCCCCATTGGGTCTTCCCCTTCTTTTTGGATACTTGCTCCGAGTAAGCAACTTTATCCTCTTTTGTTCGGTCATCTTTTGCATACCTAGCCTGGTACCCTGATGCCTTTCTTTTCGGTCGATTATTCATTTAACAACCTACAACCCGGTTATGGATAATCTTCCATGCGAGTGTATTATCTACGTTTTGACGGCTATAGATAATATGTCTCATGTCTTTCCGGTTTTCAGACCGAAGGAGTTTCCGACGATCAGGTCGATGTACTCATGGCACTCAGGCCAATTTTCTGGTATTCAGACCGAAGAAGTTTCCGACGATCAGGTCGATGTACTTATGGCACTCAGGCCAATTTTCCGGTATTCAGACCGAAGGAGTTTCCGACGATCAGGTCGATGTACTCATGGCACTCAGGCCAATTTTCCGGTATTCAGACCGAAGGAGTTTCCGACGATCAGGTCGATGTACTCATGGCACTCAGGCCAATTTTCCGGTATTCAAACCGAAGGAGTTTCCGACGATCAGGTCGATGTACTCATGGCACTCAGGTCAATTTTCCGGTATTCAGACCGAAGGAGTTTCCGACGATCAGGTCGATGTACTCATGGCACTCAGGCCAATTTTCCGGTATTCAGACCGAAGGAGTTTCCGACGATCAGGTCGATGTACTCATGGCACTCAGGCCAATTTTCCGGTATTCAGACCGAAGGAGTTTCCGACGATCAGGTCGATGTACTCATGGCACTCAGGCCAATTTCCCGGTATTCAGACCGAAGTGGCGTTCAGGCCAATTTCCGATTTTCGAATCGAAGAAGTATTCCTCCTCTCCGTTGGTGTCGATAAACGTCGAGTTTTTCCCAATCATCCGTTGATGATTTGGTTGTGTTCACTCTCCCCAGTAGAGCTTCCTCCTCTCCGTTGGTGTCGATAAACGTCGAGTTTTTCCTAGTCATCCGATGATGTCTAGTTGTACCCCTCTCCCCAGTAGAGTTTCCTCCTCTCCGTTGGTGTCGATAAACGTCGAGTTTTTCCTAGTCATCCGATGATGTCTAGTTGTACCCCTCTCCATGCAGAGTTACCTCTCCGTTGGTTTCGATAAACGTCGAGTTTTTCCCGATCATCCGTTGATGATTTGGTTGTGTCCTTCTTCCCTAGTGAAGTATTCTCCTTCTCCGTTGGTGTCGATAAACATTGAGTCTCCCTTTCGTCCTATGACGTCTGGTTGAGTTTTCTCCCTCTCCGTTGGTGTCGATAAACGTTGAGTCTCCCTTTCGTCCTATGACGTCTGGCTGAGTTTTCTCCTCCCCGTTGGTGTCGATAAACGTCGAGTTTTTCCTATTCGTCCTATGACGTCTAGTTGTACCTGTCCCCATGTGGATTTACCTCTCCGTTGGTCTTGGTAAACGTTGAGTTTTTCCCATTACGTCCGCTGACGTATGGTTGTATATCTCTTCCAGTCATTCATTAATGTCTGGTTACCTCTCCGTTGGTCTTGGTAAACGTTGAGTTTTTCCCATTTCGTCCGTTGACGTATGGTTGTATCTCTTCCAGTCATTCATTAATGTCTGGTTACCTCTCCGTTGGTCTTGGTAAACGTTGAGTTTTTCCTAGTTGTCCATTGGCATCTAGTTGTGATTTCTTTTCCCATTCATCGTCGTTGCGATGTCTGGATGTGGCCGTACCCTTTGAAAAAAAAAAAAAAAAAAAAAACAACAAAAATATACCCAGTAATAAATATCAAATCCCAGTGGACGTTTCCAGTGTTGGATCCCTGTATTGTGCAAATTCTACGGTTCTTAGTATTCAATCCCTGTTTACCCTGAAAGTCTGACAGCCATTGCTATCATCCGTTCGGGTTCCCAGCTGATTGAATAGGGGCAGCTGTAGCACCTCGAATTTGCACCTATCATTGTACATACATTCTCATATTAGGTCATAGCATAACATGGTCCACTGCATAGCATTGCATTGTCCCTTTTGCCTCAAGTGCAAGCCAATCAGAAGAATTAGGTCAAACTGATCAGGAGATTAGTCAACCAAGCAAGCAAGTGTGTTTTCCATTGAGTCAAGACCCTAGGGTTGGTCCAACATGTTCACATGACTTGAGGATCCATGTGAAGTGTTTAGGTCAAAGATTGGAGGCTCAGAGGTCATCAGTCAATGCACAATCAGTCAGAAACCCTAGAAAGTCAAACTTGGTCAACTGTGGATGATTTTATGGTTTTGATGGATGGATTTGGTTTGAGAGAGCTTATTCATGTCCCAATAGGCCTCATGTATCATGGCAAACAACATCATTGAAGAATTTGAAGCCAAACAGAAAATTTCCAAAAATAGAAACTGGACCTGTAATTGGAATTTGCCAAAAATGGAAAGTCTTGATCCTCAAATTTACATCATGATACAAGCTTCAAATGAATTTTTGCCCAACATGAAAGTTGAAGATCTTGTTCTCCCATTTCCAAAAAGTCCAAGAACTCTCAATTCCCATGTACGGTTGGCAAGATATGATCAATTCATTTTCAAATTTTCTTGAACTTCAAAAGGCCATATCTCTCAAACCATTTGGCCAAAATTGGTGAGGTTTTTTCCAACAAGTCACATTTAATCCCCTCTTTCCAAAAATGTCATCCTCATTCACCAAAACTTCACCATTCAAAATGGCCCTTTTTGGACTTGCATTAATTAAATTCAAGTATGGTGCAAAGTTGACTTTTTGAATTAGGCATTTTTAAACATTTTGGCCAATTGGAATTTGTTTGGAATGACATTTGACACTTGCCCAAGGCCCAAACTCGGGCAGAACCACACCCTCCATGTGCATTTGTTTCAAAATTAGCAAAAGAGCAAATTGGTCCATTTGTGATAAACTTGATTAGCACCTCATTAACCAACATTAAACAGAAGTATTTAAACATATTTCCTGTCATTTACAAACCCTAGAGCTAGCAGCAACCATCATTTTTTGAACACAGAAAAATTCTCTTCTCTCTCAAAAACAGGATTTCTTCACCTTGAATTCTGGTTGAAAATTGCAAAGGACCACGAGCTAACTTGTTTGCTTTATCATTTACCATCACTCTTGAGCCTATTTGAAGCACCATTTCCCAACTGGAAGCATAGAACACAGACTGTTTTCAAAGAACCCTTCCATGGCAGTTTGGAGTTAGAGTTCAATCGAGTAAGTTTGAGCTTAAATCCTTCCACCATTTGTCATTTGAAGCTTGAAGCAACAACTGTTTTTGCTATTTGGAACCAAACAACAATCACATCACGACTGTTCTGCAAATTAGGTGAGTTTTCAATTTCAACCTTTTCCAAAACCATGATATGCTTATGATAGGTCTCCTTGCCATGAGCATTTTGAACTTTGAATCCACAAAAATGGTTAAGTATACTGAAAGTTATGTTGAATTGAAATCTGGCATGTGATTATGTTTTGTTTGATGCTTCTTTGTTGGTTCAAATTGATGCTGATAATTGTTGGATTTGTGATGCATGATGCCTGCTGAGTCCATTGATATGTTGTTTTGCCATTTTTGGAAAATAATTTCGCATGATGATGATGAACATGAAGATGAAATATTGTAGCTTGCATAAACCCTAAACATTTTCCAGATTTTCTTTAAATCATGTTTGGTCTTTGCTTTGGAATGATGTTGCATGAATATCACTGTTTCATTGCCATGCTGTTTGTGCAATTTTGGGTGAAATTCGTTTTTTATGATGATGAACATGAAGATGAAATGCTGTAGCTTGTACAAACCCTAAGCCGTTCCCAGATTTTCTATTTTTCTGCATCGTGTTTTTGGCTGTTGATTGCATGCCACTGTCTCATTGCCTTGCCCTGTCGCCAGTTGCCACCTCACCGAGCCATGCGCAGCATTTAATCTAAATTGTCTCATATTTACAAGTATGCCCCCGTGCCCCATTTGACCATTACACCATGTTGTATTTCATTTCTTTTTTTTTAAATATTCATTTCATTTTGTACTCATCTTACAAAATTCATAACATCTTCAATTCAAATCCAAATTTCACGAAAATTTTTGCATCATACTCATATGAATCTCTATTATTTTATCATGATTTTTGCTGAATCTTTGCATGGTCGAATTTTAAATGGTATTAGGTTTTGTGACATGTATGCATATTTTGTACCCTTTGCCAAAACCTTTGTGAAATAGTCATGCATTATCCAATTGATCTTAAATTTTTTGTGCACAAACTAGACTTATCCATGGTTATTTTGATGTAGAGTTCATGATTTTATTTTATCTGGTTGTTAAGTTATGAATTTTTGAAGTAGGGTGTGACAATGTGTGTCACACCATTGACATGCAACTTCATGATTTTTTTATGCCATGCTTCCTGACCTCCAATTAATGTGAATTTTTGCATGAACCTACTTGTGTATGTCTAGTTTATGTGTGAATTTTCTTGGAATTATTTGAGCTATTTCCTAATTGTTTGAGATTTTTCTCCCCTGTCTAGTCAAATGTCGACTTTGTGTGATACATGTTGCCATTTCCTTTGTGAAATTCTCATACTTTATTGGATGAACTTGAAATTTTACATGTGATTACTAGACATCCTAAGCTTTGCCATGGTTTTAGTCCCATTCATTTATCTTATGCCATCTCTGATTTATGATTTTTCTAAGTTGATGCATGTTTGGTTGACTTCTTAGAGCATGTTCAAAATTGTTTTGACTTTCTGATTTTCATTGACTGCCTTCCACTTGTCCAAATAAAATGAAATTTTACATGCTTACCATGCTATGTGTTAGGATTGATCATGATTTATTTGATGATTTTTGGAATTGATTATGATTGGTTTTGAGTTAAGTCTTGCTGTTGACTTCTATGAGCTCTCATTTGCCATGCTTTGACTTCTTTTGCTTATGAAATGATGATGATGCATGATATGAACATGAAACCAATTGGGTTTGCTTCCTAAACGTTTGAATTTGATTTTGATTGGACATTGCTTGCTGTTTTGGCTTTCTCATTCATTTTTGACCCTAGGCTTGTCCTAGTGGTCCTGTGGCTTATGTTTGAGTTCATGTTTTCAGGTTAAGCTACAAATGCTTCAAAGAGATCACTACAATTTGATTGAGTTCATTTGATTATCATGAGCTAACCTCTTTGTTTTGTAGGTTGCTTGGCTCATATGCCTTGAGCTTTGTGCTTTGCACATTTGTCTGTCTGTTTTGACTGTTGATTCCTACTTCCTGTTGCTTTAACTTTTGAATTGTGTACTGATCTGTTTGACTATTTCAAGTACCATTAGTTGCTTAGTTCTTTGAACTTGCTTTGCTTTGCTTTAATAGCAACTTGCTTTGAGGTATATCCCTTAATCTTCATGTAGTCTGGAAGACCTGGCCTGTTACTTGGCCAGGCAACTGTCTGAAGTCCTCCTTAAGAGGCAATGTTTGTGAATGTTTAAATCTTGTCCTTGTACATAGTCAAAGACCTCCTAAGTGAAGAGGCAATTGGCAGAACCCAAGGGATAAGCAACCTATCCCCTGCTATTCTGTGTGTCATCTGCTTTGCTCACACTACTGTGATGATGCATTGCAGATACAAACCCAAGATCTTGTACAATCGTACAGTTGAGTCAGTATCAAATGTGTAGAAGGGTTCCCACCTTCTGAACCCACACATTCTTGTCTTAAGCTCTCCCAGGCCAGGGATAAGAGCTGTGAAGTCTCATCTTCACTCACCTTTCATCTGCTTCACCTTAGCCCCTCAATGGCAAGGTTAAGAGCAACATCTACCCAATTCCAGAGGTTTGTTTGTTGAGGTTGATATGACCCCTCGACTAAAACCTAGCCTTGATGTTTGAGCCCCCTTGTTGGTGTGTTTATTTTATGCTGTATGTGCTTGTGTGGTGTGATTGTATCCCCTAGGTTTGCTAGACTCCGCGTAGTCTCGTTTGCATGTCAATTAAGGTAGCACGGTTCCTTCGTATAGGACTTCCTTTCTTGCTTGAGCTTTCTTAAAACACAAACAAACATCATCCCCTCTTAAGGATACGTTAACTCCTTCTACTACAGATGAGTAAGTCTCTAAAGGTCGAGCATCAGGTAGATTGTGCAGTGACGTTGTCCACTTAAAAAATACAAACCAACGGGAATAGTTTAGCCGAACTACGGCAACTCTGATTCTCATGTCCAGATGAGATACGTAGGCACGAGATGCGATGTCTTGTCGAGTTTGACTAACAACTAACACTAATTCTTTTCTCTCGCCCTCGTTGCGATTGAGACCTCCCCTTTCTCTTGCCCTAGTTGCAATCGAGACCCTTGCTTCCTGTGCAAGTTAGGTTAGGTGTGGCTTGCTTCCTGTGCAAGTCATGTTTAGGATAGGCTTGCTTCCTGTGCAAGTTAGCTAGAAACCTTAACTTAGGGACGACTTTGCATGACAACATCTAGGCTCGAGTCGTAGTCTCCCTAGTGTTGTGTCTCCCTCTGTTATCTGGTTAGGCTAGTCCTTTTTCCCTGCGTAGGGGAACTACGTCGCCCTGATCCTCATACCAGATGAGGTACGTAGGCAGGAGATGAGCTGATCTCTCCGGGCGCCTTTTTTCTTTTTGTGTGTTGTTTGACAGTTGCTAGGCTCGAGTGCCTGACTCCTTAGCAATTTGTTGTCTGTTTGTTTGAGTGTGTGCTTAACAGTTATAGGCTCGAGTCCCCGACTCCCTATTAACTTGTTATGTTGTTGTGTGCTTGGAAGCTGATGTAAGTCCATCGAGTGGCATTCGGGTTCCAGTGTGTGTGTGTTTTGGTTCGGATGCTGATGTAAGTCCATCGATTGGCATTCAGGCTCCACGTTTGCCTTTGCCAGTGTTTGTTTGTGTGCGTGTCAGTCGAGCTACGAATGCTCTGATTCTCCTCCGTCCAAGGAGATACGTATGCATAGGATGCGATATCCTAGCGAGCATGTGTCGTTTCCCCAGTCCGAACTACTTCGACTCTGATGTCTATGCTTGATAGACTAAGTAGGCCCAGGATGCGACGTCCTGCCGAGTCAGTCTTGTTTGTTTTCTTGTGTCTCTTTCAGCCTGTGTAGATGTTTATTTGAGCAGTGTTTTAGCAACCATTTTCCTTCCTATTGTGCGTGGATCCCGCCGAGTACGAAGGATGCGTAGGGGTGCTAATACCTTCCCTTCGCATAACCGACTCCCGATCCCATTCTCTTTGGTCGCGAGACCATGTTCTTTCCAGGTTTACTCTGAGCGTTTCCTTTCCCTCTTTTGGGATAAATAACGCACGGTGGCGGCTCTGTTGTTTCTTGTTTCCCGCCGGTTTTTCGCGTGACGCGACAGCTTGATCTTGCTAAAGTAAAAGCAATAAGAGAAATGCCTGAACCGAGAACAGAGAAGGAGGTTCGTGGTTTCTTAGGTAGATTGAACTACATTTCACGGTTCATATCTCATCTAACAGCCACGTGTGAACCAATATTCAAGTTATTGAGAAAAGATCGAACGGTCAGGTGGAATAATGATTGCCAAGCGGCATTTGAAAAGATAAAAGAATATTTGCAGGAGCCTCCGATTCTGATGCCTCCTGTGGAGGGAAGACCGTTAATTCTGTACTTGACGGTCCTCGAGGGGTCTATGGGGTGTGTATTGGGGCAGCATGACGAGTCTGGTCGAAAAGAGCATGCCATATACTACCTTAGCAAAAAGTTTACCGACTGTGAAACAAGATATTCACTGCTCGAGAAAACTTGTTGTGCTTTGGTCTGGGCTGCTCGCCGACTAAGGCAGTATATGCTGGTTCATACCACTTTATTGATTTCCAAGATGGATCCAATCAAGTACATTTTTGAGAAGCCAACATTGACCGGACGGGTTGCGAGGTGGCAAATGATTTTGACTGAATATGATATATAGTATACCTCTCAGAAAGCGATTAAGGGGAGTGTATTGTCTGATTACCTCGCTCAGCAACCCATTGAGGATTATCAACCAATGAAGTTTGAATTCCCTGATGAGGACATCATGTTTCTCAAATCGAAAGGTTGCGAGGAACCAATCCCGGAGGAGGGGCCTGACCCTGAATCCGAATGGATTCTGATGTTTGATGGGGCCGTTAACGTGAATGGAAGCGGTGTGGGTGCTGTTTTGGTTACGCCGAAAGAATCCCATATTCCTTTTGCTGCCCGGCTAACATTTGAGTGCACCAACAACGTGGCTGAATACGAAGCTTGTATATTGGGGATTGAAGAGGCGATTGATTTAAGGATCAAGAACCTTGTCATATATGGAGATTCAGCTCTGGTTGTAAATCAAGTTAACGGAAAATGGTATACGCATCAATCTCATTTAATTCCATACCGGGACTATACGAGGAGATTGTTGACGTTTTTCACCAAGGTGAAGATGCATCATGTGCCTAGAGAGGAGAATCCTTTGGCAGATGCTTTGGCTACTCTGGCTGCCTTGATTAAGGTGTAGTGGTGGAATCAGTTCCCCAGTGTTGAGGTAGGTCGTCTGGATAGACCGGCTTATGTGTTTGCTGTTGACACAGCGCCTGATGATGAGAAGCCGTGGTATTACGATATCAAGGGCTATCTAGAAACTCGAGAGTATCCTGAGGGAGCATCTAAGAAGGACCGAAAGACTCTACGGAGGTTGGCTATGGTGTTCTACTTGAATAAGGATGGGATTCTGTACAAGCGGAATTTTGATTGGGTCTTGCTCAGATGTGTTGATGACAAGGAAGCAAGCCAATTAATGAAAGAGGTTCACGAGGGATCGTTCGGTACCCATGCCAGTGGGAATGCAATGGTGAAGAAGCTGCTGAGGGCAGGTTATTATTGGATGACAATGGAGGCCCAATGTTTCAATTTCGTGCAGAAGTGTCATAAATGCCAGATTTATGCTGATAAGGTGCACGTGCCTCCAAATCCGTTGAGCTTAATGTCGTCTCCATGGCCGTTTTCTATGTGGGGCATTGATATGATTGGAAAGATAGAGCCTACGGCTTCGAATGGGCATCGATTCATATTAGTGGCTATTGATTACTTCACCAAGTGGGTTGAAGCAGCCTCTTATACGAACGTGACGAAGCAGGTCGTTGCCAGGTTTCTCAAGAGAGACATCATTTGCCGATATGGGGTTCCTGAGAGAATCATTACTGATAATGGTTCTAATTTGAACAACAAGATGATGGCAGAGCTGTGCCGGGAATTCAAGATTGAGCATCACAATTCTTCTCCCTATCGTCCGAAGATGAATGGGGCGGTTGAGGCAGCCAATAAGAATATAAAGAAGATTGTGCAGAAGATGGTGGTAACCTACAAAGACTGGCATGAGATGTTGCCGTTTGCATTGCATGGGTATCGGACGTCGGTGCGCACATCTACTGGGGCAACGCCTTTCTCACTGGTATATGGGATGGAAGCAGTGTTACCTGTTGAGGTTCAGATTCCCTCGTTGAGAGTCCTGATGGACGTAAAGTTGCAAGAGGCTGAATGGGTAAGGACTCGGTATGAAGAGTTGAGCCTGATAGAGGAAAAGAGGCTGGCAGCCATCTGTCATGGGCAGTTATATCAGCAACGAATGAAGCGTGCTTTTGACAGAAAGGTACGACCTCGTGTGTATCATGTGGGAGATATGGTGCTGAAAAGGATCCTTCCTCCTCAAAACGATCGTAGGGGCAAATGGACACCTAATTATGAAGGTCCATTCGTGGTCAAAAAGGTCTTCTCTGGCGGAGCCTTGTTGTTAACGACCATGGATGGCGAGGATTTTCCATCCCCTGTGAATGCAGACGCAGTTAAAAAATACTTCGTATAAGAGACCCGCTGGACGAAAAGAATAAAATAGTCCAGGCAAAAATGGGCATCCCGGCGAACCAAAAAACAGAAAGAAAGGGTTCGGGCAAAAATTAGGGATATAAAAAGAAAAAACTGTACACCCGGCAAGTCGAAAACCTGAAAAGGCGACTTGGGCAAAAAAGGGTATCCCGGTGGACTGAAAACCCGAAAGGGCGGTCCAGGCAAAAGAGGGATTGAAACGAACAACTGCGTCTGGCATGATCGTTTGCGCTTTGGTTAAAGCATCATGGGTAATACCCGGTAGGGATCAATCAGAAGCGTCTTGTTCAGAAGGCAGAAAGCACGGAGAGTCTGAGGACATATGGGGTGTAACCGAGTTGGAACTCGATGAGATCACGGGTTTCACATTGCCATTAGGATAGATTTTTCCTTTTGTGCGCAATTACCTCTTTTCAGGAATTGCTTCCTTTGTATTGCTCAGTTTGAGCCACACTTTTTCAATCAATAAAATGCATATTCAGTCAAATAATTTTTGATTTTGTTTTTCATCACCACTTTGATTGCAAAAACATCCAATTCTTTGTGATAAAGAATCTTTGCATTTTAAGACATGCAGGTCCCTTCCAATGCATGTTTATAAGATTGAAAGCTTGAAATCTTATTTGGAAGGATGAGTGACCCAAGTGTTGAAATCTTGACACGCCTGGGGCACGGTTTTATCTAACGATCTCTTTTGCAGGTACTGTTAGATATTTTCACTCACTTGCAGGTTGTGATGTGGAAGCTGTTGACAAAACAGTCCCCATGGAGTCCAATCAGGGACGAATGGATAGAAGAACGGTGAAGAGACGACGACGAGACGTACGACGATCCTTGAGAGTTAATCAAGAAGACTCTTCAAAGTCTGAAGATTGAAAAGTATGTGTAAATCCCAGGAGTTCGTTCTCCGTCGAGTACGAAGCGGTTTGGAATACAAGATGATGTAGCAGAAAAGGTCCAGACGAGTCTGGGAGTTCTCAAAATTGGAAAGCTGACAATGGATAAGAACAGTGAATGCCAGGGTTCGACGAGTCGACGGGTGTTCAGTACCAGAATTTCCTTATCTCTCCAAAGCAGAGTCGTGAGGACTAACTCCCCAGCAGATCCAAGGTCTGTGGCTTCCCTAGCAGGGTCAGGATGGTTATCCCCAGCAGGTTTCAGATTGATGCTGCCCCAGTCGCCAGGTCTGGAGGTTGCTCTTTCCCAGCGGAGGTATCTGTGAGGGTTTCCCAAGCAGAGTCGGGATTGTTATATCCCCAGCAAGTCAAAGACTGTTGTATCCCCATAGAATGCGTTGGTGGTTCTATCCCCAGCATTTCCCCAAGCGGACCGGGTGCAAAGGAGGTTTTTCCCCATCGAGGGTTGCCTTTTTCCCCGCAGCAGTATTATTCCCCAGCAGGGTGGAGATTGGAGTGGTGGCGAGTTCCTCAGCAGAGTGTCTCGAGTTCCCCAGAAGAGTCCCTTGAGGGGGATACTTTTTATACATTCATCATGTAGATAAGCATAGCATATTGAATAATGAATCGCGTAGCATTTCCATAATTATGGAGCATTACGCAGAAAAATCAATCATGCATCATATTGCAAGCATGAGCTAGTCTCAGGCCGTGGTTATCGTTTGAGAAGTGGTTGCCTGAGGGTGAAGGTGTTGCTCCGAGGAGTTTGGCACCATTTTTTATCAACAGTACTTCCCCAGTAGTGCGATACTGGAGAAGATTCCTGTTGTGCGAAACAGGAATGTGAAGGTATTACTCTGAGGAGTGTAGCATCAGGACGTCAGATCAGCAATATTCCCCAGTAGTGCGATACTGGAGGAAATTTTTCCGTCAGACGGAGATGGAAATAAAATCAAAGGACGTTACGCGATCAGCGCGATAATCGGGGTTCAAATGGAGAAAAGGAAATGTTGAGGCATTTTCTGGAGATCGGGGTTCAAATGGAGATTGGAGTTGAAGATTAAATCATGGATGAGGTCCTCAGGATTATCTTCTGTTCATGTGTCACCTTAGACTTTGGCTGAGGCCAATGGAGGTTGTTATGGGTGTCTTCTGAGGAAGAGATGCACATGTTACCTTCCTTTTGTGAAGGTATACCCTCTGATATGTCGCCATCAGAGTGGTGTTTGGTGTTATTTCCGACATTGCCAGCGGAATTATCACAAGAAAGCGGAGAACGGGGTTCAAATGGAGAAAGGGAAATGTTGCGGCATTTTCTGGAGAACGGGGTTCACAATGGCGATCACAAGTTATCGTCAGGCGACTGGGGTTCAAATGGAGAACGGGGTTCATTATTTTGGCAAACAAGATGTCGGGGTTCAAATGCAGTGATCCGGGATCATTTGCGCGAAGGAAAATTTCGGGGTTCAAGAAAATGAAAAAAGAAGAGCAATCAAGAGAAAATTTTCGGGGTTCGAGAAAAAGCAAAAAAATAATAAATCCCCAGCGGATAGGTGGTGTTCAGGCCATAGTTATCCCTGCGTTACCATTTATTTTGGTATACAGGTCGACATTTCTGTTTCGGTGATCAGGCCGACTTTCTCCGTACCAGACGGATTCTTCCTTCAAGATTGTTTCTTTGCCGATTCTGACAGGCATTGTTAATTATTTTCCCATCAGAGTGCAAATTGTTCGTCTGTTCTTGGTATTCAATCACTCTTCATCCTGATCATCTGAAAGCCGAGGCTATTAATATCGACAGGTTCACAGTGGATTGAATAGGGGCAGCTGTAACACCTCAAAATTTGCCCTCCTCTCTTGGGACTAGCTTAACATATTGCATATCATTTTTTAGGTCATTAGTCATTGCATCTTGGCATATCATGTGGCCACAACAAGCAAGTCATCCTCCTAAGTCTTGATCAGAAGATAAAGAGGTTAAGGTGCAAGCTAGGGTTTCATTGGATTGATCATTAGCCATCTGAGGGTTGGTGCTTCAAATTAGGGTTTCATGGTTCCTCAAGGGGATTGAGCTTCATCTTGGTTGAAATGATACATCATCATCATCATGGTTTTGTCATCACCAAGGGATTCATTATGCTTGATCAGATGCCTTGAGATTAGGGTTTTGACCTCGGGTCAACCCTAATCATCTGCATTGGGCCAATCAGGGCTTGTCAAGGAGATAGGGGTTTCAATGGATATGGGGATCATCATATGGTTATATTGAGCTTATGGAAGCTAGGGTTTCATCATTGAGCCATTTCATCAGGAGTTTGAGGCTCAATTTGATCAGTCAAGCTGAAATTCATCTATCAGTCAAAAAAGTCAACTGTGGTCAACTATGCCTGAATTGATGGATTTGGAGAAGGGAGAGGGTTAGAGACACTTCATTCATGTCCAAACAAGTTTCATTTGACATTTCAAACATCAAGGATGAAGAAAATAAAGTCAGATGAAAACTTTCCAAAAATAGAAAGTGACTTGTAATTGAAAATTGCCAAAAATGGAAAGTTTTTCTCCTCGAAATTACATGTCCAAAAATGCTTCAAATGAAAGTTTGTTCAACATGAAAGTTGTAGATCTTTCTCTCACCTTTCCAAAAAGTCCAAGAACATGAATTTCTCATTTGTGGTTGGCAAGTTATGGATTGATCATTATCCAAAAAAGTTGAATTTCAAAGTGGCATAACTTTTGATTCACAAGGCCAAATGGAGTGAAGTTTCTTTGAGCAAAATTCTTTTGATGTCCTCTATCCAAAACAAGCATTACGTGTCATGAAAACTCATCACACAAAAAGTCCATTTTTCAAGTGAACCAATTTTGAATTTGGAGGGAAAAAGTGCATTTTGAGAAATAAGCCTTGTTTTCACTCCATTCCACTTGCAATAGCTCACAAATATCATTTCAAACTTGCTGCAACCAGAAATTTCTACTGTTACATTGGTTTTGCATAAGTGAGGGTGGATTGGCTAATTACCATTTAGCATAAAAGTGCATTTTCACTAATCACTCACATTTGGCTAAACTTGATTAACAAAATGGATTAGTGCATCATATAAATGGTTAATCATAATAGAAAATCAGATTAACATTCATTCATCTCAGATCTAGATCCAAAATTGCACAATTCTCTCAACTTTTCATCTTCATTTTTCTGCAAATTCTCCAAGAACCTAGCGAAGATCTTCTTTGATTCATCACCTACAATCATTGTAGAAGCTTTTGCAAGCAAGGATTCTTCACATTCAAGCAAAATCAAGGACTGTTACAAGAAGGTGCATCCATGGAAAATCGAATTTCTGAGCAAATCAAGCACTATTGAGCCAAGGCCTTGCATCCATTCACTTCTACAAACATCATTGATCATCTGTTTTTGCTTTTGGAAGCTTAAAGCGCGCGATTCACAACTGTCTTCAAATTAAGGTCAAATTTCGACTTCAATGATTCATGAAATTGTTTGATGCTTTAGATAGATCTCTTAGAGTAGGTAAATCTGCACTTTGAACCACTGATTTTCATTAAGAATTGGTCAAGTTATGATGATTTGAATTTTGAGGCATGAACATGTTTTGGATCGATCCGGTTAAATTAGGATGAATTAGGCTTAATGAATGTGATATTGTTGATGTACGTTGTGAGACCTTTCCATTGATATAAGGTTTGTGTGATTTGGTGGAGATTTGTTCTTGAGCATATGTGTATGAACACATGAAGAACTTGTGAAAAATTTCCAGAAAATGAGTTTGATCCATACTTCGCGTACTGTTCATGTCATGTGGTGTTTGCGCGCGCTAGAATTTTAAACTGGAACCTGCTTCAATTCCGCTTGAGCGTCATTTCCACATATTGCCTTGCCATTTATTTTCATGTGCTTCATGTTTCACCATGCCTTATTTCACTTTTTTTTTTTTTTTTTCTTCCACATGAAAAATTCATAACTCACAAACCACTTGTCCAAATTGAATGAATTTTTTCCACCATTATCCTTAAGATCTCTACAATTTAATGAACATTTTTACAAAAATTGTGCATGTGTGGATTTCTGTTTTGGCTAGGGTTTGCTCATATATGTCATTTGTTGCACCATGCTTGGTATTTTGATCATGAAATGTGATGCTTAATTGGAAATTCTTGAAATTTTACATGTGTGTTCTAGAGACCTTAATGGACATTTTGGTATGTAGTTTGTGATTTTTGCATTCCTGGATTGAGAGATATGACATGATAATCATAGGTGTGACAATTGTGTCACACCATTTCTTGCTTAACTTCATGAATTTTTACCATGCCATATGAACTTGAAATGAGCTGAAATTTTGCATGTTGATGCTTAGGGATGTTAGGTTCACATGTGAATTTTTCTGGAAATTTTTGAGTGCATTTCCAATTTGATTGAGAATTTCCTTTCTGTTTGACCAAATGTGGACTTTTTGTGAGTCATGATTTTATATGTTTTGTGAAATTCTGGATATGTATTGGATGGACCTGAAATTTTGTGGAGTGATTATAGACACACTGAAGTTTGTCATGGTTTGGGTTTGGTGCACTTATCATGTTTCCTACTTTGTTTTATGCTTGCTTGAAGTTGATACATGAAATTGTGCCTTGTTTGGACTTGTATGAGCATGCTTTAACTTGATGAATTTAATTGACTTGCTTCCCATCGTCCAATTGGCTTGAAATTTGGTGTGATTGATATGTAATGAATGCTGTTTAGCTGTGAATTTTTTGGAGATTTATTGAATTGTTTTGGATTGAGTTTGAATTGATTCATTCTGTTTGGTCCAATGAGCTTTGAAATGACATGTTTCGCACTATTTGCTTCATGAAATAATCTTGGTTGATGATATGAACATGAGACCAATTGGACATGTTTCTAAATTGATTGAAATTGATTTTGGATAATTTTCATGTTCTGTTTTGGTTTTTGATCCCTATTGGACCCTAGGCTTTGTCCTAGGTTTTGCTTCTCATGTTTGGATTGTGTTTCAGGACAAAAGGCAAATGGAATGGAGGAATTAATGCACTTGGTTTGAGTTGCTCATGTGAATGATGTTGATTAACATTAATTTTGTTTTGTAGGTGGTTTCTAATTCATTTGTGTTGAGAATTGGCTTATGCTTTGCTTGATGCATTGCTTGTGTACAGTTAACTATTTAACTTATATTGTTTTGTTTGACTGTTTGAGCTGAGTACTGATCATATTGGATTGATTTCAGGTACCTTAGTTGCTATAGTTCATTGTGAACTTGCTTGTGCTGTTGCTTGGTTGTATAAACCAATTGAGGTAGAATTTCTTTTCTCCATGTAGTCTGGAAGACCTGGCCTGTTACTTGGCCAGGCACCTGTCTGAAGTCCTCCTTAAGAGGCAATGCTTGTGCTTGTTTATTTTTGTCCCAAGCAGGAAAATACCTTTGTTAAGGAAATTGGTAGACACAAGAGGTGTATAGTCCACCTCCTGCTATTCTGTTGAGTCGTCCCTTGGCTCACATCACATGTTGATGCCTTGTGGATATTAACCCCAGATCCATGTACAGTTGTACAGTTGAGTCATTGTCATAAGTGTAGAAGGGTTCCCATTTTCTGGACCCACACTTCATTGTCTAAAGCTCTCCCTGGCCAGGGATAAGAGCTGTGAGGCACACCCCTCACTTCCCTTTCATCTGGCTTCACCCTGACTCTCAATGTCAGGGTTAAGAGCTAACATCACCCTGATACAGTTGACTTGCTTTGGCAGTCTAACCCTTGTTTGAGCCACCTCTGTTTGGATATAGTGTGTGCTATTTGTGATTGTTTGCTTTGATTGTTTTGCCTGTTTAGGTTTAGCTTGCTACCTGTGCAAGTTAGGATAGAAACCATAACTTAGGGATGATATGCATGATAACATCAAGGCTCGAGTCCAGCTCCCTAGTAGTGTGTCTCCCTTTGTATCTGGTTAGAATTTCTTTCCCGTTCAGGGGAACTATGTCGCCCTGATCCTCATACCAGATGAGGTACGTAGGCAGGAGACCGTGCGAGGTCTCTCCGGGCAACCTTTTTTTCTTTTTGTGTGTGTTTGCTTGACAGTTGCTAGGCTCGAGTGCCTGACTCCTTAGTAACTTGTTGCTTGTTTCTTCTTGTGTGTCGGGATATGGATATAAGACCAGCGATTGGCTGTCCGTATCCTGATTGTGTTTGTTTGGTTTGGAAGCCGATGTAAGTCCAGCGATTGGCGTTCGGGTTCCAAGTTTGCCTGTGTTGTGTGTGTTTGTTTCAGCGTGCGTGAGCCGAACTACGACAGCTCTGATTCTCGTTTCAGACGAGATACGTAGGCATAGGATGCGATATCCTAGCGAGCCCTCTCCCCCTTTTCCCACCTGTGTTGTTTTCAGTGTGTGTGTGTGGTGTTTGTTTTAGCAACCTTTTCTTTCTTTTAAAGCGTGGATCCCGTCGAGTACGACGGATGCGTAGGGGTGCTAATACCTTCCCTTCGCATAACCGACTCCCGATCCCATTCTCTTTGGTCGCGAGACCATGCTTTTCCCAGGTTTACTTCGAGCGTTTCCTTTCCCTCTTTGGGATAAATAACGCACGGTGGCGGCTCTGTGTGTTTTTGTTTCAGCCCGCCGGTTGTTTTTCGCGGATTTGACAACTGGATGCATGCATATTCCAGAAATTGCTGAACGGATAAATTTCAAGAAATTGATTTGTTCTTAATTGTATCACTGAGTATAATGAGGATTTAGTCGTTTTATACTGGCATTGATGGAAAATTCGAGGGTTTCAAGTTTGCATGGAATATTGGTAATAAGGTTATTGAAGTGAATGATGACATTTGGAAATCTCTATTTGAGATCTCTCCACTATCGTCTCCAAATGACCTCAAGATTACCGACACTGTGTATGCTCTAGACTATGAGTTTAGGAATTCCTTAAACCAAATGCTGATGAAACCGTTTTCACCAAATGTTGTTCAGAGCAATTTATTCCCTACCAATGTGACTACGAGTCAGTTGAAGCCTCTTGACAGGATTTTACACTGGGTTGTGACGCATATTCTGCGTCCTAAACAAGGAGGTTACTCTAGAGTGGACAAGGCCGAAAGTACACCTGGCTTATGTGCTAAAACACAGAATAAAAGTGAATTGGCCGTACTACGTCTCAAGTAGGATCTTTGCTCTAAAGGAGTCGGGTAGAGGCATTGCTCTCTGTTATCCCTAATTTATTCAAAATATCCTTAATAGAGCAAATGTTTCAGTTTAAGGAATTCCATCTAAATCCATGACTATAAATCAAGAATTTTGTCAGAAAACATTAAGTTTGATGGGCTAACACTTGGGATCGTACAGCGCGACTATACAAGACCCGTAAACCAGTTCCAGGTACTAATGTTCGGCTTGTGGAAGAATATGATGATGATGATGATGGAGACGAGAAGAAAATAATGAAGACAACTCTCAACCTATGGAGCACGATCAACAAGTCACTGACCATGGTGATTGGCTTGGTCCTACTCCTGGACAACGTTCATCCGATAACCAAGGCTGGGGAGAATGGAAACACACTGGATAGACTAGCAATCGTTCATCCTATATGCCTACACCCTCTCTCAACCTGAAAATTCTGAAGTGATTGAAATATTGAGAAACATGCAAATACAACAGCAAAATTTTGCTACGCTTCAAGAGGAGAGATTCACGGCCTTGCAGGATCAGCTTCAGATTCAAGGTGACAACTTTGCATCTTTTGCTTCCATCCAAGAGGAACGGTATTCGAACCTAAGGAGTCAAATCCAAACCCACAATGACAACTTCAATTCTTTTTCCTCCACCATCATGCAAAGGATTGATAGCACTCATCGCGCTCTCGCAGGATCCGTAAATATGCTTAACGCGAACGTCAGTGACTTAACCAACCTCTACGAAGAAGACAACATTCGTGCCCCCTTACGGCTATAGAGGCAGAAATGACCCGTCCCGAGGAAGACGACCTTAGATGATTGTTTAATTCAATGCATTTCTATTTCCCTATGATTGCATGTTATTGTAGTTACTTATTTGTCTTAAAGTTTTTGTTGAACAATTATTGTAATCTTATTTACTTATTTTGTTTTGCTCCATGAAATATTTATGCATATACTTCCATTGACTTCATGTTATGTGCAAGGTTGTTGATGTCTATATGTTGCAAAGTCACTGACTAAGTGATTATGAATATTTTTACTTCATGACTGTTTCGTTGTTTCTTTTTAATGTTGACAAAGGGGGAGAAGTAATGGAAACAAACACAATAGCTAGCAGATTTAGCAGATGGATAATAGCAGAATGTTTGAAGGTATGCATAAAATCAGGGGGAAGATGCCTATCAAAGTACGCGTTTGTGCCACGGTTTGCCATCATCAAAAAGGGGGAGTATGTGAAGGCAAATATGCCTAGTCCTTATTTTAATGTTGTCAAACCTTTCTAATCGCCCACAACGTGTACTTTGGACAATATCATCATATCATAGAATGCATTCATCCTCTAACATGTTCAAAATATAGGTTCAACGTGTCCAAACATATAGGAGCATATCATAGATGTGAATCATACACTTGATTATAGTAAATATCCTAGGTTCATAAGAGATTGGTTTAAATTGGTTTAAAATACATCTCAAAACTCATTTTTGGGAGTTTAAGAACTGTGAGTCAACTCATGACTCGGAGCAAAACTCTCGGGTCTGAACAGGTCAAGTCACAGGTCAACTCAATCCTGGGAAACCTGAATGAGTCAATTCATCCACTTATTGCGTCGACTTATTGCCTATTTTCATTTGAACATGTAGTCACGGGTATGACCAGGTCGAGTCATAGGTCGACTCAACCCTGGAAAAAACTTTATTTGAGTCGACTCATCCCCTGTTTGAGTCGACTCATCGCCTGTTTTATTTGAATAATTTACCTCGAGGTCGATACAGGTCAAGTGGCCTGTATGAACAGGTCGAGTGGCCGCTGCTTAGACTTATTTTCTACTGTGTAACTTTGCAAATAATTATGTTATGTTTGTTATTTGGTCCATGCATCATATAATAATTAAGTGTCTCTTCTTCAACATTGAACAAGAAAAGTGAAAGAAATACACCAAAGCACTCATCATCTTCATTCTTCATTGCATTTCTTAATAATCACAACATAATAATCTTTGTTGAGCATTTTGCATTGCTGCTGTGATAACGTCCAAATAAGATTGGGTTAATCTTAGTTTGGGTTGAGGTTTTGTGTGGGTTTTTTTTTGAATAAAACCATTGGGGTTTGTCCTCCAAGAATTGGGGATTTTTGCACTAACCTTTGCTTCGCAGATTCAACCGAGTGAAAAGTCTGAAGAACGGAAGGTTCGGTCAAACAAAGTAACCGGAGGATTGTGAAGAAAGCTTAGGGTGAAAGCGACTTGCGCTCGAAATCAGTCGAGCTGAAGTTTTGGAGAACGTGGCTTTCTTACAAAAGGATGCGGTAACCGGGAGGTATGTTAGAAGCGCTTGAAGGAATTGGTTCAACTCAAATTAAGGGGAGAGAATAGGATAGTATCTGCAATAACTCTAGGGGTTGATTGGTGGTGATTATTTGTTCTCTTGTATTGACTTTGCAACGTGTTAATAAAAACATCTCAATTCTAAATTTAGAATTAAGGGCAGACGTACCCTAAGCGAGGACGATAGGGGAACTGCCTCAACAAATCCGGTCTCTTCTCTCTATCTCTTAACTCTTTAAATTCTGCATTAATTACGTTTTGTGGAAATTAATAGTAAAATCCATATTGCTTGATTGTTATGCATAGTAACTGTTCGATAAATTGTTGCTATCACTTTGATTGCAACTGAGTAAAATTCTGCACATTCAATTTGAGTGAAATTGAAACTTGGTGTGGAGTGACACCCAAGTGTTCGATAAAATTAATCTCACACAAACTTAGTAATATTTTACTTGATCTCTTATTGTGTTTAGAATTATTAGAGGTAACGATATCAAGGATTATAGTGGTTGATCGATTGATTTAGATAGTGATTGATAATCTCTATCTTAGTAATTCCATTGGTTTTACGCATATCTGATTATTTCATTAAGGGATCGTTTAGACGATTAAAATCTAGGGTGCTTCCGCAACCGTTGAAAAATTTTTTTAAAAAGCGCTAAATTTCAAAAATTGATCTATTCAACCCCCCTTCTAGATCGGTACTATCGTCTAACATGTTCCTCTCATGGAAGACTGGATTTGAAACAATGTGCAATGCA